>NW_020884901.1:7469953-7550343 GCF_003945725.1 Corapipo altera | reverse complement strand
CCCTTCTTTTCTTTCCTTTCTTTTCTTTTCCTGAGGCTGCTCCTTTGGGGACACACTTGAAATAAAAGAGGCATTTCCTGGCAGTCCAGACTGGCTGATGATTCCTGCCTTGAGTTTGTTTGCTGCAGGTTTACAGGTTTGGGTGCTTTTTTTGTTTGTTTGTTTTTGTTTGCTTTTGTTTAGGTTTTTTGTGTGTGTGCTTTTTTGGGATGTGGTTTTTTTGTGTTTGTTTGGGGTTTTGTGTGGTGGGTTTTTTTTGGTTTTACTTGTTTGTTTTGTTTTGTTTTAATTTCCTCTGGGTTTAGCACGTAGCAGTTTGGAAGCAAACAGATCCCTAATGCAACAAAGGAAAAGGTTAAGGAAATCTCTATGGAAAGGCCATAACTGGCCCCTGGAACAGGGAGACAGTGAAGTACAAAGGGGAAGGACCAGCTTTTTCTTTGTGCACCGATTCACCCACCCACAAGAAACTGAGACCCAAATGGGGCCTCCTCAGAAACCAAACTTCTCAAAACAGCCTTTTTTCAAATAAACTTCCATACAACAGAGTTCCTGTAGAGCTCCCAGTTCTGTCAGCGTGGTGTGGACAGCAAAGCTGTAAATAATAATATCAGCAGCAGCTCTGGCTTTATGAAAGAAAAAGTCACCAGTGAGTCCTTCAAATCCCCGATCCCTTCAGCGAGGGACAGCGGCGATGACCCGGGATCTCCTCACCTCCCTGGAACTGCCACCCCTCCTAAGCACTTCCAAATAAATAACCGAGCAGCAAGAACTAAAGCCTGGGAGATGTGATAAGCGAGGCTTTGTCTCCTCCTTCTGGGGGATTGATGTGCAAATAGCGGCTGAGGTTCGCGGGCTCTTCTCCCTCCGCCTCCCGCACGATCCTCGGCAGCGGAGCTGCGGCATCTCCGCGGGGATCGCCGCGTTTGCACCGACCCCGGGGAACCCCCCCGTGCTAATAAACTGCATTTGTGACGGGCTTTAAAGCCACCCAGCCCTTTCAAAATGCGTCTTTGAAAACTCAGACTCCCTCGGCTCTGTCTGGTTGGAGTGAGACACTTTCACGCCTTTGAGAAAATGGTTTATTTTATATATTTATATATACGACAGAAAAATAAAAGATAAAGACTATTCTCTTGTCTGTTTTTTTTTCTTTATTTTTTTCTTTTTCGCCTTTATTTACCAAAAGTACCTCCAGGGCTAATGGCATTTTCTTTGGCCGCTGGGAGCAGAGAAAGATTGAAGTCTGAAATACAAAAGCTTTTCTCTTGTTTTTTTAACAACTTGGGATCACTCTGGTTAACTCTCAGTCTCAGTTCAAAGCAGAACTAGAAACTGAAAGGCTGGTTCTGGTTTTTTATGAGAAAAACTATATTACTATAAATGATTTCTCATCCTGGAAAAAAATAGAGAGGCTTAAAATTCCTTGTCCTGGATGAAAAGTCAAAATCACTGAGACTTTTGTGAGCTGTGACAAAAAATTAAAAAACAGTCTGCAATACTTCATTCTGATGATATCAAAGTGTTTCATGCATGACCTGTTTTTCTTTTTAAAAATATGTTTTTAGTGTAATCAGCTTAACTTTCAAAACAAAATGACTTTGAATAAAAAGTTAAAACAAGTTGTCTTAGTCACAGGATTTTTTTTCCCAGCAGAAGAAATTCATCAAACTGTGTCTCTTTTTCCCCAAGTATTTCAACTAACAGGAATCTGCCTTTTTCAAACTGTAAGATATGTTTTAACACATCATTCCTGCCCAGCTCTTGATGTTCCAGGAATAGTGAGTTTCTTGGGATAGTCATGTATGATGATGGTAGGGCAGAGGATGGAAGTTTTGGGACAAATAGGATTCTAAAAGGAGACTATGAGTCTTAAGAATCCATATCCAATGGTGACAAGGGCTTCAGCCTTTCCCAAACTTTGAGTACTTGGAGTCTTAATCCTAAAACTAAGGAATGGGTGTGTCAATGCTGCTGATTATGCAAATCCTGTGGTATTCCCAGCTTGCCTCCTCCAGTGCCAGCAGGAAATTTGTTGTAAATGCCCTTTGATGTGTTATTTTGGTATTCCCTCTCAGGATATAAAGGTCCAGAAAGAGGAATATTGGGCAAATGAATCAAATTCCTTTTAGCTTCTGAACAACTCTGCTATTTCTCGTGGAGCTGGCTGGATTTTGCCCTTGCCTCCACCAAGTTGGTTTGTTTGGCCCAGGCAAGTGCTCCTGAAGGGAAGTGCCGGTATTTGAAAGAAGGAAGGAGCAGTTTGCTAAACCTTGGTGCTTTGGAGAGGAGCCATCCTGCTCCTGTGCCTTACTCACCTTTCCCACAGCAGAGGGTAATAGGGATGGAAAGGCAAAATCATGTGTTCAGTGTTAGGAGGGTCATAGAAATTTCCTCACCTACCAGCTGATTGTACCACCACTTTATTTCTAAAATAAAGCACAGAGCAGATTTCCTGAGAGCCACTCCAAGGGTTCAGTGCCAGAACAGAGAGGTGACTTGATGCTCTAATCATTTCTCTTCTGACTGTAATTTGCTCCCACGATCATGAGCTGTTCATATAATCCCCCTTGGGCATAGTTCTCCAGGACTGGAATGAGTGTTTAGTTGTAGAAGAGAACTTGAAGAAATATCCCTGGAGTTAATCTGTCCAGCCAAATAGGGACCAAAGATAAATGAAATGTATCACTCCTAAACCAAGTGTCTGCTGGATGTACAGCTTGAACTGATACTACAAGAGGACTCATTTCTTTATTATCCTCTTCTACCAGTTTCAGATGTCCCAGGATTTCTGGTGGATCAGCTTTAGCTTTTCAGGAGCTTGAGCTCTGGCAAATTGGACAAATAGGGTGAAACACTCTTTCCCCAGAGGGCATTTCCTCCAGGGGTTTCATCCTGACCATGGCAGATATTCTTGTACAAGGCATCTGCAAGGAGGAGAGTTATTGGGAGCCAGTACATTTGCTTTTAGCTCTGGTTGAATTTGTGGCTGAAAAAAAATGGGATGAAAGATCCCCGAAAGATTCGACAAGGAATTAGTTTCCACTTAAGAGAAGAGCTGTGCTAGGAATAGTATAGAGGACAGTCTCTGGGGAGATAAAAAAATAGAAGGGAAAGGAAAAAGGTAGATCCTTAAGGGGATGAGGCCTTAGCCTCAGTTATGGAAACAGATAATTTCCCAGTATAGACAGATAATAAGGATGAGGATCCAGGGAGCCTGGCAGCTGGGTCTGGTGAGATTCAGCTTGACAAGCTGACACCAGGGAAGAGATCATAAACACTTTCCCTCTTCTCCTCGCCTTTGCCTTCCCCAAAGTTTAAAGTTTACCTGCTAATTCCCTTATCAGAAGTTTGTGCTGAGAACCCTTATCTGGAATTTACAGGCAGCTCCTGGCACTAGACCAAAATCAGAGGAAAGCATTTCATTCTTCTCCAGGTCTTCACTGAAAGTAACATTATAAGCCAACAATATTATTGTCATTAATGGAACGAGACTGTTAATGATGGGAATGTGTGTGTTTGGCTTTCAAATGAGACTTGCCATCCATCCCTGCTTCTGACCTGGTGCATCTTAGTGGGGCTAAATTGCTTTTTAAAGCTGATCAGAATAAACCTAAGTTGAGGCATTAAAGCCACGTTCACTTGATCTTCCTGTCCCCACAGCCCCACCACTGCAGGTGGCTGCCCTGGACTCACCAGGCAGGCAAGAAAACCATCCCCAAGGCAAGGCCAGAGCTCCAGAGAGCCTGTGTTTGCAGGATTTTTTTCTGTCACCCCAGCTCTCCCTATTTTTCTCTTTCAAATGTAATTGAAAGTCATTCTTTTAACTTTATTTATTTATCAGCTTGATACATTTGAAATTGCAGGCGCCTTCATCTCAGCATTCATTTCCTTGCCCTTTAATGTGAACCTGACTCAATTCCCCATCCCCTTCAAAGCTCTTTATTAGTTCTGCAGCACTTTCCCCCCACCCTCCCCTTTCCTTAATCTCACCTTCCTCTTCAGCTGCCGTGCAGATGAGCAGCCCAGGGCTCAGGGCCAGGCTTGGCTGGAGATGCTGGAGGTGCCACCAGAGAAACCTCGGCTGTAAAGGTGGTGGCATCACCCCAAATCTGCTGGGGTGCAGCTGAGGGAGAAGGCAGCCCCAAAGCAGCTCATCCCAGGTCATGCTGCTGCTGAAATCACCCCTACACTGCATGGTGGAGGAACCCACCTACACTGCATGGTGGAGGAACCCACCTTTCTCCACCCTTCACATGATTTAGGGGGCTGTGTCCCACAGGTTTTGGGGGCAGCTGGGTCCCTCTTGCCCTCCTGTCAGCTGTAGTGTGCCTGCCTCCAAAATCAGTCATTTTTGTGCCCTTTATTTTCTTTTTATCAGCAACCTCACAGTGCTTGAACCCACAACACTTCTGGGCAGGTCAGCAGAGGAGCACTCAAACTGCCAGCCCGTCTTCCAAAATTCCATATGGATGAAGATTCCTCCCAGACAAAAGGTGCCAGGACAGAAAGCTCTTGCTGCCCATATAGTGCCTAGGCTGGCCCACTAGCTACAGGAAATTATTCAAAACAAAACCCAGAAGGTCCTTGATCTCCAACTTCCTTTATGTGGAAGGATGATGTTGATTTTCTTCTTTTCCAGCTGGGGAAACTGAGGTTTGGAGCAAGGAGGTGATCTGCTCAGTGTAACTTCAGTTCTAACCCAGGTTTATTTTCTTTTAAATACCTCTGCCTCCCACAGCAGGAGCTGAGGTCCAGCTACAGAGCCCGGAGGGGTTATTCCTGCAAACTTCCAAGCTCTGGCCCTGCATGGCTCTTCCCAGACACAGAGTCAAAGCTGCCTGTAGAGAAAATAAACAACTTGGCTTGGAGTTGCCTTGCTGGGAGTTCAGTTGCTTCTTTGCCTTGTCACTGAGATGTGGTGATTAAAGAGATCAGCTGTGGGGCTTGGGGCACAGCGAGGGGACCAAGACACTTTGTAAGCTGTCACCTCACACTGTCGGGATGAGTCTGGTGCAGTGGAGAGCTGTGATAAGGCATGATGGGACATTGTGCCCAAGGCACTGGGAAAGAGCCCATGAAACTCTTCTTGCTGATGAAAATGAGTCCTCTATTTTGTTCCATTTTATTTGTTTCGTTTTATTTTATTTTGGTTTGGTTTATTTTATTTATTACTTTACTTTATTTTGGCTTTTTTTTATTATTTTTCCTCCCCACCAAGCCTCTTTTCATCCCCTTATCTTCACCGTTAGTTGTAGATTAATGCATGTCTTGGGAAGATAAATGCACTCTCAGATCTTCAAAAGGCAAGGCAGCCTCTGAAACCAGTGTTTACAACCTCTTTGGCTGGTGACAAGGCAGGCAGCATGACATGACCTTCAGCTGAACCTTCAAGGTCAAAGTGAGATGCAGCTCCTGGTCCCCAGGAGCACAGTGGGTCCCAGTGCTCCCAGTGGTGTGACTGGACCAGTCAGCCATGCAATGTTTGCATTTACCTCTGTCCCCTGCCAGGGAAAGCTCCCTCCCCTCTGCCTTTCTCCAGGCCTTGAGTGAGAGTTTTGGGATGGAGGAGAAAAGAGAGAGGGAAGACGGAGGCAGGGAGAGGGAGCAATCCAACCCACTCCAGGATTCAGGACTATACAGATATTGAGGCTTTCACTCAGCCCCAGGTCCTGGATCAGGACAAACCAGTTGATGTCCAGCTCCAGAGTGCAGTGCTGTTCTCCACCGAGGGCCAGATCACACTCCTTGTAAGTCTGAAGTCCAATACAGGTCTGTCTTGGCCATCCCTGAACTTCCCAACATACATTAGGATAGTCACCCAGAGGTCCAGGATTCTGACATTGGTCTGGCTTTTCCAGGAATGCTTCAGCTCTGTGGCTGAGCCACATCCAAAGTACTGAATTTTATAGATTACCTGAGTCCCGAGGAGGCTTTGAAATATCCATCTCTGTGTTTGCACTTCTCTCTGGCTCCATCCCTTGCCATCAGGAGTCACAGTTTGGCATCCCTGGCTGTGGTTTGTCTGATGCCACAGGGAGGAGGAGGGCTGGGGGCAGCAGGTCGTGCAGGGTCACAGGAACAGGGCTGATGTGTACAGAGCTTAAGCAGTGGCTCCAAGGTGGGAGAAAATGTAACTGTGTTTGAGCTGTTCTCAGGCATTTTGAAGCTCATCCCTGTGAATTAGGGGCCGAGTGAAGTCATTAAACCCTAATCAAAAGCAGCTAATCAGGAATCAGTGGGAGATCTTCCAATTAATTGTGGCTGGAGCCAGAGGAGCTGCAGTGCTGGTAGCTGGGGAAGGAGGGCAGAGGTAAGGAATGAAGAGCAGTGTCATGTCTTCTGCCACTGAGAGACCTCAAGGGCTCTGTCCCAGCTCACATGATGGGTCTGGGCATCTCGAAAGTATTTAGGGGACCTCAAAAGGCCCACCTTCCCTTCCCTTCCCTCCTGGAGGTTGCCTGTGATTTCCAAAATGTGCTTTGAACCTGCTGTGGTGTTGCAGCTGTTCTGCTGACCCACAGCAATGGGGGTCTTAAAAGGCTTCTCTGCCTGTTTGAGGGGGAGAGCTCTCACATACAGCTGTTGGCAGAGCTCCATCACCCCACACATCTTCACATCTGAGAGTCTCCAAGTGCTTTACGGATTTCTTAGGTAAATATCAGCATCTTGACTTTACAGGAAGCTGAGTGACATGTGAGAAGTGCTCTGACATCCCAGACTTTGCTCAGGCTTTGTCTGCAGCCCAGTGAAGATTTCACTGCAGTTCAAACAGCGGTTTATGAGCTGGATGCAAAGTCAGTCTTGGCTGTGTTGGGATGCCCTGCAAGAGAGGACACTCTCAGCTGACACTTTCCTCTTCTGCTGAGGTGACAATTAGGCTCTGTGGTGGGTCACTGATAGTTCATAACTTACCACAATCCCAAGGCACTACCCTTCTGATGGGACCACTAGTGAGAGCAGCAGCGTTTGCATTGATTATTCTCCTAAATTCAGCCAGGATCATGCTTTCCAAACACATCCTTCTAGATCCAAAGTCTCTCCTCACCATCCCTGAAGTTAGCAAGCAGTTGTATCCCAAGAAAGCAGTGGTGTGTAGAATTAGGGCATGCGAATGTGGCTGGACCCCTGCCATTGAGTCACTGGAGCACAATGCCACGGTGTGTTCCTTTCTATTTTATGATAAAACCCCTCAAGGATGTGATTGACTCCTCTCACTATTAAAGGCAACTGGAGAAGAGCAGAGGTATTCTGCTGCTTTTGGAAATTCCCTTGCTTCCTGCTCCAGAGAAAAGTATCTCTTCATAAATCTCATTGTACCTATAAAATCCCTTCCTGTTCTTCAGCTTCTGCTCGACTCCCTCCAACGTGCCTGTTACACCATTGCATTCAGGCTGCCCTATAAAAAGAATAAAGTGCACTGTGTTGGATCGAGCAGGGCTGTAAATCCCTGCCAGCCTGGAGTCAACACAAATTGAATTCCATCATGGCTCTTCTTCAGAGGGTTTGCCGACTGCCTTTTAAATTTGCCAGGGATGAGATGCAATTTAATTTGAGTAACCAAAGCAAAAAGGTGCACAACATTGATGTAGGGCATTAGCTGAGAGCTTCAGGTCTGTAGGAGAAGGGGCACTTCGCTGTCCAAAAAGACATTGCTCAGAAATTCAGATGAATGCAATCAGCAAGCCTGAGCTCACATTTGCAGGTATGATCTGAAGATTTAAACCCCAAAAGGCAGATCTTCTGGAAATCCCAGCTCCTCACTGGGCAGCAAAGCGACAGAGAAGTCTGATAAAGCTCCAGGCATCTGCAAGATTGCTGCTCATCTTCTCAGCCCCGCTCACGGGTGTGTTGTAGGGGTAGGAGTGTTCATGAAGGTTTGCCATCTGGGTTGGGATAAATATTTCAAGTCCAGGTCATAATCTAAACTAATTCCTGCTTTATTGCACAGCCCCACAGATAAACACATAGGCCTAACTGAGAAGGGTGGTGGGTCAGGGATGATGATCTCTGGTAGTGACTGTGTGACCAAATGACTTCTTAAATGACAAGAGTTTTCTCAAGACTGATGCAGGGCTCTTAAAACCAGCACACCCAGCAGCATGAGAGAGGAGGTTAAGCATTACCAGGGCAGATAAATTCTCCCAGGGCTTTTCTTTCTGATTTGGACAAGCCTTCCCTTCCCATGTGTTGGTTTCCAGCAGCCAGAGGATGATTTACTCCCCCTGCAATGTGCATAGAAATCTCCTGGTTTAAAGTTGTCCAGGTGTTGTCACAAGGATGGCATCCCTTGTGAAATTGGATGTTTCTCTCTTCCCTGCCCTGGAATCTTGTTTCCTGGCAAGGTTTTGTTTCCTGATCTGCCGTCCTGTGCATCTGCTGCTTTCCTCACCATCTTTGTGGCTGTGCTGAGCTATTGATTTCTGCCTTGCTCGCTTTGTGGATTTGGGAAGGGGGAGGGATGCCTCCAGGGAAGGTCAGGATAAATCAGCAATTTGTCTCCGCCTTGGTTTCTGCATCCCTCACTCGGGGTCTCCATTGCATCCTTGTCCTTGTCGCAATTTTTCTGCTAAATGCCATTTTTACCCTCCTCACAAGTCCCAGGAGAACTGTTATTTATGTCTGGTGGAACAAAACCGAATGACACAAGCTGGTTCCCAGCCTGGAGGAGGAAATCCATCATGGGGGAGCTTTAGAGAAAGTCTCTTGTTTAATTATGGGATCACTCCTGTTCTCTCCAGTCTCTTGCCCCTTCTGGCCTCCCCTTGCATCATATCACTGAGGAGTCCAGCAGGTACTTAATTCTCTGCTGGCAACTCATGGCTTACTCAAATGATTTCTGCATGTTCTCAGTTCATCTTCCTGCTGGTGCAAACCCTTCTTCATTCCTGACAACACTTAATACCTGGGAGGAGAGGGCAAAGGGTCATGCACAGGCAGTTTGGGAACCATAAATAATCATTCCACAAATACTATTGCAAAAGGACACATGGTGGCCCTGATTTCTATCTTGTTCCCCTCCTATGTAATCCGAATTTTCTTTTGCTAAAAAGCAAAACAAAGACCCCAAAGGTTTCACTGAATGAGCACGAGAGCCATTTTTAGTGAATCCTCCCCTATTTGCTCTGTTTCTGATATGGCAGATGCCTCAAAAGTTTGTTGACTTTTTTTTTTTCTTTTTTTCCTAGATCCCAGACAGCACTGTCTGGAAATGCATCTTGAAGTGGACTGAAGTTTGTCCTCTCTGGCTCATGCCCTGGAAAGTCACCTACCAGTGACAACATGCAGGTAAAACACCTTTTGGGCAAGTCCCTGCAGAGGACTGAATCTAACACTTCCCTCTCCCTGGCAGACCTTATTTATCAGGGTCTGAGAGTTATGAGGAGGAGGAGGAGGAGATTTTTCTCATCTGGACCTCTCAGAGCCAGAGAAATAGATGGTGCTGGATGGAACAAGGACATTTGGTTCCTCTGAGGCACTGACACCTCCTAGGTGGTGATATGAGGCATCAGGAATGGAAATGCACTTCTCTGGGAGAGGGAAAAGCCTGTGAACTCAGACTGGACAATAATTTACCCAGCTGTACGTCTGGCCCTGCGCCCCAGGAACCCTTCCCAGCTCTGCTTTGCATTTT
The DNA here is from genome assembly GCF_003945725.1 of Corapipo altera. Classification (NCBI taxonomy): domain Eukaryota; kingdom Metazoa; phylum Chordata; class Aves; order Passeriformes; family Pipridae; genus Corapipo; species Corapipo altera. Next base: position 7,540,709 of record NW_020884901.1, on the reverse strand, counting down.
GCAAAGTATTTCTAGAAATGACTAGTTTTCATGGGCATGTCGGGGTGTGATGGATGACTGAGGACGACCAGCCAGGATATCTGTCTCCACCAAGGCTCTGTGAGTCAGATACTCCATGTCTAGCTGCTACTTTTCTGCCTTAAAAGCCTCAATATTCTGCACTCAGCTCACCTTCCTGCTCTTTCCTGGTCTCCAGATCCATTAGTCTGTCTGGGTTGGTACCCATTAAACTGCTGAACATGGGCTGGTCCAAGCAATCTTATCAGTGCTGAGGCTCTTAAAGGCAGAAATAGTAAGAAACTGAGTCACCAAGTCCCACTCTGGCACTTGGATTTAGAATGAAGATTTTTAGGGATTGTTTTTGTTTGTGGAGAATATTTGTGGACAATATTTGATTGCTGTGACAGAGATTATTAATCAATAGCTTGCTAACACAAAACAGCAGTGTCCTGGATCCAGAAGTCTTGAGTTTTGCAAGGTTTCCAGCGCCAGTGGCCTCTGTGCCAGCTCCCAAATGCAGAGAGGCTTTTGCAAGGGGAATATTGCTGCCTTACACCCCCAAATGAGGAAACTTGAGGCACAGGGTTCTGGTTCCAGGTTGCTCAGGCTGTGCCTATGGCAGGTAGGTCTGCAGATGTGCCAGAAGGCTCAAACCCTGACTGAGACGCCTTTTAAACTCACACACGTTGTTTTGTTTTTTTTCTTACACAAGGATTTCCAGAGTGTTTTGGGTTTTTTTATGCTGCTAATGATGCTGGAAAAAAACCCAAAGCCCCAGATGCTCGGGACCATGTATTTGTTAGTGCCCTGGCTGGGATGTGTTACAGTGGGAGGAGGTTTGGGGTTGCTTTGGGATGCAGGTGCCCACAGCCAGGCATTGGCTGGCCCTGTGAGCTGTCCTGCTTTGCACTGTCAGCATAGCTCTTGTTCTAAAGTGTAAATGAGGCTGCAGGCAGGAGTCAGGACAGGGCTGGATTCTGTGAGCCTGGAAAAAGCCATGCTGAGCCAGCCATGATTAGAAGCATCCTTGTACAGCTCAGCATGAGCAGAGCCCAGCGAGGTTTCCCAGGCTGAGGGCCATAATTTGACAATTACTAGGTCTGATGGGGAGGCAGGGTGGAATCTGCCTTTTATTCTGAATTTTCACCCATGTTCAGAAGTTTACACATGAGACACAGCTGGGTAGTTTCAGCCCTGAACCTCCTGCTGGTTCTTTGACATCCTTATTCCTACTTGGGAGCAGATTTGTCTTAGATTAGACCCCACCTTTCCTTGAATATATTTCTCTGCTTATTTGCTTGGATCACCTGTTAAATTCCTTGGAATTAGGCTTTTTAGAAAGGGATGTCTTTTTTCTTACTGTGTGAAAGAGAGAATCTTAGTTGATGTTTCTCTGAAGGCAAGAAAGGCAGTTTTACAAATCCCAGCTCCACCTCTGGATAAAGTTTATGAGTTTGCCTGGACAGCCATCCTAGAAAGCAGCTCTTCTACCCTTGGAAAAAAATTGCTTTGTCAGTTCAGTAAGAAAACTGTGGCAAACTGGCCAAGAGCTTTATTGACACATCTAAGTCATAAAAAAATAAAATAATTAAACAAACTATTCACCCTTTTAACTGATACAGCTCACCCTGGGCAAACATTTTACATGCACACGTGGCCTTTATATGGGAGTACTTTAAAAATGCAATGATGGAGTGTTGAGATGAAGATGTTGGACCATAGGTGTGCCTCTGGCCTCAAGAGGTGAGAATTTGCTCACTGGTGACATCCCATCCCGCAGTGATGCCGAGGTTTTGTCACAATTCCCAGGAGAACGAATTCTCACCTAACTCAGAAAAGGTGGGACCAGCCAAGACATGGGATCTGGCTGTATTTATGGTAAAACTAGGAGCAGCACACTGAGAAATTCTGGGTTTTGCTCCCTTCTGTTAATTTAAGAAGAAAATAAGGCAGTTAATTCCCATTTTGGACGGGAAGAAATCCATTCTGTGGATTAAATACTGGAGAACCCTCCCTCCACCCTTCTTTCTGGCACGTGCAAGTGGTCTGGTAATTTCACATTTGGCTTTTGGGAATTATTGGTACAAATCCCTTTGCACTGGATGGAAATACATAACCCTTGATGACTGTAGATGTTTTTTTCCTGGCCTCCCAGATGGTGCAGGAGGGACCCTGCTGGCTGGTGGCTTCTTGCACAGCACACAGCCCCAGCCCTGGGACAGTCTGGCTGGGAAGGATGCTGGTTGCTGTGACTGGTTATTTTTTTATTCTTAAGCACATATTCTTTTGTTATTCAATGTTTTCCTTAAATCTCTGCAAAGGGACTTCTTACAGCTAATGGGCTGCTAAAAGCCCTCACCTCCAGCCAGAAAAGGAGTTTTGAAAGATGTGCTGAGAGCTGTGGGATCAGATGTACCTGCAGAACCTGGGACTGGATTTTCAGTTGCTTAAAAAACACCATTTTCAGGCAAGTTCTGAGGCATGGCCAGTCTGAATCCAGCATGAAAATGAGTTTAGATGTCTTAATGAAGGCTGGAAACCTGCCTAAAAGGGCTACTGTGTGGTGAGTGGTCCTGGACTTTTAATTGGTGTTCATTTGAGACCTTTTCACTCTTTGGGGAGTTTGCTTGGAATGCATATGAGACACAGAAATTTGGAACTTTTCTATGGAACAGAAGTTGTCACATTTTCAGATTCAGAACAGCCAGGAGTTTCATCCAGCCCATTTGTAATCCCTTCATTTAGATGGAATGAAGTGTTTCGTTCTGATAAGGTCAAAGCATGAAAATATGAATATATTAAAATACCTGTCAAAATGAAGGTAATCAAAATGAGAACTGGAGCAAACACTGTTGAAATAATTCACTTGGTTTTTTTCCTCCCCGCTATAAATTTCAGTGCTGTGGACATACCCTTGTGAAATGTTTTCGTGGGAAAACTCTGTTTTGCTATTAGATAGCTACCCTGACCAAAATAATGATTTTGATCAACTCTTGGAAAAATAAAGGCTTTGGGAGGGGCATGCTTGAGGTTCTCCAGCGCTGCCATCCATCACATCCCTGTCTCCAGGCTCACTGGTGGAGGAAGCTCTGGCAGTGCTGCTGTTGTTGGTGTGACCTCTGTCACTCAGAGGTCCCTGGTGACCCTAAAGTGTTTGTGTGAGGGGCTGCACAGGGACTTCTTGTCATCATAGAACCATGATGGGTTGGAAGGGACCTTAAAGATCATCTCATTCCAGCCCCCTTCCACTAGCCCAGGTTGCTCCAAGCCCCATCCAACCTGGCCTTGGACACTTCCAGGGATGGGGCAGCCACAGCTTCTCTGGGTAACCTGTGCCAGGGCCTCACCACCCTCACTGTTTTTCTTTTGTCCAATCCAAATTGACTCTCTTAGTTCAAAATCATCACCCCTTGTCCTATTGCAACAGATGCTGTTAAAAATTTTGTGCCCAACTTTCTTATAAGCCCCTTTTAAGTACTGGAATGTGCAAGAAGATCTCCTTGGAGCCTCCTCTTCTCCAGCCTGAACAATCCTAAGTCTCTCAACCTTTCCTCATAGCAAAGGTGTTCCATACCTCTGATCATTTTTGTGGCCTCCTCTGGACCTGCTCCACCAGGTCCATGTCCTTCCCATGCTGAGGACCCCAGAGCTGGAAGCAGTAGTCCAGGTGGGGAGTAGAGATACTGGGATTTAATCCATAACTTTCCTCTGGCATCTCCCTAAAGACCTTCTGGCTCCCTTAGACACCTTCCCCAAAGTTGCCCTTGCTGTCCTGTAGGATTCTTGTAGGACAAAACAGTCATTCAAGAGGAGGGAATGCAATTGCAAATGAACACCTGAAAATTGATCCAGGCTATAATCATCTGCTATAAAGTGTAGGATTTTAATTGTGTGTCTCTCCTCCTCATTCCATGGCAGTCAATCATTCCCTGTTGAGTCAGTCACCTCTTCTCTCTCCACCTTTGTCCCTCTTGGGATAAATCCAGTCCTATTCATTTCCCAGTCAAACATAAACACAGTTGTCCCCTTCCGTGGGTGCTCCTTGGCTGCTCTTTCCCAACCACCAGCAGCATTTTTATGCCACCACCATCTTCCACCATGAATGGGGGATCTGTAAAACATGGCTTGTAAAGGGAAAGGATGGGATTTGACTCATGAAGGCAAAGAGATGGTGAATAGGTGCAAAAAAGATGGATGCCCCCTCCCCAAAAAATAAAGAAATATGGGCAGAAAAATGAAAGAGATTTAAAGCAGCTATCAATCGGTCGTTCTTCCAGCTTTAAGAGCTGTTGAAACAACATAATAAAAGGCAATAAACGAGAGATTTATGACCTACCTGCTGGAAATAGCTCATTGTGTCTCTGCTGTGGGGTGAACACATCGTGTGAGGCTGAGGGGGATCAGTGCCCACCCGCCCGGTGAGCTCACGTGGCCCCGTTACAGGGCCCTGCACATGCCCAGGGCTCTGCCCTCCCTTTCCTCCTCCCCTCCCCATCCCCTCCCCTGCCCCTCTGAACCCCCATATTTATGGCTTTGACATTTGGTGTCTTAAAGACTCGGTTTTGTTCAGTTTGACTCGTAAGCCCAAGAGGATTTGTTGCGATCGATGGCAGCAGGCTGGAATTTTAAGGGCCGGGTATTTTACCACGGGGGTTGGACCCTCGAGCTAAATCTTGAAGGCAGGGAAGGTGAAAACACACAATACTGCCTAGGGCGGCCTCGAGAAAGGCTTGTAAACTGCTGGCACATATTTAAATTCCAGGAAAATCACCAAGGGGGGAATAAATCTACAAAAACAAAACCAAACCGAGAAGAAGGAAGTGAGTGGCTAAACACGGGGATTTCTAATGCCTTCTTCAAGGCTGAAGCTGTCCTGTTAAACAAAATACAGCTTTCTCTCCTGCCCTAACCCACAGAGGGCTGAAACTGCCGACATTAGCACAAAATCGTGGTGAGGCAGTGTGTGCTTGGTGCAGGATCTGGGCTGTCGTAGCCTTGTGAGGTTTAAGCACCATGGACAAGGAGAGTCACAACTCCGGAGGTCTGAGGAGACCGAAAAGCTGGAAGATGGCATGGGGAACGGGAACCTACCCCTGAAACACTTGCAGGAGAAAGTGTCCCGTGTGAGAGCGGGGTGTGCTGGATGTTGCTCTGCTTCTTTCAAAGCCCTGGCACAAAACCTTGCCTTGTAAATCGTTTTCCCCTCTTTCTTCCTCAGGCAGAGTTTTCCCCTCCCGCCTGTCACTCCCGCTTTCCGGCCGGACTTCCAGGCTTTTGTTTTGCAAAGCACAGTCGCTCTGACTGGTGACATGAGGAGCTCTGGCATATCCGACGCTGGAGGAAGGTGGGGAGGAGGGCGAGGGGGCTGAGAGGGGTGAATCAATCCCCTTTATGGACAGAGAGATGCGGGATGGCACAACGCCGTAATCCGACGGAGCCCGTGCGCCACGGAGAGACAGATCTGGGACAGAGGGAGGAGGGGTGGTGGGGCTGCCCTAATCCTGTGTCCCTCTTAAATCCCCACCATGGAACAAAGCCCTTGTTAGCAAATAAGGATGGGGGAGTGGTAGCAATAAGCTCAATAAATTCCCTTAAATTCAGCTGTAACAAAAACCTGGGAAGCGACGCTGGAGGCCTTTCATGAACACCGGGGAACAAGATTGTTCTAATTATAAAAGCCCAATCAGAGGGACCAGCAGGCATGAAACTATGGCTTAATTCAGCTGCTTGAATGCCAGTGTGTGGCAGAAAGGCAACAACTGCCTCCTCCCTCCCTCCCCTGCCCTGGAAGGGGTCAGACAGTCTTTATTAGGCCTTCTGTGGAAAGGGCTCCTCCTAACAAAAGGGGAAAAGGGACAAAGACCAAGAGAAGAAATGGCTTTGGTCCCACGTGCTCAGAAGCCTCTTCTTGGTGGTTCAGACTGTGGGGATGTACAGGAGCTTGTCTGTCTTCTGTTTTCTCCCATGTGTGTGAGTCCATCTACAGCTCTCATACATCTTAGAAGGGTTATGGGCTATGTCCATCCATTCCCATCCCTTTTGCTCCCTTATCCCTCAAAATAGTTGCTCCATATATGACTGGGGAAAAAAAAAAGGAAAGAAAAATTAAATTTTTGAGAGCTCAGGTTTGAAAACTGTCAGGAAAGGATCTGGGAACCTCAAAAGGAAAACCCAGCAATCTCCCTTCATTGGAAATTCAAGGGTCGTGTCCTCCCTGAGCTGTGGCTCTGCTGGAAAATATTTCCCAAATGGTTGTAACTTGAAGGGTTGGCTTTCTAAAACTTCTCTTGGGGACTCAAAAGGTCAAAAAGTTCCCTCTTCATAAGACCCTGAAGAAATGGCATGGTGTGAGTGGGTAGAAACTGCAGGAAAATCCCCCTTTTCTCCCCTAATCAAAAGACCATCAAGAAGATCATCAGAGTTGGCAAAGATCTTTAAAAAGATGTTTTGCAAATTTGAGTGGGGAGCTCTCCCAGACCTGTGGATGCTTGGAGAAAGCCCTGCTGATGGCTGGGAAAAGAGAGTCATACCTGCTCTCCTTGAGGAGATTCCAACCCCAGGTCACTATTTCTCCTTCCAGTGTTTCCTCCTCTGCTGCCACCTCTGGGGATTCCCCTCATTTCAATTTTTCACTTTCACATACAAAAAATAAAAGCAAACCAAAGCCCTGCTCCTGTCCCAGCGATTTCTCCAGGTCCACTTGCAGCAGCCCAGTTTTGAGGCAGACAGCATGGAGTTAATGGGAATTCTGTGCATTTACAAACAAGCACTCAGTGGGGAGAATGTTCCTATTTATCTCCTAATACAGTGGTTTAAAAAAAGTCTTTCTTTAATTGCATTTGGAATCTATTCTAACGATTTGCCCAGGAGAGTATTAAGATGTCAAGGCTTTTTCATTAGTAATATATCCCCAAACAAAATCTTTGTTAAGATAGGTTAAGGCAGTAAATAGACCATTAATTTACAGGCACATAATTAGTACCTTGCAGTTATTCATGGAAAGAGTAGGATTTCTTTTGTTGTTATTCAATGGCAAGATTTAAAACAAATACAGAATCAGCAGGTCAAAAAACACAGAGGCCAAAAAGCATCAAAGGTATTGATTAAAGTTTCAACAATAACCTTAACTCTGCCCCAGGACCCAAAACAACATCATTTACACCAACAAAATGTATTTTCCCCCGGGGTAAATAATGAATATAGAAAAAAAGCATCTATTTTTGAACAAATATCAATACATGACTGTAAAATAATACATTTTAAGGGCTAGAGACTGTATCCTACATCTAAAATCGGAAACAGTATTGAGACATTTCTTTTCCTTGGAGATAATATTAACCTTTCCAATGAAAATATTTTATTTTTTATTATTTATTTAATTGTCACTTTTATTCTTTGCAACCTAGGCATCATTTTGATTAGAGAAACTGAAATAATATATTTTGCAGGGTCAGGGTCCTCTACTTTACAGTCTCAGAATTTTAAAAAAGTTGAAAACATTTCTAAAATCAAAATTACTTTTAGGTTATTCTTAATTGTAGATGATTAAAAACTTTTCAGTTGACTTCAGACTGACTGAAAAATTAATTTGATGAAGATTTTTATATCTTCTTATTAACAAGTTTGGTTTTACATGGTCCAGAAATCAACTTTGAGCCAATTTTAATGTTTTTATGTGTATTACTGCTGATTGCAAAGCAAAATGAAATTTTCAGGGGTCAAGAGCTGTACTCATAGGACAGTAAGGCTGTAAATCATGGCCTTGCTCAACAGAGAAAATATCAAAGTGTATTAGACAGCAGTTAATGCTGCAGTTTTAAATAATAGTCAATGATCAAACTGAAAAAAAGAAGCAGAAAAAAGGTTATTATTTGCTGGACCAAGAAGTTCAAAGTTCATCTGCATCATGAGATGAATGTGTTATTGCTTCCCAGACTAGACCTCTTGGTAGCAGCTAAAATGAAAACAGAGCTAATAAAATCTCACTGAAAATAAATAAATAAATGGATTTTAATTTCTTAAATTGTATTCCATCACTTGTTTTTCACTGCTAATGATGTTGAGGTGCTGTACAGTTGGGGAGAAAATAGTGGTTCCTTTATGGGATTTTTGCCAGTAGTTTCTCTTTTAAATATAAAAATAACTACTTTTTTTTTTTTTTTTTTAGTGCAAAAAATGGCTACCAGAAAAATTTCTAGAAAACGATCTTGGGTAACGAAATATTCAAAGAAATAAAATAATTTCCACATTATTTGCTGGAATTGTTCTTCAAGTGACATTTAAAAGGATCCCTGACTTAATTTTCTCTTCTTACAGCTTGTAACTGCACGTTTTTGAATGAGATGCCAAAGCACGATGCTGGAATTGGGGGAACTGAGGCAGGGAGAGGGTTCTGGCTGAAGGCTGCAGAGGGAAGCAGCAGTGCCACAGCTGGACATTCCCAGACCAGCTCCCTGATGGCATCAGGGATGGCATTTCCCTTTCACCACCATGGGACCGGCTCCCAGATCCCCCCAGCAGCGCTGGAGATGCTTGGATGCAAATCCTGGCACTGCCTTTGTTACCTCCAATCCAGACACGTTGACAGCAGGACAGACTCCTACTGGGACAGGGCTACAGCTTGACCCTGCAGATGGTGAGGATGGAGTGAAGGTTCCACCTCCTAAAGCTCTGCTGCAGGGTGGGGAATTTTAATAAGGACAGGAAAAAATAGCAAGAGACAGGGAGAAAGGGATCCATCGCAAAAAACCTGACCTTATTTCCTCAGAGTGTGTGACTAAATCACACAGCTAAAAATAGGTAAGTGATTTGCTTTGATGCTGCAGGATTTTGCTGATACCACTTTTGTTACACGTATAAATATAGAGATTTAATATAATATTTCCCTTACTGCAGTGTCTTCTATTAAGGCAGTGCTAAAGTCTCAAGAGCTGCCTTCTCTGCCTCCTGCTTTAAGCTGTGAGCAATGAGCAGAAACTTCTTGGCTCTGAAACTAATATGCTGCTGGCCTTTGGGAAAGTGCACCAGAAATTTCTTCCAGGAGGGATATTTAGTGTCAAGCATTGCCCAATCCTGCTTCTCCCAGGCAGTCACTCCAGACCCAGTGGGAACTTCCCTGCTTATTTATTATGAGTGAATTATTTGGAAAGTTTCGGTTCCAGTTTCCCCCATCTTTATGAGAAGGAGGATAAAACTGATCTGCCTCTGGAGGGTCTCCAGAAAATTGGCCAGGTGGAGCCATGGGAATCCTGTGAGGTGTCCAGGGTTGGGCACTGTGAGCCCACACAGGCCATGGAGAGGGGGCCAGTGACTGGTGGGGTATTCCAGAGGTCGATCCTGAAGCCGGTGTTGTTTCACATCTTCATTAAAGACCCAGACAATGGCACAGAGAGCCCCTCAGTGAGGATGCAAGTGATGCAAAACTGTGAGGAGCTGTTGATAGACCAGATGGTTCTGACACCATTCAGGGCGACCTTGATGGGCTGGAGAAATGGGCCAGCAGGAATCCCATGAAGTTAAATAAGAGAGGAATAACCCTTTACCTGGGGAGGAATGACCCCAGGGGCCAGCACATGTAGAGAAGGACATGAAGGTCCTGCTGGGACCATAAGTCACCAGTGTGTCCCTACGGCAAAGCCAGTCAACAGGCACCTGGGGACACGGGGCAGTGTGGTCAGTGGGCAAAGGGAGGGGGTCCTGCTGCTCCCCCCAGCCCTGGTGAGACACATCTGAGTGGTGGCCTGTGGCAGGCTGCTCCAGCTGGCCCTGCTCCAGCATCAGCTGGATGAGGTGATGGTGCAGAGGTTTGCTGAGAAAGCAAAAGCTCTGCCATGAGCTCCTCTGTGGGGCTTTAGCTCAGCTCTCCCCATACCTGGAAGCTTTTTTCCTCTTCTGACTGAGCTGAGTGTCATCTCTGCTCAGTGTCTGAGGCTTGAAGTGTACAAATGGGGAGAATTATTCAACACCAAACAATTATTCTGTTGCATAAAACTCTCATATTTGTTACTGAGGAGCCTATGCTGAATGCAAACCTGCAGACAGAACTGTCAGGGAGTAGGAGGAAAGAGATGGGGGTTTACTTGTATTTAGAGCAGAGCACCTCACCAGTGCTCATCTTTTCTCATTTAATTTCTCTCAGTGCTTTCCCTCATTCTCCTCCACTTTTCCTGTTATTTATTAAACTCTCTGCTTGCACATGGAGGAACCAGACCCTCCACCTTCTGAACGGACTCTGAAGCCGAGCTGTCGATGGGGAAAACTGAGGAAATGACCATGCTCTGAGGACTTGGGTTTCCCAGGCTCCAGGCATGTCTCTGCTTCTCTTGGCTACCTGGTGAAGTCCAAGTGGATGCTGCTGCTCTCCCACGTCTCCTACTAACTCCTTGCCTCTGGGATAAAGTGACGCATGCTCGGATGAGAGGGTTGTGTAAATAAAGGCTCCAGCTGCGGGATGCCAAGAGCTGGCACGGCAGGGACTGCCACTCTGTCAACATAACCCTGCTCCTGACAGGCCCTGCTTTGTTGAAACAATTCCTTGCTATGGACTGGGTTTATCTCTAAGTCCCTGGATTTACACCGGAGATGCAAACAGCCTGGTAAATCTGCCACCGAGGCACGGGGGGAGCATTCATCTGTGTCCCTTCGCGCGGCCGGGGATTCTCCGAGCTCCGCTCAGCCTGGACCTGCCTCTCTGCCCCTGACTCTCTGCCCGTGTAGCAGGCAGCCTCTTTGGCTCAGGGGGACTCTTAGCAGCCATAAAATGTGTGATTAACCCCCCCTTCCTACTTGAAACTGCCTCATCGGGCTCCCAAGCTAGGCAAACGTTACAGCTGGGAAGAGATGAGCGTGCTGTTCTCAGCCTGCAGCTGCAGGCCAGCTACCCGAGGAAATCCAGGGCTTAAAAATCAGGGCTCTTCCCTCCTCACTGTGGCTAGTCCGTGCCTTCAGAGAAGCCATTGCATCCCCTCTCCAACCATGACCTCCTTCCCCATTCTGGGGGGACACAGCATCTCTCTGTCCCTGTGTTGAGCAGATACAAAAGCACTAAATTAATTTTCATAGAGCCTTTTGGTCAAGCAGCTCAAAGCCTTTTAGAGGCTTTAATTGAGCCTCAGAGTTAATGAAGCCTCACTAACATGCCTACTGGATAAAGTAGTGTTTATTACCCCCTGTTTTGCAGAGGCTGTGTGGAAAGCTGGGTAGGCTGCTGTGTGGGTTGGGTTAAGGTTGTTTTCCCCTTCAAAACCAATCATGAAGCAGAGAATTGCTTCAAAAGAAAAACTTCCAGCAAGTTGTTCTGAATAGAGTGGGATTTTTTTTTTTCTCCTTGCTTCCCAAAGAAATTGCAGGCAAATTCTGGGATTGAAATTAATTTTTTCCCTGCAAACTAAGTCAACTCTTCTAACTCCCTTCAAAGCAGCAGCACCCCAAGAGTAGAGGTCCTCTGTGTACAGTTTCATGACCAGCCTTTCAGAGCTGTCAATGCTGCATGAAATAGAAGAATTAATGACTTTCTGACACCATGCAGTGCACCAGTGGGCTCCCTGTTCCCCACACAATCCCCACATCCCAGGCTTGTCCTTCTCCAGCATTGCCAGGGTGCCCAGGATTTCTGCGTGTGGACTGATCCTGCAAAGTGTGTCCCACTGATGGTGGTGAAAATCCCTCCTTCTTCAACCATCTACCTGCAATTTCTTGATACCTAAGACTAGGACTGTGCTGTAGCTGCCCAGCAGGAGCTCTGCTCAATGCAAACTGTGTTTTGCTGCTCCCTGCCAGCCCTGGCAGGAGCGAGAGGTGCCGTGGAGCAGCAAGTCTTCCCGGAGCAACAGCGCTGCTCAAACACTCCGACCTCCAACCATTTCAATCAGTGCCTTTCAGGGGGCCCCTTGTTCTTTGCAGCGGTGAAAGCTCACAAAGCTTGTTTCAGACTTGCCCTCTCTGTATTTTTAGCTGCGGTTGTGACCCCACACGCGACACTCGCCGGGCTGAGCAGCTCCCTGAGCCTGCCTGCCTGGCTCCTGCCTCCAGCCCTGGCTCTCCCTGGGGCTTTGCCTAAAATTCCCTTCTCTTTGCCACCCTGCAGCCCCCATCTGGCGTGTGTGGGGTAAAGGGGGCTCAGGCTGCCCAGCATTTCTCGGGTGGGAACCTGTAGTGTCCTATATTAACCAACAAAATGGATGAAGTGGGCAAGATGTATCCTGCTTCTCTGGTCTTCCCTTGCCAGGCTCCCAGTGTCTCATTTTTCAGTGTGGGCATGAGCAGAGGACAGCAGTGAGATGACACAGGCTGGGCTAAGCTGAGGGCTTTGAAATAAAGTTTAGAGGAGTGTGCAAGCCACCCTGACCTAGCAAACACACAGAAATCACAGGGAAAGCCCCCTCCATGAAGAAATCCTTGATTTTCCATGCAAAGTAAAACATCTGCATGGACACCACTCCTCCAGTCTCCTTGCAGGGCTCCCCAGCCCCACAAACAGTGCAGGGATAACCCCAAAAGAGCAGCAAGCCTTGCACAGGAGCAGAGGGGTTGGCAGAGAGTGAGACAGCACTGCACAAAGTTTTCCCACACCTTAGTGAAGCCTCAACATCGTTGCCTTTCGGGACACATTGCATTAGGATCAGCCCTCCCTGCTATCTCCATCTGCTCTTCCTGTGGCGGATTTCCTCTAGGACTTTGAGAAAATCCTTCAGATCCACGAGAAAAAAATTAATATACGTATATAGGTATGCATATATCTATATCTATATGTATCTAAATATATATAAATATATCTAAAATCAAAGTCCACGGTGCTTTCTGGTTGCCCCAGGAGCAGGCTGGCTGCATCCTCGCTCCCGCGGCTTCCCAGCTCCCCTCCTGCGCTGGCTGAGAGCGGGCTCGGGGAGGGGTTTGGGGGGCTCCTGGTCGGACTTGGGTGGCCTTGGGGCTGGGGTTTCAGCGAGCCCCGTGCGCGGCAGGTGGCGTCGGAGCTCCACGGGAGACGGGTGGCCGCGGATGGGCGGCGCGGGGATGCGGGGACGCGGAGCGGGGATGCAGGGACGCGGAGCGGGGATGCGGGAAGCGGCGTGGGGATGTGCAGAGCCACTCGCCGCGCCGCGGAGAGGGGGAACAGGCTCGGTTCCTGCCAGCGCCCAGGGTTTTTTGTGCTTCTCCTCCCCCGGCAGCGCTGGGGTTTGTTGGACTCGTCCCTTCTTGGTCCTCGGGGCCAGGAGCTGCGTGGTTGGTTGGTTGGTTGGTTGATCCCAGGCAAAGCTGTGTGGGGTTATTTCAGATAAATGATTAAGTCACAGAACGGTTTGGGTTGGAAAGGACCTTGAGGACGTTCTAATTCCAATCCCTTACCATGGGCGGGGACACCTTCCACTGTCCCAGGTTGCTCCAAGCCCTGTCCAACCTGGCCTTGGACACTTCTAGGGATGGGGCAGCCACAGCTTTTCTGGGCAACCTGTGCCAGGGCCTCACCACCCTCTTCTTTAAGAATCTTCCCCTAATATCCCTCTGCCAGTTTAAAGCCACTCCCCTTGTCCTATCCCTACATGCCCTTGTAAATCAGTCTGTATTCAGGGAAATCATCCCTGCTCCACTGAGCAGCTTCTAAAACATAACAACCTAAAATGAACGTTATATTTTTGGGCCTGACAAAAATGTGCCTCCTGACCACCATTTCACTCATTTCACCCACATCCCCTCCAGCCTTAACTGTCCATGTTTCTGTCCCAGCTGTGCAGGGTTTGTAGGCAGAGGGCCTGGAGCATCCAAGTCACACTGTGCTTTCATCTTTTTATTTATTTATTTATTTTTATTATTTATTTTTCTGCTGCTTTTAAGCACTGTTCAATTTTCAACTTCAGAAAAGCTGTGGGGAAGTTGCCAGAACCGCTGCAGTAGGAGCTGCACTAAAACTAAATATAGAAATGAAATTTTGGATGAAATACAGGCTTGGGTGCATTTTGGCAGGAGTCTCAGTGTTTTCCTCACAGCACTGGCTCTGTGTGGAGTAGAATATTCCCAGGAATAGATGTGGATGGCACTTGGGGTTGGTGTTTGGAAATGTGTAGGGAAAGTTTGCATCAGCGTGCGACAAGTTAGCAAGTAGAATAGAGCTGAAATCAGATTTTATGTCCTGTGAAATTCCCAGGGCTTATTTAATTTCTAAGTAGAATAGAACTTTTTTTTTCCCCCCTCTCTGTGGAAACAGAATAATCTGGGGAGAAATATTTTCATTTAGAATAATTATCACCAGTGTTGAGCTGTTTTGGCTTTGATAGTTGATATCTCATTCTGATGCTTCCATCTTGACTTTTAGAGTCTTTTACAAGGGATAATGTGGTAAGAGTCCAAAAAGAAAGTCAAAATAAATGGCAAAGTAGCAATAAAATATAAGTGAAATTGTCCTGCTCCCGCAAGATCAGTGAATAACATCCATGGCCTGAAAAACCTTTGGTGGAGCAATTTTTGACCCAGCTGTGCTCAGATTTTCATTTGCAATGGCAAGAGCAGCAAGCAGATGTAATTTTCAGATCTGAATGTATTGTAATTTAAAATTTTGCTTATAAATGGAGGTGTATTAACATATAAATATTTGCATTTAAACATGCATGCATTTATAGATTAATTTCTAGTTTAATTTTTTTCAGCTGCTGACCTGTGGTTGAACAGATGTCTGGGGGTTATCCTGCTGGTCAGTTATTCCAGGGTTCATTGACTTCAGCTTTTCCCTTAAATTCAGGGAGACTGGATGGAGGGGAGAAGTGGGAGGCAGAAGGGGGTTGCAGGGGTGCTCTGAGGATTTGCTGTGCAAAGCCAGGAGTTCAGGGATTCAGCCCTGGCTGCCTCCTTCAGGTGCAGGGGGGGTCTCATGGCAGATGCAGTGATGCCTTTAAGCAAACAAGTTGGTCTGAGACAGGCAAATAAGGCTGGAAAGGGGCTGCCTGAGCCTTCCAAGGAGCTTTGAGGCAGTGGTGCTGCTGGCATGAGATAGGAAGAACCTTGAAAATTAACCAAATGAAGGTCTGTCCCCTAATACATGTAAGCTTGATTTTACACGAGGCAGTTCCTTGTGCCTGAGGACAACAATACCCACTCCCTGTAGGGTGGGAATGGCCAGGGGAAGACAGATGCCTGTGGTGGGCTCCTCTTGTGCTTCCAGCTCTGACTCTCATCTCACTTTCCCCTTCCCACAACAACCCAAAAGCAGAGAGGCACAGAGAGCACCTCAACTCTCACCACCATGTGCTTATCCATGGAGGCCACGAGTGCACATGGTGTGTGTGCAAAGGAGAATTTCTCTCTGCTACACATGTGTCCTGCTGCTTGTGCAGCTCTTCTGAGGTTTGGTTGGGCACACCCATGTCACCTGGGTGGGAGGACACCCTTCCCTGAGCTGTGGGTTTGGTGCATCTTCAATCACACTGAGTTTGTGCTTATTTCTTGATTTACCTCCTTTAAACCCCAGTTCTTGGCCAGGCATGCTGAGCTGTTGCTGAAGTGCCAAGGGGAGCTTTAGCTTGTGTTTGTGATTCTGGGGAGTCCCCCCTCAAATGCCTCACGATACATGAGCAGGAGGGCTCCCCTTTTCACTAAATGGTCTGTTTGTCACCTTACAGTGCCATTAATTCATAGAGAGCTGATGTTGAGTGGTTCCCTGAAGAGGGATTGTGGGTCCATCACCTGCAGCAACCCCACTGACTGCAGGGGGACTTCCCTGGCACTGCAACTCCCTCCTCTCTCCCCATTTCTCTACTCTCTCCTGTACTTCTGCTCAGACTGTGACCCTGCTGAACTCACCAGGGCTTTGATACTGAGAAACCTGGAATCCAGCTCCTCACCCATTCCCCGAGTTCCCAGGGGGTGGGGAAACCAAACTCAAACTGAATAAAACTGCCAAGGATTCGTTTGCGGTAAGCTGAAAACGAGGAGGCAGGACAAGGAGGGAGGAGATGAAATCTGGGCTGAGAAGAGAGGTTGGGGTTTGCTGAGCTTCCATGGCACAGAGGAGCCTTCCTGCAGTGACTCAGCCTGCTGGGAACTTTTTAGCTTGCATGCCTTGGTTTCATGTTGCTGTGCTTTTCCTAAGCTCCTTTCACAGCCAACAGGACTCGTGAAATTTGAGGTTTCTGCTGTTTTTAGGCTTTCCATGAATTAATTGAGCACTTGTGAAATAAGCTACTGTCTTTTAATGTATTTTCCGCTCCTCCATGATAAGGAAGATGGGGCTTGATTAGGAGGAACAGCTGAGAAAGGCTCAGTGTTTCTGTGTTGGTGTGAAATGCAGGCTCTGGGGTCCAGAGCTTGGAGGGACTCTACCAGGTTTGATGACTTTTTATTTATTCTCATACTTTGGGTCAAATTTCTGTAAAAGGAGGAGAGAAAAAGTGGAAACAGAACAGCTGAGCAGCTCTGGAGGGAGATGTTCACCTGGTTCTTCAGAGAACCTGCTTCAAATCCTTGCTCTTAATTAGAAGAAGAGGTGAAATGAATCTTTCACAGCTCAGTTATCCCTCTTTATCACCAGCACACTGGATCAGCAGCACGGGCAACTCTCCCTTAAGTGTTACAAGAAAATTAAAAAGGTCTCATTATATTCCACACTGGAAGCAAATAAATATCATTATTGATATTATTACTTTATGCATTTCTCACAAGAGAAACAATTCACTCCCAACTATAGTCCAAGACTCATTTTGCTGGAATGGAATTGGGAATCTCAGGGTCATCCCAGCCCCAGCTGCTGGTGCTTTGCTGCTCCCCAGAGCCCCTCGTGGTCTCTGCTCAGTGCCAGGTCCTTCATCTGAGCCTGTGCTGGAGGGATGGGCAGCTCTGAGCTGCTCACACATTCCCTTTTCTTCCGTGGGAGGTGGAAACGGCCCCCTAACTCTCCTTGACCTACTCAAGAGAGGGGTTATAAAGCATAATTAATTTCAGTTTCGAAAGAACTATGAGTTCCCAAGAAGAAAAATGCCTGAGAAGTGCAAATCATGATTAATCATCATTATTATTCCTATAAATTCCCACTTCAGCTTGGTTGGAAAACAGGGTATTTAGTGATGCTATGAAGGTAGAAAGGACAGAGGGGCCTGACTCTGCCCTTGGCCCATGAGGCTGCAGCCCTGTCTGTGGAGTTACACCTGATTAGCATCAGTGCAGGTGGGAAGAGAATCAGACCCCTCAGTGGCTCTCCTCTGTACTAGTGGTTAGTGCTAAATTGCTCTGAGTCTCTCCCTGAATCTTGCAGGAGACAGTTCAGTACTCGCTGTTCCTCTCTTTCTCCCTTGTGGAGGGGTTGGAAGGTTTAATTCGATCAGATTCCTAAATGGAAAATAACAGTGCGATGAAAAAACCCGCCACGGATGTCTGTGAACAGAATTTTGTCTTCAGTGAGTTTTGATCTGGAGCCTGAAAGAGCAAGACAAAGCCCTGTGATTGACACCCTTGTTCTGCACAAGGTGCCTTGGAGGAAGCTTTCAGAGCCAGAGGTTTCCTTTGCTGGAGGGGGTGTGGAGAAAGCCCAGGTTTCACAGCTTTTTGGGTTTTTTCCCCTCTATCCTCTGTGTAAAGACGTGAGACCTTCTGAAGTTTCATTTTTCCGGAGACAGCAGTGCACATCACAGAAAACCAAGGATTTACAAATCACTGCTGGTCTCCCTCCTGACCACTGGCTCTTCTCACAGAAAGATGTTCCTACCACAGCAAGGTTTCTCCCCCTAAGCTCCCAAATCCCTGTGGGGTGTGTGAGCCTGAAAAATGACTGCAGGATGGGCCCAAGTGACTCTCCCAAGGTTTGCCAGGAACCCACCATGCCAGCCTCCTAGGATGCTCCTCCAAGCATCAGCCTCATGCAGATACTGGGAGATTTTTATTTTTACCCCCTCCCCTTTTGATCTGAAATCGTGGGCACTTTGACCTTTGCTGTAAATCAGAGATCTCTCCTTTCAGTGATGACACTTCCCTGCTGGGCAGGTCCCACTTGGCTCGAGCTGGCTGGGGTGTGGGGTCAGCAGTGGTGCACTTTGTAAAATACCCTGTTCCAGGCTTGAGTTTTCACCTTAGGGTAGTTTTAATCAGCCCCATTCTCTGGAATTCCCATGACCTTCCCTCTCCCTTGCCACCAAGCACTGGCTGTGAGGGGGAGAAGTGAGGGAAGCTTTGCCAGCAGCCCACCCTGTCCGTACATCACCATGAGAACGCCGGTGACAAACAGCCGGATTCATTCTGGTGCCAGCCAGCCACAGATTTATTTGCTTGTTAATGCAGCTTCTCCCAGTTCATGTTTTCCCTAACTAGGAGCACCAAAATGCCAACCTGCCCTCAGGGGTGTATCAGCCTCCTGGACTGAAGTCAGTAACGAGATTAGAGCCCGTGCTGCTCAGAAGTGCCGTCTCTCCTGCCTGTGCTCTCTCAGTCACTTGCAGTTATTTTTTTATTATCTGGGTGTTTTTTTCCCCACTGATGTGTTTTTTGCCTTCCTCTCAATTCCTCTCTCCCTCTGTTCTCAGTGAAACAAATGTGAGCTGACACACACACACACACACACACACACACACACACACACACACAGTGTCACCTCCCCTGTCCCTGTTTGTCGTGTGTCCCCTGGTTCTTCTCCAGGCTGCCCAGCCAGACAGCACTGGAGGGGGACAAGGCTGGCTCCACCTGGGTCATGCTCCCTAAGGAAAATCTCTGACCTTCCCCTGCTGAACCCTTTCTGTGTGAGTGGGGAAAACAAAGCTGCTTGAAATGGAATAAATATGCAAACATGGGGTAGCTGGGGGGAGGGCAGGTTTGTGTTGGGAAGGAGAGGCAGGGAGAATCATAGAATCCTACAATGGTTTGGGTTGGAAGGGATCCTAAAGATGATCTTGTTCCAAACCCCCTGCCATGGACAACCTGCACTATCCCAGGTTGCTTCAAGCCCTGTCCAACCTGGCCTTGGACACTTCCAGGGATGGGGCAGCCACAGCTTCTCTGGGCAACCTGTGCCAGGGCCTCACCACCTCACAGGGAAGAATTCCCTCCTAATATCCCATTTGACTCTGTCCTCTGTTGTTTTGAAGCCATCCCCCCTTTTCCTGTCGCTCCATGCCCTTGTACAAAAAAGGAGAGGACATCCCTCCCAGCTGGATGCAGCGTGTGGGGCTTGGGGATCATAAGCACTGGGAGAACTTCTCCATGGAGAGGCATGACCACTGTAAGGCAGGGAAACACAAAGCAGGTCCCTGGTCATGTGAAACACCTATGAAACTAGAAGAGGAACCCTCAGTGCTGGGGAAGTATCTCCTTTGGATGTAAGGAGCTTTGAGAGAAGAGACAGGAGGGCAGGGTGCTCAGGGCACAGGGACAGCCCCATCCAGATTGGCAGGAGGGGTCAGAGATCAGATATTTTGTCGGTCAGAAGGGCACACACTTCAAGAAATAAAGCTTTCTATGCTACCCCAACAAAACTGCTCAGCTCCTGACACCCAAGGAGGAGGAAGAGAGTTTGCTTCTCATCACGCTTCACTTTTGGGTTTGATTTCAAGCTCCTTTTTATTAACCTGTGGTCACCTGCTGTAGCAGTGAGCTGTGTGTGATTAATGGCCCTGGAAATATTCTGGGCTTTGAAAGGCTGCTCCTTTGGAATTTGCACTGAGAGTAGTCAGCTGGGTTTTTTTATTTTCACATCACAACTGCCACAAACAGTTAGAAAGGCTGCATGTGGAGGTGAGTGGCAAGGGAGGAGAATTCCTACATCGAGGAAAAGAGCTTGCAACTATCCATACCTTAATCTTTGCAATGTTTATTTTTCCTAAACATCTGTTCCCTAAACAAAGCCACCTTGGGTGTGTCTGTAGGATGAAGTCACTAAAAAAGAGCCTTTGGGGGGATTGTCCCACAGACAGTGGCTTGGGGACACACAAACTCCAGCCCCTGAACAGTCACCTGAAATTCCAATGGAAGAATGTGGCTAAAAAGTTATTAAATTTTTCTTGAAGTAGAAACATGAAAACTTTCCTTCTCTAAGAATTTATTTTCTTGACTTTTTAATAAAATATTTGACCTTCCAGGATGAAGTGTTTTCCTTAGAAATCTAAAAATAACTTGACATTTTCCATGGAAGAAGTTGTCTTCCATCTGGATTTCATTTGGTCTTATACCCACAAAGCACACTCATACCACTGATCCTTTGCATTTCTACGCATGAAATTCACCCATGAAATGAGAGAATTATGAAATTAACTGTCTTGAGAACTCAGCTTGACTTGGCTCAGTCTAAGAAGATGAAGGTACAAGGTAGACACCTATGTATATATTTTAAAACTATCTGAGTGGTGCAGCTGGGCTCAGACTTGGAGAATCCTTAATATTGCCTCTCTTCTCTAGCTCCTCCCTGAACAGCAGTTCTGAGGAAGCAGGACACGTATCCCAGTAACTCCTTTTTCCTAACCCCAAATCTCCAGCTTGGAAAAGCAGCACAGCCCCAGCACTGGTGTATGAGAGCAGGGTCCAGCATTCCCCACTGGCTGTGTTTTCAAAATTGAGTCTTGATATCTGGACATCAGGCAATCCTGGGTGTTACAGCCCCTCACCATGAAATATCCATTGGAAGCTGCAGCTGCTGCTGCACTGGGATATTCAGGACACTCCTCAGGGTCTCCCAGGGATGTGCATCACCCTGGACCAGCCCTGTCTGGGATGTCCTCATGCCTTTGTTTCCTCTTGCTCCTCCCTGCCTATGTGAGCTGCAATCTCCCCTGGACAGATGTGATCTCTGCCCAACACGTGGTAAAATTCCTTAACTCTTGGTCTGGACACACCAGGCCACAGTTTTTCCTCTTTCCTGCAGCTTAAATTACTTCAACCCCACCGATTCCCAGTGGGGTGCCATCCTTAAATACAGACTGTGTCCTGGCCATCACACACCATCCCGGGAGTTCCTAATCCCTTCCTAGGTCTGATAACTCTAAAGACAATATACATGAAAAGATGACATTAAAATGACTTAGGCAATGAGGGTCTCCAAGTTCATTGGTGATTTTGGCTCCCACCATGACCTCAGGACCATCACTGCCTTTCTTCTGGCTCACAGCTGGGTAAGAAACCAGAAAGGTGTTCTGCACTGGGGTTTGGAGAGAGGATGGAAAAGAAAACAGATGCTACATCTAAGCTGGGATTTCCCTGAGTAAATAAATTATAAAATTACATTAAAGCATCATTTTAGTTGCATATAAAAGCTAGAAAATGAATGTCTCCTCCATAATTGCTGCAAAGGGCCCAAAACAGCCATTTCTATTTGCAGTTTCATATTCCATTAAACTTTTTTTTTATTTCCATTTGAGTGAATGTTCCTGTTCATGAATATTTTGAGGGATGCAGAGCACTGTCCAAAACTAATGCTGATTTTCACTAGGGTAAAGCCACATTCCCTCTCAGTCTATACTGATATCCTTCCCTGCGTGCCCGTGGGAAAGCAGCGACATTATATAATAAACATCTCCCGATATAATTGCTTTAGCTCAAACACAAAATTAACTTTCTGAGAGGTTTTAAGAAAACAAGTGAGCAAGCAAACAAATTCCCTAACTCTTTCCTTAGGACATTATCTGAGTTGTAGTTTTCTCTCTCTTTTCCAGCGGAAACCATGTCATCTGTGGATGCAGCCTTTGCCTCGGCGTTTAAATTGAACCCAATTTGTGCAACTTAACTAAATTAGGAAATGGAGGAAATCACTTGCTCACCTTGTCCTTAAAGCTCAGGGCCAGGAAATTAGAAGGTTACACTATTCCTCTTTTTTTTTTTTTTTTTTTTTTTTTTAATGCAGGGCTGAAATAAGAACTTGTTCTTTCAGATTTTTCAGAGGGAAGAGTTTGGTCTGGCGAGAAACCAGCTCAGTCAGGGGTGTGAGAGAGACCCAGTTTAGGTTCCTGCTGTGAATCACGCTGTGGTTATTACCTGGCTTCCCTTATCCTGAAAGGTTTCTGGTCCTTCTGAGTTTTGAGCAGCAATTCCGCTTGGAGAACATTCACTCCTGAACCCGGAATTTGTCTGCAGAGAAATTTTAGTTTAATACATTTCTCAATAAATAGAATTAATTACAGACTGACCTATTTGATGATTGGGGCTGTGCTGTGTAATGTTGGACCCAGGAAGTTTATGTTTCCTTCAGACTTGTTACACAGGGACCACCAAATGGATTTCACATGCAAGAACCTCCTTTGCAGACAGCCCCTTTTTGCCCTTTCTTTTTTCAAACCATTGCTTCTGGGGTTGCCCTGAGTTGGATCTACAGGACACCCAATGTCCCCCCAGAGCCCCGGTGCTGACATAGACTTATAAAATCTTTATTTTGCTGAATTGCCCTGTCCCATGGGAGGCAGTTTAGCACTGAGAGGATAAATATGGGATTCAATTCCCATCAGCCAGCCTGGTAACAACCTGCTTCTGCTGTGGAGCAGCTCTTGTTCACTCAGACCACCTTCTCAGGGCCCAGCTTTCCCTGCCAATTAAGCTAATCATTGCCCTTTGCAGGAGAGCAGGATTACCAGCAGGTGACTATCCACAGAGGCTCCATAACCTGATTGTTCCACAGAATATGCCCCATGTTGCTGACTTTTGATAGAGGGTTGGGGTTCTTTTGCCTATGTGTTCAAGACCTGTTTTCTGGGAATCTGGAGGGCAGATTTTGGGAATCTGGAGGGCAGCTGGCTCAGGAGCACCAAGACGGGAAAGTGCTGAGAGCTATTCCCTGTACTTTTTATTTTCGAGGGGACAGTGTGAGCCTGCCCTGCTGGTCTCTCCTGTTCTTGCTCTGAGCTGGCTGTGGAGAGGCTGAGGCTCATTGCCTGGTGCTGGGGAGTGGAGGGGTGCAGGGGGAGTGGGGGCTGCTGGAGCGAGCTCAGTCCATATGTCCGCAGGCATCCCGGAGACTGGTGCAATATGGAGCGGTTCAGGCTTTGATGAATGTTGTCATTAGTGCTCGTGGCACTTACGGGCTTCCATTTATCCTGAGCAACAGTGATTTATGTCCAGAGCATACATCCAGGTAAAAAGTACTTTACAAACTAAGGGAGGGCCTCTCAAAGAGGTTTGGCCTCTTCCCCTGTTCTCCTTCCCCACAAACTAATCATGGTTTTAAATACGCAGGGGGGCCGCCGTGTGAGGGGTCCTTCCCTCCTCCCAAGGCTCTCCTCGCTTCCCCAGTGCTGCAGCACACAGTTCCCACAGTTGAGAAGATTCTTTATCCCTAAAAAATTAGCTTTTAATGGTTAGAAACATTTCTTCTTTTCCTCAGCCTTCCTCTCCATCTCTCCACCTTACCTAGTGTGCATCTTTCCCAGCTACCTGCTCATGCCAGGGTGGTGATGCAGGACTGGGATTGCAAAGGGATGGCAGCCTGGCTGTTGGAATGAGCTTGGAAAACCTCACTGACACAGAGTGGTAGTGGAAAATACAAGAGGGAAAAATCAGTAGGGGGCAGGTTTGATTGTTTGGTAAAAAACCCCCAGATTTCTGTCCTCCCTAGTCCCAATTAGTTTTTAGTTGGGCAAAAGGAAAACTCAAAGCCAAGAGTTGCATTATGACACCAGAAAAGTTGCCTTCCCTACTTTTGTTATCTATGAATAACTTTTTGAACAGTCAAACTGATAAATGCCAGGCATTCAAAAACAAAGTTTTATTGAACCCAAGTGAGTTTTTTTCTCACCCTCTTTCTGTTCCATTTTAAGAAAAATAGACCATTTTTGTCCTGATTTGGATGGGGAAGCTGATCTCAATCTTTCACAGAATGGGAACTCGGCTTTCTGATGAGCTCTGCCTGTGTATGGACTCCCCAGTCAGCAGTTTAATGCCATTCCATTCATTTACACCAGTGTAAATCAGGAGTAATTGTCCTGAATCAATGTCACCGTGATTGACCAGATTTTCAGAAGAGCTCAGCTCCCAGCTAAGCCCCTGCGATACGTGGCCAGATGTATTTATTTATTTCATTTAAAAGGCTCCGTGCATACCTATCCCCTGTGAAATTGGGCACTGAGCAACAATATTGAATGCTGATTGCAGCTTGTCAGAAAATGAGGGAGGGGAGGAAAAGCAATATTTGCAAAATGCTTTGAGAAAGAGTTGGTTTTTTTTTTTTTTTCACTTTTCCTTTTCAAAGAGCGTTGTGTTTTTCTCCGTTAACTTCCATCCTCCTCCCCCTTCCAAGACTGTGTGCGCACTTCCTGCTTTCTATTCCTGATTCTCTCTCCCTGCCTCTGCTTGTGAGATTGCATCTCAGCACAAAATGTGCGTGAGACACCCCGTGGAGTGAGAGGCTGCAGAGAAAGGACTCCCCAGAGGTGATATGCTGCCCCAAACCTCTACTGGGGTAACAGTTGTTCTCACTGAACGTGAGCCTTCCTCCCTAGCCAAAGGTTGAAGCAAGTCTTGGGCAAGTCTTGCTGCATTTAGAGGTTTTGAGTGTGTTTTCCTCAAGGGTAGCTCTGTGCCAGAGGTGAAGGTTGGGGTTGGACACTGGAAATGGCATCTGTGTGACATTTGAGCAATCTGGTCTAGTGGAAGGTGTCCCTGCCCATGGTAGGGGGGTTGGACTAGAAGATCTCTAAGGTCCCTTCCAACCCAAACCATTGTATGATTCGATGAGTCTCTGTGCTTTGCCCAGATGTGCCATGGTTGGATTCCCCTGTGCAGCTGTGCCATCATCCCCAGATATTGCCCTTGAAGCTCTTTCCACACCACGATGGGAAGGGGTCCCAAGCAACAAGAAGGTGGGCACAGTGAGGCAGCCACCAAAGGGAGATGATGGGCACCCTGTGTGGGGCACTTAGAGCTCTGCCTGAAGTCAGGAGCCACCAGCTTGTCCTCCTGTACACACTTTTACCTCACCTGCCCGTGGTGTGAGGTTTCCACACGGGCTGCATGAATTAGCACCCTGCTGTTGACCTTGTGTGCACAGCAGGGCTGGCTGCAGGCCTGGGGGTCTGCTCTGGGCGAGGAATTTATTAATTGCTTCTTCTCTAACCTCCCTGCTATTTCCCTCCCCTCCCTTTTGCTTTGGCTTGTGAATGAACTGCAAACACCTCCGGGATTCGGGGTTTCGGGGTGAGGACGTGCAGGGAACGGGGTGGAGGGGCAGCATCCTCGGGGAAGGAGGACGATGTGTGTGTGTTGAACCACATGTTCTCATTTTGATTCACATTGAATATGAAAGGCAAGCAGAAACCCAATTAGTAACCTCTGAACTAGCCCCGTGTTATCTCCAGGAACACACGCCATCTGCCAGCTCCTCTGCCACCCCACGGCCCCCTCCTTCTTCCCAGCTAAATGGAACAGGTGGTGGAGCTGGTTTCTGGGCCGGAGACACCACACAGGGACCAATATTTAATAAAACAAAACATTGCCACCTTCCACAACCCCAAAGCAGTCCCCAGCCCATGACTATCTGCAGCCTTCTCTCTTCCCCTCAGTTGTCACACTCGGCTCACTCATCCTGCAGACCAGCTTGGCTTGGGCAGTTTTGACTGCACTGCCCCTGGAAGGGTTGAGAGTAGCTCAGAACACTGTTGAGGAGATTTTTGGCTGCTGATGGCTGGGCTGACAGGGCTCAGATCATGTCACAGGCTGCTGTCAGCATTTTGCTGTCTGCTGTGGTCAGAGAAAGCTGCCCCCAGCCAGAAAGAGGGAGATTTCCAGGGAGAATGCAGAAAAAAAACTTAGTTGTCCAAGTTTGCCGGATCTGGGCATTGCTGGGATGAAACCCAGGGGTGAGGGACAGGCAGAGCTGCTCACAAAGATGCTGCTGACATGAACTGGCAAGAGAAGGCTGTTCCCTGATGCTGACCTTGCTCCTGGCTGGATGCTGTCACTGGGATGTTTGCATGGATGATGTTCTTTGCAGTACAGATCCAGGCAGGGGTGTGAGTGGCCATGCACAGGCTGACATGTCTGGCATGGCATGGTGGAAAGGGATGGAAATGGAAACAACATGACTTGGCTGCCATGACCTGGGTGCTGTGCATGGCCAGAGCATCCCACCAGCCTTTGGTTAAGCTCTGAGTTTGCCCCTTGCTCTGAGAGGCCCAGGGTATGGATGGAGAGGTTGGTGGCACCTACAGCTCCTCCATCAGTGGGAGGAGAGGGCCACCACTGCACACACAGGGCTAAAAATGAAAAGCCATGGCTCCCTCCACCAAGCTGCCTGGTGGGACAGTGAGAGGGACGCTCATCCCAACTTGTCCCTCTCTACGAATGGCCAAGGTTTGGCTGTGCTGCTTCTCTCCCAGGCAGCCTGGATAATTGTGTGTTTACAGTCAAATTGACAGATGGGAGTTGCAGTGTTTCACGGAGGCAGATGGCATCAGAGGAGGGTGGGAAAAGTCTGGCAAGGAAATGCCAACCGGCTCTCCTCGTGCCAAAGCTGCAACATATGTCTGCCTTATGCAAAGCAGCCCCGTTTTCCTCCAGAAAAGTTCAGGGAAGTAGAGCTG
Source organism: Corapipo altera (assembly GCF_003945725.1). Taxonomy (NCBI): domain Eukaryota; kingdom Metazoa; phylum Chordata; class Aves; order Passeriformes; family Pipridae; genus Corapipo; species Corapipo altera. Next base: position 7,514,247 of record NW_020884901.1, on the reverse strand, counting down.
TGAATCAATAACCTGGGTCTCCTGTTAAATGCTGCACGTGCTGATGGTCTCTGTCTTTCCCAGTTAGAGTGAAGTCTGTCTGTGAACATGGGAAGGGGAAAGTCAGTTAAAATTTGGACCCTGGCTCCAGCTGTGTGTGGAAACCAGATGGAGTCAGAATGATGTTGACCCCTTGGTAGATTTGGGATGGTTAATGACTATCCTTGAAGTATTTTTCATCTCCTTCTCCCTTTTGCTCATGACTCCAGCTTGGATGGTAATCCAGACTTGGATTACTCTGATGTGTGGGTTTCTCCTGGGCATGACCAGGGAAGGGGAAAAAAGAGGAAAAGTTGTGTCTGAGTAAAGCTTCAGAGCACTGAGGTTTGACTGATGAAAGGAGGGACAAAGCAGGTTTGGTTTGGATGTGGTTTGGGGTCACACTCACCTCCCAAAATCCCCTGTGCCCTCACACTCTCACTGCAGGGATTGGGTTGTGTCGAGGAGCCCATGAACATTTGTCACTGCAACCTCTGCTCAATTTGGTGACCTGTAGATTTTCTCCTTTACTCTGCCATCCCCTTTCCTTCTCCTCTTCTTGCCCTTGTAAAGTGCAAATCTTTAAATCCCCTGGGACAGGCACAGGGATAGTTTTCCATTTTGTATTAAACACCAGCACGTGTGAGGGGTATCAGCTGAAGCACCAGAGTAACCACTTCCAGGCCATGGTGGGGGCTAAGCATCAGGCAGAGAACAATTTGTGCAAAGCAGCCTTCAAATTCAAACTGCTGGGCTTTTCTTGCCACCAAAAAGGTAGTAAAAAAAGTTGGAAAATTTACTGGTTTATTCATCAGGATCAGCTTCTCAAAAACTACGAAGGGAGATTTATTAGCCATGAATGACCAGGACTGTGTTTTAAGCCTCCTCTCAAAGCAGTTCTCTCCACTTTGGCTGCCAGCACAGTGTACAGCTTGCTGTGAGAATCCAGGTTTTCAGGATCTTTCCAGGTTTTCAATACCTTCTTCAGAGCCCCTAATATTAAGTTGTCAACAAAGAGGCTGGTAAGTGAGGAGGACTCCACATTTATGAGGAGGAATAGTAGGTTTGGGAATTATCAGGCTGCTCAAACAGAAGGTAAATCATAGGAAGAGGAAGATATTTCTCTATTAGGGACAGACCACACTCCCCAGCAGTCATGGCTGTATATGAAGGGAATGATGGGGAGCAATGTAGTACCAGGGCTCAAACCTGATCCTACATCATGCAGGGGAAGCAGCACGAGGTGCTGGGCCCTCTCAGAACCCACCAAACCCAAGGCAGAGATGGTGTCTCTGTGCATTGCACTGAAGTTTTTCGAGCCAGTCACGAGCAGTTTAGGCTCACTGCTGTATCCTTCAAAGGGGAGTTAAGGGAAACCTGCTGCAGAACAAAAATTGAGGTGAATTAAGTGGTAGCTGCCAAGGAAGAGGAGTCAGCAGTCAGGTGAGTCAGGGAGTTGCCTCCCCCATGGGGCCATTCCCTTTGCTGGGCTGAAAGCCTGGGATTTATTACCCATCTTGCAGGATGCAGCTGAGTTCCTGCATCCCATTGAGATGGCAGGGGTTTGAAAGGGAGAGAAAAACAGCCAACCTGAACATGCCTCTTTCCTCACAAAGAATAATTTACGGCAATAAAGGAGTTGCCTGTGCTGATGCATCCCATGCAGCGAGGGGCTCAGAGCCTGTTTATTACAGACCTGGGCCACCTCTAATACAAGGTGAACAAGGTCCTGGATTGCTCCACAGCACTGGCAGCTCAGTGAGGCTTTGGGAGGGAGCAGAGAGAGGATGATGCTGCAAGTTTGCTCTTCCCTTCTTTCCCACTTGCCCGTTTTTATTTGGAGGAGTTCACATGGGGATCCTGATCCTCGGGCAGGTGGGTGGTTGGGATGAGTGTTCTTGGATGCTGCAAACATCCAGGTTTTCATGTATATATAGTTTTTGTATATATATAAAAGCATACTCTTTAGCAGTACTTCTCAAAAAGTGGTACCAAGATACAGTACAAAAACACAACCTGTGACAATCACAGTTACAGCAGCAGTTTTTGGAACATAAAATCCAAGACTGTGTGAAGTGGTAAGAAAGTGATGTATGGTGATCCCTGGGGAGTGTCTGAGTGTCCCTGTCCTTTCCTCACGTGGAGAGGTTGGTCTTGCAAAGTCATGACAGGTTGACACCCTTTTCCAAGCCTCTAGTTGTAGTTATGGGATCATAACAAATTAAGAGCATCATGAGGCCCTCTGCAGAGGGAAGCAAAGCTCAGACAATTCCTGCAGAGCCCCCCTTGGCACAGGATGGAATGGAGGAGGGACATGCCACTACAGAGAGCCCAGGGAACAGTGAGTGATGTGTCAAATACACTGCTGTGGCTTTCCACAGACAATCTCACATAAATGGATGAAGGTCCCTCCGAGGGACAGCGACCCTGCAGCTTTCCCACTGCCCGTGTTCCTGCTGTACAGAGGATTCCCTCAGGCATTTCAGCTGCCCTCAGGCACTAATCAGAGCTTCTGAGGCTCAAAGCTGTTCTACAGTGCAGGCAAGAAGTGTTTGCTCTGTGCAGAACGAGCAAGGGCTGTGAAGAACAAGGGAACAGACGGGAGCAGGAGGGGGATGGAGGAGAGCAGGACACTGGTTGGATCACATTTGACTTGTAAGGCCAGAGTCATCCCTGATGAAATTCTGTTGCAGTCAGTGCTCAGTAACACTGAATGGTGGTTGTTTCTCCAAGGTGAGGGGATGGATATCCCCCAGCCTGGCAGCTACAGCCCAGTCCAGCCTCCCTGGCTGCTTTGGGCACCCATTGCTTACAGAGGTTCCAGTGACTCTTTTGCTGAGAAACCAGAAACACTGATCCTTGTTCACATTAATTACCAGGACAGCAGCAATCCTGACTCTACAGGGGATGCCATGTGCATCTCACACTGGAGCAGCACAGGTAGGAGGCACAGAGGCAGAAGCCTCCCATGCTGTGGAGCCCAGGAAGTGTCCCTGCAGGGCAGCAGGTGCCTCCACTCAGCTCCTGGGTCCAAAGCCCTGGTTCCACACAGCCCCAGTGATGGATCTGTCAGTCTAATCCCTTCTGCTGCTTGGCCTTTCACCTCTGGCTTTTCCCTCCTCCTCCCTCTTATTCTCCTCTTATTGTCCTTATCTAGTCAGGTCCTATTACCTGCTTTTATCTGCGAAAGCATCTAATCTCTGACAGCACCTGGTGTTTGGCTGGATGTGGACAGGACACATCAGCTCTATTTTTTGCATTTCTAATTTTTATTTTTTTTTTTTATTCTTTAAACTGCCTTTTACCTCTTGGGATCCCTCTTGCTCCTTTTTTAACTTTGCAGGGATGCTTTCTCAGGTCCATCCTCACAGGAAGAGGGCCATGTGTGTGAGATGGAGGACCAGGACTGTGCATTGGTCACACTCCCTGTCTGTCTGTCTGAATAAGTGTCATCCCCTGAGTCTGGATGAGTTATTCAAGGGGCTCAGGAGACGAGCTAACCACATTATGTCTGAAGGGAGGAAGTGGAGAGGGACAGGGGGTCAATCCTTTCCCTGCACTGCCTGAAAGCAGGATGCCAGTCTCTGCATCCCTGTGACCTTGGAGAAGGTGCTGGCATTTCTCCCTCAGGCTGTCAGTGCTTTGGGAACAGTCTCTTGTTATGTGGTACATATAAATATATCATTTAGCACAGTGGTGGGCGTCTTTACTGCTATTATAGTAACAACCTGTCTGCCCCCCTCCCGTCTCCTTCTGAGAAGAAAGAAGTGCTTCTCTGTCTCTGGGTATGAATAGCAGGATGGGGCTTGCTGCTGGATTTTGAGATGAGAAAAGGCTCAGTCATTTCCTTTTTTTCTTTAAAAAGGAGTTTGGCACTGGTTCCTATAGCAGGGTAAGCCCTGGTGAGTGGTGGTGGATCTGTTCTTGTGGCAGGTACCTGTCAGGTGTGAGCAGCCCAGACTTGTCCTCATGAGCTGTCTGCTCACCCTGTCTCAGCATTTCTGCCCCCTTAGCACAGATATCTGTGCTGTGTGAGCCAGCAGGAAGGGACCTGCTCATTTCTCGTGCCACCATGTCTGGGTCCTCCTCCAAATGGTTCCCCCATTTCCCTGTGTATTAAATGGTAATACAGATCTAATACCAAGGTTGCTCAGGAGTGAGCTCATGCTCTTAAATAGACCTTAGCTCTTCAGGGCTGCACTGTAGGACCCAAACAACTGCCCTCTCTATTTCTGATCCCTCTGGGAATTGCAGCACAATGAGAATGGGACCAAAAGATGCTGAAGCCCCTGTTCAGGGCTGCAGCTGCAGCAGCTGCCAGGAAGCCAAGCAGGAGTAAATCTGCCACTGGCAGAGGTGAAGGGTGCACGAGAGAAGGACATGATTGTTTCTTCCCCAAAGAGGGAGGAGAAAGGAAGAGATGGAAAACTCATTTAATGACTCCCAACTGCTGGAACAGGAGTTCTGTGCAGTACAGAGCATGGGAGCTGTAAGAGAGTGAAGTGAGGAGGACACAAATAGGATCTGAAATCCATGGGGTGGCTGAGTCTGTAAGCTGACTGACCATAAAACCTTTCCCTGGACTGAAAGGACCCGCTCTGAGATGGCAGGAATTCTGCCCTGATCCATGCAGGACCAAGAGGTCCATGTGCCACAGATGCTGGAAACCTGAAATGCAGGAAGGGTAAGCAAAGAAGGAGGGAGAAATCTGTGAGCTAAGGAGTTGGGCAGGCAGGCCCTGCTGTGGAGGAAGGTTAAAGTTGTATTGATCTGTACAAGGAAAACATATTCTCGCCGCCTCTCATCCTCCTTTCAGATGATCCTGCATCAAATAAAAAAAAAAAAAGGGCTGTTTTCCAAGCCTGGCTTTAGAGATCTTTTCAATGATATAGCAGATAAACAGCCTCTTGCTGACAGTGAAGGTGCCAAAGTGATTTTTTTGATGATATAAGCTGGGTTGGGAGGGAGGAGGGAGAGGAGAGGTTGCTGAACGTGATAAAATGCAGAGGAAGGTGACGGGCAGGGCTGGAGCCAAGGACACCAGGCTGATGGGAGATGTGGCAGCTCATCACCAGACAAGGGAATGTGTGGCTGGGAAGAGAATTCCCAATGCCAGGAACCAATTTCGATTAAAGAGGGGATAAGCATTCCAGCTGCTGTCCCTCCAAAAGGTCAGTGATTTCAGAGCTTGCTGAGCAGTCATCAGGCACCCCTAAAAATAACCAGGATTCCAGTGCTTTGCTGTTGTCCTGTTTCCCGACACCTATTGGAAGAAGACTGATTATTTGGCTGGAAGTTCACCCCTGAAAAGGCAAATGCTCATTGTTATTCATGATCTCCTGCTTTTCAGGCACTTGTCATCCAGAGAGAGGGGCAACTAGAGCAAGAAGTGTGGGGGAAATTGCTCAAAACCATGGAGGAAAGCACCAGTAGTGCCCATACCCCATGGGGACTTGAGTGAGTGCTCCTTTGAATCATAGAATCATTGAGGTTAGAGAAGACCTCTGTGGTCATCAAGTTCCATCAAGTGTGAGTTGTGGATGCCTCATGTCTGGATGTGTCCAAGGCCAGGTTGGATGGGGCTTGGAGGCTTTCACCAGGCTTCCACCTGGGCTAGTGGAAGGTGTCCCTGCCCATGGCAGGCGTTGGAACTGGATGGTCTTTAAGATTCCTTCCAACACAAACCATTCTGTGATTCTGTGATTTCTTCACTGAAAGGGAGGTCAGGCACTGGAACAGGGAATTTTCCCAGGGAAGTGATGGAATTGCCATCTATGGAAGTATTCAAAAAAATGTGTGGATGTGGCAGTTAGGGACATGGTTTAGTGGGCTTGGCACTGCCGGCCAGAGCAGGCTGAGTGGTGGAAGGCTGCAGCTTTAAGCACTGAGGCTCAACACCAAATCCAACAGATTTCCATGCAGAAATCCAGCTGCATGATGTCCCCCAGAAAATGGCTGGCTGTCATGTAACTATTTTCCAACTCCAACTCAATCTCAAAAACAAACAAGGAGAAACACCAGAAGGAGGAAAAGCTTTCAGCAAAAAGGTAGAAGAAAGTGGAATGATTCCCAAGTAAAATCTAAGAGCTCAGGCAGGAACAAGTGAGGTTTAAATACTTGTGGGCTGAGATTGAGGGTAATTTTTAAAGAATCGTAAGTGTATAAAAGAGCCTGTGAAGAGGCAAAGGGACCCACCTGCTGTGCACTTCTGGCTTGTTCTCTAAGAAATGCCAGTCCTACAGAGACCACAGCAGAGTTCAGAGCTCTGTCCCACAGAGCAAGCAGGGTCTTTGCTCAGCTCTGCTCCAGGCCAGGATCCTTGGAGAGCAAAAACATCCTCATTAAAGAAAGGGACACAAAGCATGTTACAAACCTTCTACCACTTGGACTTTTGGAGTATTTTATTCCTTGTATAATACACATGAGCTTGGTGTAATGTAAATGGGATAGACATGGAACTGAGTCCCCACCCCGTGGCCAGAGGACAAGGCTGTACCTCCTCTGCACAGTGTGGCTGGTTCCCAACACTGGTGTGGTGGGCAACGACCTCCTGAGAACATTAGGAGCAAAGGAGGGGCTTTCTGTGGTCCTGGACTCTCCATCACAGGCCTTGTCTCTCCCTAAATCATGTGGGCAATTCTCTCCCACATCCCTGGCCTCAGCACTCCCAGTTGTTTGATGGAGCTGAGTACTTCTCTCCACACAGCACCAAGATATTCCCATGAAAGGCTGTGTATAACTGTGAAGTATTATTATTGCACACCTTTTGGAAAGTGCCTTGAGACGTCTTGGAATGATAAGGTGCTATAAGGTGGAGAAGTTGTGCAGAGATAAATTCACTGTGAAATGTGTTTTGCTAGAGACATTTATGTAGCATATCATCTTATCAAGGAACTTTGCCCAAGAAACAAATTCTCATGCCTGTATAAAGAGACTATAATTGAACTGTTGACTCACAGTTATGGGAAAAGACAGAGTGGGGGAAAATTTCCAGGGCCTCTAGGACCCCAAGGAGGAATATAATTAAGAAAGACATAATTGGAAACCTAAAGCAAGCCCATTCACTCTGAGTGAGTGCTGAAACAGCAAGCCAGCATAGCTGGGTTGAGGCTGAATTTGCAAAGCAGATGGCTGAGGATTTGTAGGTCACAAGCTCGTGGATCTGCTGGGCCAAGATGGGGTCAGGGTACCATATGGATGAAGGGCAAAAAAGACAACACATCGGAGCAAGCCATGCTCCCTGCTTCCCCAGAAAGGCTCTGAGCACTCAGAAACAGGACAAACTCTCACACAACTTGTTTGTATATTCTTGAGAAGACAGTGAGGCCCAGGCTCCTCCACTGACATCAGTATAAGCTTCAGTTGTTTGGTATCACACAGCCAAGAAGGAAACAGCACTTACTGGAGTTGAACTCTGCCCTTCCCCTGCTTTGGGTTAGCCCATGCTTGGTCCTGCAAGCTGTCACAGTAGATCTGGTTTACAAACTGATTTTTCTCCTTGACGAGGATCTTTATGAGCTTTAATTTAATTTTTTTCCCCTATCCATCACTGTGATGAGCAAATCTTGTAAGAAATGATCAGGAAGCTGAAGAGAAAACCTTCTCTCTATGTGTTAACCCCAATTTATGGCATAGCCTTAGCATGGGGGAAATATCCTGGTGTGGATTACTTGGACTGGGTTTCCTGTTGTTCGTACCCAGATTCACCAGATTATCCAGAGCACCAGCAAACCTTTGTGATCTGTTACAACTCCCTCTCTTAAGCCAGAAGAGGGGGCAGACCAGATCTAAGCCTCCTGCTCAGAAGTTTAGCCCCTGATCCCACGTTGCTGCAGCTGATCTCTATTTTCCTTAAACTCTACAGACAGCGTCTTCAGAACTTAATTTGATTTTGATTGATTTTTTGAAACTTGAAACACTTCTAAACTAATTTTCAGTGTATTACTCTTGTCAACTCTTAAAGATTTTGTCAGTAAGAATTTGCTGAACAGACACAGTAATTTTGTTTCTCATTTTGGCAGATCACCTCTAAAGAGGAAAGTGGCGAAGAGGGGGTGTTATTATAGCTGCAGTTATTAGAATATACGTTGCAATTACTCTGCTCCTATTTCTGAGACATTTCAGAGCAATTTCTGAGAGCACCCACCAGGAGCTCAAGGTGTATGTGTGTGTATAACTATATAAAGCCTCACATTTTGCTTGTTAACCCACTCCTAGCATGACTTTTAGCTTTGAGGGGAGTCCACGTTAGAGTTTGGGTTCTGAGGTGCTTCATAGCCAAGGTTCACCTCACACTGGCCTCACCAGCACAGAGTAGGTGGGCAGCACTCTCTAGGATTAAACTCTGAATGAGGGCTACAGGGAAGAGCTCATAACACTGCCTGCAACACCACAACCTGGGGGCTTCTCCAAATGTCATTCTCACTGCTGCCAACTGAGTGTGAAATGCTACCAAGTGATTTAGTTGTTTTCCTTGGTGTGGATGACACCACGAAGGAGAAGTCGAGGTGAAATGAGACACAAGGTCTGTAGGGAGCAGGAGAAGTGAGGAGGGGGTTGTTACATGAGAATTTTTTGAACTAGAAAAACTGTGAGTGATATGATGTGAAATGAGGTCAATTAACACATTTTTGAGGGGCTGGATTAATCTTCTGCTAGGCTAGAGAGCTAAGCTGGCTCATTGATCAGCCCAGTGAGCTCCAGAGCTATGGGAAGCAATGGACACAGCCAGGCCAGAGGCAGGATGTCCAGGCCAGCACGACAAGGGCTTTATAACCACCCCTTTTGACATCAAAAGGGTTGATCTGTGCAACTCAACTTTCCCTGTGAAGCCTGTCCTGAGGAGGAGAAGCAGATCTACCACTTCATGGAAAGGCAGGCTCTTCCGGGGCAGAGCCAGACAGTTCTACCCGTGGACCACTTGTGCAACCAGGAGACATAAAACATCTTACTGGTGTCCCTGACAAGATAATTAGGTTTTCTTTGATTTCTCTTTTTTATATTTGGATGGTCTCCCTTGTTTATGAGCTTAATTGCACAGCAGAGACAGACACGAGAAGCCTGATACATCCAGTGACCTCCATGCCATGGTCTGCATTAGTATGCAGATGTTTTCCTCTGTTGTGGTGGCTGGCAGCTCACAACGTGGTCCTGTGCACTAGGGGAGATGCAGCCCTTACCCTCTCTTAGCATGGTGATATTAAAACTCCATCACTGAACAAGAGAGAGGAACAGTGTTAGGGGTATAAACCAACCTCCCCATTGTGGCTGGGATATTAAAATGGAGTGAGGAGAGTCACTCAGTGCTGAATGTTTGGATGGGCACAAGCAGTGGCTGTGTTGCTGCAGCCCCCCTTTGAAGGAGTGCTTCAAGGTGTATTTTCAGGGAAGCTTGTTCCTCCTGCTTGTCTCCTTTGGTTCATCCACCCTGTTGCTTTTTGAGCTGGGCAGTTTAACTCTTACCTTTTTGCCTCCTGTGCTTTCCAGATTACCCCACATTCAGGGTGTCTGGGGGAGACATTTGTATTTAAATATGGAGAAAATCCCTCCAAACTTTAAGCTCAGCTGTTCAGGTTTTGTATGGTCAATGGCAAGTTCATCCCACCTTGTTCCCTCCTGCCCTTCATTGTTTTGCTTTATTCTCTCTCAGGGAATGACTTTTCCACTCAAACACTCAAATATGCTGATTGCAAACTGGAGTCTTAAAAATCCCAGTGTCCTTTTCCTAGGGGGGAAAAAAAAAATAAAAGGAAAGAAAATTTTTTTCCTCTTTTTTCCCTTCTGAAACACCAAATGGGATGGGGATGAGGCACAGCAAGGGGCTTCCTGCCATCTGGGCTGGAAGATCTGCTCAGCACTGCTCTCTTCATTCTTCCATCACTTGCTTCTCTCATCAATTATCATCAGGGAGCTGGTCGATATTGAAATGAAACTGCTGAGGATTGATAGCAGAATCACTGCAGTGCTCTGCACAAATGACATTTCCCTCATTTTGGGGACGGGGAGGATGAGCCACACTGGGAGGGAGGAATGGAGGCTGGGAAGAGATGCATGGGAAATATTTGCCTTATCAGAAAACCTGCCAAAATGTCCAGGCTTAACACGCTGCCCTATGTATCACTAATGGGCTTGTGGGGCACATTTTTCTCTGCTAATGGAGTATTTCTCAGAGCACTTTTCAAGCTCTCTAGTGGGACTTGCTGCTTTCTGTGTTTCTTGAAAGCTGTCACAGCCAGCCAGAGCAGGTAAATATGTGTAGATAGGTTGGGCATTTTGAGCTGAGTTAGTAAACACGGGTATTTAAGGTGCATCTGTGCTTGTTTAGGTTCCCTGTATCTTTATTGCACAAAGGGTGAAGACACCAAGCCTGTCTGCAGCAATGGGTTGCACATCCTGCAGTTTGTTGACTTCCTAATTTTCTCCCCAAGGGAGGCACAGACCCCGCATGGCAGATGTGAGCTCTGGGACAGCAGATTTGATCTCTCTACTTACCACTCATGGATCTGTTAGCAAAGGAATGGAGGGCCCCCAAGGATGCACAAACTCCAGGTGGAAAGCCCCTGGATGACAGATTTATAGGCACATCCCTTTCCTATGTCAGTCTCTTCACAGGGAGGTGAAAGGGGAAATTTCTTGGGCTGAGAGCAGCTCTTGAGCAGCCAAATCTTACCTTTAATGGACATGTCCAGGGGGCTTTACAGTGATGATCCCACAGCTTAGCAGAATTTGGACCCTAAAACTGCAGACCATACAGTTGTTTCCTATATAGCACCTCCCCTCACGAAGGAAACTGAAATGGAAGTGGAACATTTCAGGACAGAAGATGGAATTTCTTTTTCGCAAAAAAACCCCACTTAATTGTCTTTACAGAGTAAGATCAAGATGTTCCCATTAAAAAACCAAAACAATTGAAAATCTTGTTTTAAGTTAAACATTTAAATACAAAATGTACAAAGCTGTCAGAAACAAAGGCACATAAGCGTTTGTCAGGCTGTTCCAAACAGCAACACAAACCTGACCACAACCAGAGCATTGGCCTGACCCAGCCCTGCTTCCCACACCGAGCCAGCTCCCAGCACAGAAATACAGAGTTTCTGACTCAATGAAGTGTTTTCTCCTCTCTCACAGGGCACTGGCTCCTAACTTTTCATCTGTTTCCTGGGGAAGTCACAACTTAAACACAGTGATGTTGATCCCTAGAAACTGAACTAGAGAGCCCCTGTGCTCAGTTCTGTATGAGCTGAGATCAGCCCCCTGATCTCAGTTAAACAATTAAACGCCACTTCTCAGCTCCTCAAGTGTCTCTGCAGAGCTGAGCCACCCCCCTGCTCTTGCAGGGCCACTGAGTGACGTTCACCAACCTCGCCCATCCTAAATGTCAGCCCGTGACCCAAATCCCTGCTATAATATCAGTCCCTCTCCTGCTGCCTAGTCCCAGGTGCTATTGGCAGCGGCAGGAAGGGATTTTGTTTCCAGCACAGGGATATTTTCATCCTTGGCATCATTATGCCAAGCTCACTGGGGCTGGAGCTGCTCTGAGCTGGGCGTGGTGTGTGCCTGGTTTGAAGCCGCCGGTGTGCCTGCCTGCCTTCCTGCCTGCCTTCCTACCTGCCTTCCTGCCTGCCCTCCTGCCTGTCCTCCTGCCTGCCCTTCTGCCTGCCCTCCTGCCTGCTTATCCTGTGTCCCCAGCGAGGGCTCCTCCAGCATATGCTGCTTCCCAGCATGGTGCTTGCACAATGTAATTATTTGAAGCTGTTTCCTCCAGTGTTCAGTTTCCCATTTTTTCTGTCTCTATTTGGCTTCCACGGGCCAACTTCCTCCCTGTTTTTGTTTTGGTTTGTTTTCCCTTCTCGAGAAGTCAGTGTATACAGTCATTCGATCTCATCCCTAGGCTGCATTTGAAGGATATTGTCTATTTTCAGAATTCTCAGCTGTGTTTATGCTCCAGGCTCCAAACCTCTCTCTCCCTCTGAAAAGAGGGAGCAAATCCTCCCTTTGCCTCCTGCCCTGCAGAGCCTCTGGCTCAGGGATGCATTGTTCGAAACAACCATTAACCTCCTCAAAATGTGGGTCGCTTTCTATTGCAGTGAAAGGTCTTTCTCTCATCATTTCTGCACCCTTTTTATGTCTGTGCTGGCTACAAACACACCAGTACACCAGTCCTTGTGAGAGTGCCCAACTTGCTGTTGGGCAAACAAGTTCACCAGAGAGGGGAGGTGCTTTGTGGGCCACAGAAAACAAAACCAGGCTCATCGTGGTCACCAGAAAATTTCCAGGTTTCTCTCAGTCAAAGGTCTTGTCAGCTGCATAAGAATGGGAGAAAATGATGGTCTATGCCCTCTCCTGGCAGCCCACATGTAAGCACGGAGCTGCAGGTTGGCCTGCTGTGATCCAAAGCATGAGAGAAATTTTTTAAGGGCATCTGATGCTGGGTTTTTTTAGGTGTATTGAAAAGGCCCTGCTGTTGGATAAGCAGCTCCTGCACACAAAGACAATTTCTGTTAATCAGAGGTGGGAAGTTTGGTTTCTGTTATCCCTCCCTGGAGAAATGTTCTCTGTGCCTGCCTGTACAGAGGGTCAGGGATTAGGGTTCAGCTACTCTCTTTGTCCAAAGATAAAGCCAGCGGATCTGAGGATGCCCTGTCCCCTGGCTGATCTGGGACATTGCTTAAGTCTTCCACGAGATTCCATTTGCATCAGTTCATAGTGAAGAGTCTGAATCCCTCAAGATAACGCTGGAGCAAGAAGACTCTGTGCCAACTTGTGTGTTTTTTGAGATTAGACCAACTCTCGGTCATCTGCACTGAAGGATTTGGGATCAGACAGGTCATCAGTGACCTGCAACCTTCCTAAGTGACCTTCTCTTCTGCTCCCTGGGATACCTGCAGGCTCTGGAGCAAACCCATCCTCTGTGTTCACTCCCAGCCCGGGTCCCTCAGCCCCCCTGAGGATGGCAGGCAGCCACCACAGCACACGGAGAGAATCCCAGCCCCTCACATTAATTCTGTCTCACATCTTGAGAGGAGTATGACAGCACAAACCCTCCAAGTGAATCCTAGCCCTGTATTAATTCGCTCCCAGGTCCAGCTCTCTGATCTGCTGTCATCTGAAAGTGATACTAATGCCAGGTTTCCATATCCAGCGTCCCGCTGTGCCTCCCTCTGCAGTCAGAGTCATGCTGGGAGAGATCAGCTCCGCTTGAGAAGGGTAAACCAAGTGCTTGATTTCAAACAGCATCAAATAAGGCAAGAGAGAATATGTAGAGGGGGAGAGGGAGGGAGTGAAGGAATGAATGGTTGGGAACATATTCCCTTGAAAGGGGTGAGTGGAGAAGAGTGCAGACAGGCTTGTTTCTATCTCTGCCCATCTTTCCTACCCACCCTCCAGCTTTATTCCTCCAGTTGTCCCAGTTCTCTCTTGCAAGACCAATTTCCTTGCCCCACTTGAACCTAACTAGGCTCTTTCACTGCAAAGAAAGTCTAAAACCCCCATGGAAAACAGCTGCCCCACCTCTGAGGAAGAAGGATGAGGCTGCTGGCTGTGAAGGTCGGTGTGTTATCGGCTGCCGAGACACTTTCGTGCTCAGCTGCCCACGGTGCTGCCAGGGAGATGTAAGGTCCAGTTCACCATCAAAGTAACAGGCAGTGGACAGGCTGGGGTGGGCTGTCCAGCTCTCTCACCAGTTGACAGCTTCTGACAGCCAGACCCTCTTCCTCTTCATCGTGTACTGCCCATCCAGGCAAGGGGGAGGAAGGTGAAAGCTGATTTAATTTGACACTTCAAGAAAAGAATAAAGTTACTTCAATATAGACATCACCTTTCCTTCAGAAAGTTCCCTGAATATTTTACTGGCCAGCAGTCCTGTAATATTTTTGTGAAGGTCAGTAAAACTTTAAAAAACAAAGACAAAAACATTCATAACAAGTAACAGTCACTTCTAAAAGGAGCAAGAAGGAGCTTTCAACAGATTCAAAGTGATTTGTAGTAATGCCTGCTTTGAGTTGTTTGTTTTGTTAATTTTTTTTCCCCCAAGTGTTTTATTTATTCTGTTTCTGAGATATCTTCATACACTTAATCTCCAGAGATCTTTTTTCCCAGTACTTTTGAAGAACCAGCCTCTTGAAGCAATCTCAGATTGGAAAACCTTAATGTTCTCCAAACTTCTTGGCTTTTCTGACAGTGCTGGCTGCAGGCATCCCACACAGCCCTGCAACCTCGAAACACAGAGTCAGGAGCAGGATTCGTGGTCCCAAAGTCAAGCAAAAACTGCAGATTTCTGCCAGTGGACCTGGAGTGCTTCCTCCCCTCACTATGTCATGACCATGTGTGAGGTCTGAGGGCTCAGTGCAAGCTCTTGGAGGAAGGATGGGTGTGTGGGGTCTGGGCAGGGACTGTGGTGAGTGGCCAATCCCTCATGGAAGCTGTCACAGCACATGGATGCTTTACCTTCATCCATCGTTCTGGGGTAAATGGAAACCTGCAGGACAGGGGCAATACAAATCAATGGGGAGATAATATCTTACATCTCCAGATGTCTGTCTTACATCTCTGATGTTTGCCTTGCCTGAGACCTCAAATTCTGAAGTGTTCAGGGTTTGAATCTGGCAGCATCCACACAGAGCAGTCCCTCCCACAGTCTGCCACCAAGGCAGCCCGTGGCAGGGGAGTGGGCTGGCCCCGCTCAGCTCGATGTTTATGGCAGTTGTGACTCTGCTGGCTGCTGCCTTCTGCTGTGCCACTTCATTTGATGTTCCTTTTTCCTAAATGGTAGGAAATCAGTACTTACCAAGTGGTGGCTCAGAATTTATTTGACTTTAATTTCCCTTTATGACCCCGTCTGCTAATCTCTATTGCACAGATAAAGAGAGGTAACCCAGGTATCATTACCTGTGATGTGGAGAATTTTCCGCAGTTCAATTATAATCTCTTTTTTTTTTTTTCCCCTCGAGCAATAAAATCTCCCTCTCTCTTTCTCTTCCTTTAAACTTGTTCTCGTAATTCTCCCTCTCCCGCTCTCAAGATGAGGTGAGGTACTTCTGTGATGTCTTCTTGGCTGGTGTGTTTGTGGAAGTCAGAGCAGTTAACGTGGGAGCAGCGGGTTCAGCGACGTGCGCGCGCTGTTCAATGCGTCGCCGGGAGACGCACAGAGGCACAGGTGAGGCACGAGAAGTGAGTGGAATAGATTAACACCCGGGGAGGACCCCGAGTTCTGCACAGGCATCTCGTTATGGATTGTTTTCAACCTTTCTCCCTCTAAAAATGACAGCCTGATAAGCAGCAAAGACGCTGCTGAACTGGTGGTTTAATTTGACTTTTTCCCGCTGCCTTTTAGAGGCGTTTTAGGAAAGGATCCGGGTTGCAATCACGCTGCCCCTTTGAAAGGCCGTACTCATTTGTCTGCAACTTCTTTGAAAGGTGAGTAATTCTCCATTCATTTTTCTTGGGCACCACTTACCCTGGCAAGGAGATCTTTCAGGTGTGCTCTTGACCTTTAGGACAGCAGAGTCATCGATATATCTTTGGTGCATGTGTTGTCCTCGTCATGTGGTGATTATTTGCAAAGGTGAAGCAGCTGTGATTTCAAATCTTGGGCCCCAGGAAAAAGATTTTGTGTATTTATTTTCTATGTTGCTTTCTCTTAATATTTTTTTTAAATAAGAAGCATCTAATTTTTTTTTTTATATTTTGCAGTTTAATTTGACTTAAATTTAAACCAAACAGAATAGAAGGTGAAAAAAAGAAAGATCTCTAAGTAATAGTGAAGCTGACCTTTAAAAGGACATCAAAATGACATAATCCTGGCTTGTGTGTTTTATTAATAATAGTAGTCCCTGCTAACACAGCTCATCATTACCTGGAGATGCCAACTGGACCTCCTCAGAATGCAGCCTTCCAAAGTCTGTATTCATAATGAAGGATGCCCTGTCCATTAGCAAAGATTGGTTGCACCTGAACTCAATTAAGAAATTAATATCTGATGGGATCTGGGGCTAAACTCATCCCCAGATTCAAGTGAAGTCTATCAAAAGTCAATCTGGATGGCTGCTGCATGACTCAGTTGCATGAATCAAAAGCCAGTAAATCTACAGGACTCCAGACTTGTGGAAATGCAAGTCTGAATCCAAAAGGTCCTGTTACATATGTAGGAAGACAGATGGTTGCTGAGCTTGCTGCCTTCTGGTAAGATGAAATGATTTATCCCTAAACTATCTCTAATGGAAAAAACATCCCAGGGCAGTCTGAAACATAGGTACTCTCTGAGGGACCACTTGTAGAGACCAGGTTGGGTTTAGTTTCCCAGGGGTATGGCTGGAAATAAAATGTATGTGTATTTCTGCAACTGTCCTTTATAAATCAGCAACTTTTTAGCATATACAGCACAAGACACCCACATACTGATTCCTATCCTCAGGCATTTCTTCCGATTTCATTGTCAGATTAACTTCTTTGCCATAAGAGTGACCCTATAGCATTTGTTTTGTCGGTGTTACTGTGAGATTTTCCTCGGCACAAGCAGCAAAACAGTGACTTGCTGTGTATTCTCAGGGTATTTTAATGATCCCATCTCCATATCTGTTTAAATTTACAGTACAGCAGAACTCTGACTGGCATATGGTTGTCAGCCAAGAGAAAACCCTGCGTCCAGGAAGCAGATCAATGTTGACATTGTGAAGGCACCTCTGGAAAGAATTAATCGAGTCTGATCTTTGCATACCCTCTCAGTATGGATTTTCATTAGACGTGGTGCTGTCTCCACACACAGAGTCCGAGGTGCTCTCCTCAAGGTCAGCTCATGGAAGTGGATGAGCACTGGACAGACTGTGGGTTCCGTGGGCAGAGAGCTCGGCTGTGCCTGTGCTGCAGCAGCTGCTCCAGTGGGGCTGGGGCATCAGGGCAGGGCAGTGCAATGCCCAGCCTAGGTGTGGAAGTGTAAAAGAGCCCTTAAATGTGTGGGAAGTGGGTTGGGATTTCAGAGAATCATAGAATATCCTGAATGGGAAGGGACTACAAGAATTGAGTCCAATTCCTGGCCCTGCACAGACACCCCAACAATCCCATCCTGTCCCTCGGAGTGTTGTCCAAATGCTCCTGGAGCTCTGGCAGCCCTGGGGCTGTGCCCACTGCCCTGGGGAGCCTGGTCAGTGCCAACCACCCTCTGGGGGAAGAACCTTTTCCTAATATCCAACCTACACCTCCCCTGACACAACTCCATCCATTCCCTCAGGTCTTGTTGTTGGTGACCAGAGAGAAGAGATCAGTTCCTGCCTCTCTGCTTCCCTTTGTGATTTGAACTTGTAAATAAATTCCTAGGAAAAAAAAATTCTTCTTTTAATCAGGGGATCAAGGAAACCATGAGGCCCCTGGTTCAAACTTAATTCAGGCCCATTAGGTGGACTTGAACTCCAGTACTCCAGGACTGGCATCTGAGCTGAGGTCTGGGTTTCCTCCATCTCATCAGTTGGTTGACTCAGGTTGTATCACAACTTGTCACCGTTTGTTTTGGCTGTGCAAAGGCAGAGGGGGTCTGCAGCTCCATTGCTCCTGAAGGTAAAACCAAGCCCTTCATTAGTGTTTGTTATTAGGAGCTGTTAGTTGTAATTGAGTTTAAATGATACATCCACAGTGAGGAACAAAACAGTCGTATTCCTTGGACAGAACTTACACCACGCAAACAGGAGAATGCAGCAGGTACCACATTTCACATGTGTCATATTTCAAGACACAGTCAGAGCAGGTGTCATGAGTTTGGGACCTAAGAGATAATCTTATTAATTAACAAGACTAAAGCTATCTAGTAAACAGATTCTGAATTTGTAATAAATAATTAGTCATTACAACCGTTTCTTAATGGGCTACTTAGTGACTTAGGATGGAATTCTCAGCAGTTGACATGAAAGTATCTAACACAAAAAAATCTCTTTTCCAAATAAATAAGTCTAATTAATATTGAAAAGAACAGCATGCTTTCACTAGTTCTTGTGTCTTTAAGAACTGAGCAGGCTTATAAAATAGAGATCTATCCAGCATGTGCTGATTGCTGCCAGAAACTAATTTTTTAAGAACAGTCATTGAGAGTCATTAATTATCTGCAAGTCCTGTTCGCTCTGAATCAGTGACAAACTTTGAGAGATTTTGGACAGTTTTAATTAATGCAGGAATATGAGATGTAATATGCTTCTTGTTTGAACAATTATTGTCCTAACACAACCCTTGAATTAAAGGATTGTGGGGAAAATAAAAGAAAATGAGATGCTACAGACCTCTGAGCAGAACCCGCCTGGGAAGGAACATGTGAGTCTGTGCAGGCTCACACGGTGCTGCCCTGATCCTGCAGCCTGGATCCTGTGCCTGGGAAAGCTGCTGTGACTGCACACAACTGGTCCCAGCACAAAGTCCTGCTGAGGAAATGTTGCAGCTTTGTGAGGACAATAGAGAAGTTAATACTAAGATGCAATGTACATTTTTTTATAACTAATGAGACAAATCGCTTATGCTTCGATTTCAAATTTAATCAAGATGCTTGGAGAGTTTTTTATTCTCTTTTTAATTCAACATGAGCCTCTCCTCTCCCTCTCCCTCCTTTTTTTCCTCTCCTTCTCCCTCTCATCTCCTCCCTCTTCCTCTTCCTCCTCCTCCTTCTCTTTCTCCTTTTCCTTTTCTTTTTCCTTCCTCACTGACAAGCCAAATGCATTGGCCTAGTGAGCAGGACCATCAGAAAATCCCAGTGTCCCTGCCCAGGCTGGTTCCACTGTACAGGGGGATGGAACTGTCCAGGGCTGTGTGCCTGTGAACGGATCTCTCCGTGGAGATTTTGTGTTTACAGCTGTCCTAATACGACTACCTGGCTCCCAGATGGGAGATATCTTATTTCTGGCCAGCTCAAGCAGACATAAAGGACTTTGGATCTTCCATGTCACTGGTTTTAACGGGTGGGGTTTCTTATCTCTCTCAAACAAGGCATATACTGCTGTTCCAAGCAGAATTTGTTCTGTATTTAATAGGCACAAACTGCACAGTGGAACAGACAGCAAACACTGAGCAGCGCTTAAGCATTTAGAGAGACACATCAGGAGGGTGTTGAGTCCATCAGGGTCGTGCTTTGACACTGCCACAGCTGTGCTAGCCAGGGGAGCCAACAGTTTTTTAATTCATATAATTCCTTTGCCTTCACAGTGGTATAAAAAAACATGTTTGGGTGTTTGCCTCTGATTTCACCAGAACCACACTTTCACTCATAATTTCACTCAAAAGACTAATGTTATTCTAGTCCAGTAGGATGCTGGATCCTATTTAACTTTCAGACCTTGTCTTAAGCTGCCACATTTTCATGAATATACTGGTGCCATCTGAATGCTCACGAATAAGGGATAACATGACTGTGCATAGCAGATGAGTCAAAAACTGGAGCTTTTGCTTATGGTAATTTTTTTTGTTATTATTTTTGCACCCTGCCAGCTGTTGATCTTGCTAATGTGCCGCTTAGCAGCCAAGCTTTGCTCCCTCTTGGTTAATGAACTATGGCAAGAAATCACGGGCCAGTGGCTGATTTTAAAGCTAATAGTGAATGGTCCATAAAGAAGAAATTCCCCAGACCAGTGGATCTGGAGACCAAGCAGTGCTGTTGTCAAAGATGATGGAGAGAAAAAGGTACCACAGTCTTGTATCACCCTTGATGTACTCACACTTCTTGGGCACAGGTTGAAATTAAATTATTGCCCATGCTGTGGGACTGACAAGGATTTGTGGTCCGGTAAAACATACCACTCCTCATCCAAAAAAACCTTGTGTCTCTTTAAAGGTCACCTATCCACAAGACAGAGCATAGCCATAGACACTCTCCACACCCTTGTGTGGATGATCCTCAACCAGAGTTTGGTTAACATGGCTTCAAGTCCAGGAAAGGTGAGTAAAGTTTGGGAATCACCTAATTACTAATATCTCAGTGAAAGGGTAGCGTGAGCTGCCCCCAGTCCTCAAACTGTGCCCATGAGGGGGCTGAGGGATAATCAAGACTCTGTCCTGCTACCTGCAGGGAGTGCAGGCAGACAAGGGATGGCTGGCTAAGTGCTGGATGGTGTCTTTTCCTCTGGAAAGAATCTCAGCTCTGCAGCAGCCACGGTTTGCTGCCAGCAGCCTCCCTCATTCACATTCCAGAGCTGAAGCCAAGGCTGCTGCCAGCTCACCCCTATTGCAGGGGGTTCAGGAAGAGCTGTGGTTCCCTGAAGCCCCTTCTCAAACATGTAACCCCCCTGCTTTGTGGAGTCAGCTCTCTCCCTCCTCTGCCTCTTGCTTCTTCTTTTGTTGGCTTTGGGATTTCTCGTGGACCCTCCACTCCCCCTTCCAAGCACCTCTTGGTTATTAAAATGCAGCTCAGGATAGTTCACTTTGCCTGGTACATTATCATTCCTCGTTAGAGACCCCTCCAGGGCCTGTGATATGCCTGCACTGACTTTATAATTACGAAGTCAATTTCTAAACAGACATTTGCAAATAAGTCAATTTAAATACTGAGATTTGCAAACAATAATTAAGCAGTAGCTTCTTTTTTTAATATCTATATATATAATTAATGCCCATGGGCTTTCCGTTTTACCTTGTGACTGTGTAGCTTGCAATTGTTTGTTGAGCTGAACCATTCTCGGAAAGCAAATCAAATCACTGATGGGTTTTAAAGCTGTTTAAGAAAATGCCCTGCCTTGTTCCATCCCAGCTCCATGTGCCCTTTTTCCTAGAGTTCCCAGCCCACCCTGCAGCTATAGGGAAGTAACATCAGGTGCCTCACGTGAGAGCAGCTGAGCAGGGGAGCTTTCCCTTTCAGCATAAGGACGGTGACCTGATCTGCCAAAAACTACCCAAATCCAGAAAAAACTGGGAAAGACTGTATTAAAAAAGCTGAGCAATGGAATAGTCTGCTGGGACAAGGGAAAATGCACTCTGGAGGAGGAGATGAATGTGCCTACCTGAGGTTTCCTCTAAGGATGTGCAGTGAGAGTCCTCAAGCTGTGAGAAGAGTGTTGGGAGAGGAACAAATGGGCCAGGAGAAGGAGGAATGTCTCTCCTTTTCTTTGAGACAGATCTTCATGTTATCCCTGTCATCACACTGTGGTCTCCTTTTCTCCTTAGAGAGAGAAGAAGGCATGGCAAGACTCTCATCCCCCACCAGCCTGAGCCACCAGTGTCATGGAAGGCAGAATTTGGGACCATGGGAAGATGAGGCAGGAATAGCTGACTCTGGACATAGAGGAGTGAAACAGAAGGTTGCATTTCTTGTTAGAAGGCTCTTCTTCTAAGCCTCTGCCCTCTGCTACCACTTGAGCCTTCAGCTATTGCCTTCAGCTTTGTTTTCCCACAAATTGTTTGTCATGCCCTGGATTTCCTGCCTTTCCTCTGGTCCTTACAACAGGAGATTTTTTGGAAGACTTATATCAGAGTCCTTGAGGAGAGACCACAGCCTGGTGGTTTCCTGCCCTGTCCTCTCACAGTTGCCTCAGCAGGTAGGAGGTGTGTGCTCAGAGCACCACACCTGGTAAAGAATGAATCTCCACAGGGCCTTGACTAGAAAGCAGTGAGAAAAATCTGAGTGCAAACTCTTTGCATGTGTCTCATGGTGCATTAAAGATGGATTGCTTCCTGGTTTGTGCTTCTGCTCAGTAATTTCAAAGGGCTTACTCATTATTTTTGTGTTGGTTCCATATTTTCGAGCGTGCTCACGTCTTAGCTCATCAAACTTTAGCCAGCTGGGGCCAAAAATATCCCTGGCATAATCAGTTCGTTCATCCAAGCCCAAAACCTTCATTTCCCAATTCAAATAGACATCCACCATCAGCGTATTTGAAGGGAAACGTGGTCCTTGGTATCATCTTGGGTGACACTGCTGGGAACAGACTTCCTTGCACCCTGGCACTCTGCATCCAATCCCTGTAAATAAGAGCAACAATTATACACCCCTTCTTTTCCCTTTTTATGGGTGTGCAAGGACAATAACTTAAAGCATCGCTGCTATTCAGCACAAAACCAAATAACAGAAGGACTCTGGCTGTGATGCATTTCAGCGGCACAACTTAGACATGCCACTGTTATATTAAGTTATAAATATCTATCACTTGACAAAGCCAGTGCTTTTCAGCAGGGGAAGGAGTATTAAAAATATAGGGAAAGAGCCCAAATCGTGAGTGGTGGTTGCTATAGCAATTAGCAATGAGTCCTTCTTCAGGAGCCAGGGATGCTGACGCAGCTAAAACAAATGTTTGTGTACGACCGTGGCGGGGACGGTGACGGATTAGGGAGCGCTGGCCTTGAGCCTCAGCGTAATCCAGCTCTAAATAAATCATAAATCTAAGTGCAGGCTGGCAAGCTGGAGGGAATACCAATGCGAGGAGGGTGACAGCAGGGTAGTTTTGGTGAGGGGCAGAGGTGAGGAGGGAGTAATAGTGGGATGGGTGTGACAATCCAGATAGAGAGGTTGGTGGCTGGGGTTTTTTTGCCAAAGGATAGGACAAGGCTAAAGCCACAACTTCCCATTGATCCCCTATGGGACTCCCTCCTGAAAGAGCCTTGGTATCCCCTGAGCACCGTGGTCCTCTGTTTCAGGGCTGAATCACAGAATCACAGGCTGGTTTGGGTTGGAAGGGACCTTAAAATTCATCTCATTCCAACCCCCTGCCATAGGCAGGGACATCTTTCACTTGATCAGGTTGTTCCAAGCCCTGTCCAACCTGGCCTTGGACAATTCCAGGTTTTGAAGCCTTAAAGCTAAAGGAAGGAGAAGAGATATGTCAGGGGAATTCATTGTTTCCTTCCCATCACTGGATGTGGCCTTGGTAATCCATCACCCTCCACCTGAGCCCAGTCTGTGCTGTTACCAGAAGGTTTGTGAGTCCTCTGGGTCCAGGCCCTGGTGAGATCATGCCAACATCCCTACAGGAGCCCTTGGTGTCCTGCAGTGCAGGGCAGGACCACACACCCTGGGGCTACTGCTGGGATAAAGAGAAACCTCTGCCCTGTGGAAGATAAAAAGAAGACTAACAGTGATATGGTGTCTTCTGGCCTCTCCAACACATGGTTTCAGCCTTGGTATGGAGTGAAAAATGAAAATGAGCACAGCTCAGTCAACAGCATGTCTCAGAAATTAATGAGCCCCTTTGCCTCCAACACCTGATAATTACATCTTTCAATTAAATGAACTCTCTCCTTGTCCAAGTTCTTATAAATTACCTCAAAGTGATGCATCTTTGTGAGCTGCCAAAGCTTCCTTATGCCAAAATCTGCAAGTTTCCTGGCCCTCACAATACTGGAGAGTCTTAGTCCCAGATATCACTGGAGGATGTAGTCCTGGTGTCACAGCCCAGTTCCTGGGTTACTGGCACACCCTGAGACCAGGGCCCTGAGCTCTCCACCTCACATCCCTATGAAATGAGGGAGAACAAAAGACCTTGGAAGATCACAGCCAGTCGGCTGCCATTATGGGAATGGGGATGTACAGGGATGCTGCTGAAGTCCCGCCCTTTGCTTGGGCTTCTCACTGCCAAGTTTAGGACTCAGGTCACAGCTTTTATGTGACTGCTTAGAGATGAGAGCCTTCAACAAGGTGGTGGAGTGATGGACTCTGCTTTCTGGGGGGGTTCACACCATTATAGACAGTTGGTTACAGTAAAGGCACCTGTTGGGGTGAAGAGACCCCTGTCAGGGCCCCTGTGACTCTGCTGAGGCCAATTACCATAGTTTGCAGTTAGATTTTGGGTACAGAGGTGCGTGGAGATATGTGTTTAATTTCCTGATGAGATCACATGTGCTCTGAGGCAGAGAAGACAGATGAGTTGCCATCTCCTCCTGCACTCAATCGTGTCTTACGATGTTTCAAAGGTTCCCAGTTCTACTCTGTTTCATCTCTTTCAGCCTGGAGAAACAACACATAAAATGGGGGCTCCTGGTCTAATCCAGTTTGGTGCATGTACAGACTTTATTCAGCTACAGAAGAAAGGCTGAGTGTAGGGAGAGATCCCACCCAGCAGGAAGAATGTGACAAAACCAGGCAATTGCTCCGTTCTCTTTCTATTCTCCCCTTCCCTTAAGTAACCGAGTGCAACCAGTGCAGCCTAAAGCTGGGTTTTTATAAGCTTGCAATAAATCCAACCAGCTTTTCTAAAGCACAGCAGGCAGCTGATGCAATCACACAATTCAGCCCAAGTCACTGGACAATGGCAAGGAAGGCTGAGGATGGATTTTCCTCTGGAACCCACACAGCCGTGCATTCCCGCTCGCTCAGACTCACACCATTTCAATTAAGGCAATTAGCACTGACCAAGGGCAACTGCAAAGCTCCAATTAAACCAGCACAAAGGCTAACATGATCTACAGTGTCATGGAGCAGGTTGGAGCATGCTTCCCTCACAGCCACTGTCTGGCAGATTAAAGGGTTTCTGCACTCTCTGTTGGCCCCTTCCAGACCTCCTACAATCTCTTCTCCCTCAGTAAGCCCAAACACTAAGCTCCAGTCTTTGTATCTCTTCATTAATTTGCCCCTTGTCAGGAGTCTCAGGGGAAGATTCTGGCTTTTCTCCTGTCTTTCTATCCCATTTCAGCTGTAGCCTGCAGCCACAGTGTCCTGTTCCCCTCTGCCTCCTTAGGGATAGCTGGAGAGTGTGATTTAGGCTTCAGTGACCTTTTCCTGCCTGGGACTGGTGCTAAGCTGGGCTTTTGCTGTTTGCACTGTCAGGCTGTGATAGGAAGAAATGGAAACTGATTGCAGAAGAGCAGCAAGGGAGGAAATTGGTTCTCTGCTCAGGCACAGTGATTTCCTGCTGGGATGGTTTGGGGTGGCCCCTACTTTGGGGGAAGTGTGTGGGGAAGGGGGAGATGCCTTAAGCCCTCTGACAGAGAGAGATACAGGGCTATTTGGGGGAGAAGGGATTGCTCTTTTGAAATCTACTCTGGGTTTCTATACTTCTGAAGAGTGGGAAGCTTCTTTACCTGGAGACAGCCCTGAGTTTGGGGTTGCTTTCAGATGATTTAGACTCTGCAACATGCACAACGGAATGGTGGGTGTGCTGAGACATTTTGGTATTGAGAGACAGATTGGAGGGAGATTTCTAGCAATGGTGTGTCTGAGCTCTGACTTTGGGTAATATCCTATTCTACTGTCTCAGACAGTAGACTCCTAGATATGAAGCAAGGCTCTCCCAGCCCCTTCTCAGTGGCTTGAGCCATATGTCTGCATTCCGTCCCTGCTCATTGCAGTGGGGTTGGACTAGATGACCTTTAAAGGTCCCTTCCAACCCAACCTACTCTACGATTTTATGATCCATACTTGGTATCTGGCAGTGTTGAAAGACTCCAGACAAGCTGTTGCTTGGAATCCACAAACCACTTTTATTGGGATTTGCCATTACAGGACATTGGATTGACACAAGGGCAGAGACTGGCACAGATTGGAGACTGTGAAAGGAGGGACAGGTAATGACAGAGAACCTTTCTGAGGATGAGGGAAGGCTGTCATGGGGACATGACAGCACTTGGGTGTCACAGGCAGTGGTTCAGTTCCAGCAGAGCTGGTAACAGGTTACAGTGATCAGCCTCTGGCTACACGGTCAGGTCAGAGGGGAGTCAGGTTCACTGTGGTTCCTAGTGGACCCCTCCTTATATAGCAAAAACCACAGTACATTTACTGCTAATTGGTGTCCTTGTTAGCAGTTACTGCTGGAAAGTCACTTGTGGAATGGGCCCAAACAGTGAATTCTTTTCCTTAAAGGTGAGTGCTCCAGTTAAGGGTTGACAGGCAGTCAGGATAAGATGTTTGCTACCTGCTTGCAGGATATGTAGGAATTTCAAGGTTAGACCTCAGAAACCTTCCACATATTCTCTTGAAAAGAACATCCTTCGTTTTTGGTATGGTTGTGAAGGGAGAAAATCAGAGGATGTATTTGATGCAGAAAACTATTTCTGTGCTTCTTGCACCTTTTGTCTGTGCTTAGCTTTTCCTTTCTGTTTTAGGTTTCCTTGTGTGTTAGCACTGAGGATAAAACCCATGAAATCCCTTCCTTAATGTTTTTACTTTGTCCCAAGTAACACAGACAAAGGAGCTGTCATGAGCTGCTGGAATGCAAATTAATTTTAAAAGCATCATCATTTATCACTCTTATAGGAAAAAAATGAGAAACCACTGAGATTAGAGCAATTGTGGCAGAAATTTCCTGCACAAGAATGATCAGAAGTTATTTGCAGAAGGGTAACGACATGACAGTACTCAAAGAAATTCCACGCAAAAAAACCCAAGGCCTTGAAGCTTTTGCTGGTGGTGTGGGATTTGCTTCTCAGAGTTTGAACCACCCAAAAGTCAGGCATTGGCAGTATGGTGGTTATCTGCCTTCATTTGTAGTCAACTGAGAGACTGTTGTGTTTAGAGGGCAACTCTCTGTATCAACACGTGGTGCCTGAGCCAGATGGGATGGAGAGTTCCTCCCTCAGGAGCTGGAGGGATTGATCCTACAGGAATGCTTTGCTTTTCAACAGCGTCATTAATGGCAGTAATAATATTGTTGACACATACAACTATCCCTGATGGAAATGGGGATCAAAGCAAGAGCAGTGTGGGTCACAGAATCATAGAATCGTTTGGGTTGGAGGTTCCAACCAGGGGCTCCTGCTGGGGATGGTTTAAACAACATAATTATGAACTGGGAAGACCAAGGACCCACCAACAAATATGCACTGGCTGCAGGGGTCAGGGGCAGCCCACGGGTCTCTGTGTTCTGTGCTAAGTGGTCCCATGCAGAGATGATGCTGTGAATTCATCTCTGACTGAGCAGGAGCCTCATTTCACACGTCTGATCTAGAACTGCCACTCCAGAGGAGCTCATTAAATCCCTCATAAGAGAGTTGCTGCTTCTTTACCTACTTACTTACTTTTTTCCCCTAAGTGGAATGAGTTAAAGGCCCCACATTCCTCATCCATTCTTTCTGTGACAATCTTGTCCCATTCCAGTCGTCCCTCTCCTCTCACACACTCCTCCTCTCCTCACATACACTTGCTCCCTCCAGGAAGGCAGCTAATTATTTCCTGAATGCCCCCAGTGTTATTTTGCCTTGAGAACCTCTCCTGCTGGGACTTCTCACACACTTACGATTCTCTGTGTGACAAAAGGTTTCTCAGTTTAGCTTTGAATGGGTGTTTATTTTCTACATTTAGTCCTTTTGCCTCATCATCTGCACTTGGGCTGAGAATAGAAACTTCACTTGACATTATCTAAACCATTATCAATTAAATCCCTTCTTAACTGCCCTTTTTTTCCCCTAAGCTGTGTAAGTTTTGAGATTTTTCCTCTCCTCCTTCATTCCTGCATACCTTGCATTTGTAGATAAAGCCCTTTGCCCTCTACACTAACTTTCAAAATGCAATACACTTTTCTTGCTGTTGTTTTTTTGTCGTTTAATGCCAGTGCAGTGATCAGACAGAAACACAGGATCCCAGTTTATTTCACTATGGGAAGTCAGTGTACCCCCTCGCCATATACCACGGGGGTTCTCCAGCTGGGCACGGAGATCATAACATTCCAGCTTCCAGTGAAAGCATCTAGCTGACAGTAAAGAGTTGGTGTGAGTGGAGGAATATCAGAGCTAATGCAATGTGGGTGATTAAGACCATAAACACCACTGGAAAGGTGTCTCTAATGGGAAAATGTTGGAGGTGAAACAGTGACACATGGAAACTGGGATTTATTAATCCTTATGGAATGATTTGTGTCTTGTTTTGACTTAATTGCATTTTTTTTTCCCCACTGGAACAGAACCCATTCAGAATTATAGTCCTGTGAGTAAAAGACATAGAGGTCACATCCTTTTGACCCACATGCACTTGTCACAACTGGAGACGTGCCAAGTTAAGAGCATAAGCTACAGACACTTAACCTAATCAGAATAATTCTGCAACAGTTCGTAAACTATCCAACAGACACAGAGAGTTTTAAAAGTGCCAGGAATTTATGACTTGGCACATTTTTTCAATATGAGCCATCCCCAACTTCACAGATCCAAGGGATGGAGAAAACGCAGCTGAGCTTTGGGAGTTTGTCTTTAGGAGATGACACAAGAAAAAACCACATTAATTGTTTGCTGTTTCACCTCTTTTTCTTTGTTGGATCAGCTGTTAATTCAAGGCCTGTGGCCATGTCATAACCGCTTTTATTGAGCTGTTTCAAACCCAAGTCCCAGCGAAGCTGTTTGTCATTCAGGCGATGAAGGAGCTGCCTCCCAGCTCTGCAAAGGCTGCTCAGCCGAGCCTCAGAGCACCCTGAAATCTATCAGTGCTAATTAGGCCCCACTTAAAGGCTCCCAGGCTGCCCTTGCTGGTTTGAAATGCAGAGTGGCATGTGAAAGCCCTTATGCTTGGCTCCTGACAGGAGCAAAAGCAAACATCAGGTCCTGCTGTGACCTCCATTTACGAGACTCATTTACTGCGCTGAAGGCATTCAACTTCTGGGAAATCAAATGGACAAATTAGTTTTGAACCCCTACTGGTTAAGATGGACTTCTCACTGGGACAGTGCTCCTGCCTGGCTGCCTAATGTTTCCTTAATCTTTGTCTCTGTGGAGTTTCCTCAGGGAGGTTGGGTTGATGAGTTTTCTACCAGGAGGAGACCTTGGAGTAGGGAGTAGCACACTGCAGGCAGCTCTCCAACAGCCCCTTGGCCTCTGACACCAGGTGGGTACCAGCTGCCATGTAACTAAAATCCCATCACTATTTTTAACTAGTATTAATCATTTGCTTTAAGTAAAGGCAGAATCCTGTGGTCTGACCAATTTTTGCATTGCCTTTTGCACAACGACGTGGGAGCTCCGTCCAGTGATGCTTCAAGTGATGTGCCCCGTGATTCATGTTCATCTCCATAAATCAGGCATTGTCTCTGTCTTTGGAGAAAGAAGGGATTTCTAACTAATCCCTGTTCTCAGCTCCATAGGAGTCCAAGACCATCTGTCTATTTTCAGCTTGAGTCTACCCAAATCCCCTGCCCAGTGGGCATGAAGTCACCTGAGGATCCCTTCCTCACAAAGTTCAGCCCAGCCATAGCTGCTCCCCATGCAGACCAGCTACTGGAAAATGTGTGTAGAAAATTGGGAGCCTTCACAAACAAAAACGACTACATCTTGCCCAGGAATAATAACATGTTTAGTTTGTCACCCAAGGGATCTTTTAGTCCTTATGGTAGAGATATTTCCTTTTCCCCGTCTGCCCCACTACCATCCATTCCTTTCCCTGCATTTCTCTCTTAATCTCCCTGAGACTCCAGTGCCTATCTCATTATGAGATATTTGTATTTTCCATTCCTCTGGCATATGGTTCTATGAGCCCTCTCAAGTCTTTTGAGGGGAATCTGAATTTATTGAACACTTCTCTCCTCTTGCCAGTCTGTGTCTGAGTTATAGCACTGGAGGCTTGGAGGTGCTGCCTCTGCTTTGGGACCACTATTCTGCCTCTTGGGGACCCACAGTTCACTCAGGGCAGTGTCAAAGGGGAGAAGCAGTGAAGGCACTGAACCATCTCAGTGTCTCAGTCTGGCTGCCAGAGTGGCAAAAACCAGGCAGCACCACTGCAAAATGCTTGGAAGCAACTCTTCAAGTGATACCCCATCCTCAGGGGTAGTGTTGTTTCCCTGATGCATGAGAAGAGAATTGTCCTCCACAGACTGCACAGTCCACATCCAGTGGTGTAGTTAATTCATTTGGGAAATACTCTCAAACCATACTAACCTTTAACTTCAGATCTATGAGTCAGAGGGACCTTCTCGTCCATGTAGCACTGCTGAGTACATGGCCAGATAAGCAAAAGCTCATGATGGACCTTTCCTTCTTGACTTGCTGGGTGGAGATGCCTTGAGAAGGAGCAGGGTTTGCACTAACAGGGGGCCTCACAGCCAAGCCATCTTGATCCTATCAGGCAAGTCCAGATGGGTGATGTGAAGAAAATAAGGTCAGATTGACTTTAGACCCCCCTCTCTGAAGTCCTGTTTTTCAGCTGTTGGCAGAAGTGACCTGGTGGTAAATGTTGGTGGTATTGTTGTTTCTAAGGTTGTGCACAGGACAGGCAGAGTTCAGGTTTTGGAGAAGACTACTGCTGCTGAGAATCACAGCAAGAAAGCTGATGAGATGAATGGAGTTCATATCTGTGAATAACATCTCTGCAAATGGTGCCAGATGTTTTCTGTAAGCCCTGCTGACATGGCAGTGAGGTTGGGGGACCCAGCTCCCCCCAACACTTCTGCTCCTAACTTAAGCCCAGAGGCCAAACCAAACCTTGGGACCCCTGTGCTCTTCCAGCCCCCCTTCTCAGTGCACAGCAGGATCACTGTGGTTGCACGTGTGTGGTAGGATCCATAGCACCAAACAGCAAGCTCTGTGTGTGCACACAGTGAATTATGACACAGACCCCAAAGTGCTCTCACAAGCTGTCCTCTCCTATGTGGAGACCTGGCCTAAGCCAGGAGGGAGCAGGAGGGAAGCAGATGGCAGCCTGGCAGAGTGATTAAAGCCCCAGATATCTGTTTTAATGAACTGCCCACCCAGCAGATTAAATATTGCAACAGTCAGTCCTATTCTATGCTGTCAGTAATTGCAGCCTTGTTTACAACACTAGGGAAAAGTCGTGCTCTTCCCTGTGCTGCACATTGTCAGGGCAGCCTGAACTACAAGTCAGGATGGAGAACAGACCTGTGGATTTTGTCTGTCACCCAGAGCAGGTGTCACTGGGTACCACAGCTTAGGTAAAGCACCTTGCAGGAGGATTCAGTGAAGGAAATGGGCAAAGATCAAGCTTCTGACTCATGAAGATAAATGTGTGTCCTGTGCAGATTTAGACCTGAAGACAGATGCAATTTCTATTAACTTTTCCCTGCTGTTATATCTCCTGTTCCCCTCTTCCTTTTCACCCCGTTTCAATATCTCCAACCAGCCCTTTCTCTGTGAGAGCTGATTTGGAAGTGCAAAATGAAAGCCTTTCTGCAGTGTCCTCCTTCTCTCTCACTCCTCTGCTCTTTACTGGGATGTTGGCAGAGGAGCTGATTTGGATTTACTCAGTTAACAGGACTCCTGTCAGTATATTTGATATAGTTAGGCAGGCTTAACAAGCCCAAGAGGAGCTATGTGAGTGTTGATGCCAAACCCTACTCCATTCATCACTCCTATGGTGGAGGCTACACTGGAGTTGTGCTGCTTTTCTGCCTCACTTTTACTTCTCTCAAGAATTCCCAAATGAAGGCCTGGAAACCATCTTTTCCCAGTTCCTTGCAGGATGCTAGAGAGGAGATGAATGTGCTGCTGCTATCAGGAGGTGATCAGGTCCTCCCCGTGCTCTGCTGTTGATGAGTTTGGATTAAGAAAGGCAGTTCCATGCTTCCCTCAGCCCTGCAAGAGGTACTACTACCAGGTGCTGGTAGAGCAGGACATGCTCCCATGCAGAAAGGGGGGCACATTTTCCTAAACAGGTGTTCGTGGGATAAGGATCCTGAAAATATAAGAACCACTGAGTCCTGGTTTCTTGGACGCTGACTGGCTTTGCTAATAAGGAATAAATTTCAGCTGAAGATTATCAGGCTTTTAATGTGGTGGTGCTGCTGCTGAGGAATCTCTGAGCCAGGTTTGCTGTAGGTGCAATGGGCTTTGAAGGTATCACTGAGCCTGAAATCTGGGGAGAAGCTTTACCTTAGGGCAACTTGCTGGCAGAACTCAGTGTCTAAAGGCAGAAGCTTCTGTGACTGGAGTGAAAAATAGAACCAGAATTTTCATCCAGTGTTTCCTAGAGAGAAATATGTGCTGTGCTCTGGGAGGTTCATAGAGAGGGAGTGCAGCCTGTCCAGAGTGCCTTGGATTTACAGCCCGTGCAGGGGGACGAGCACATCAGTCCAGGTCTCGTTCACCTGTGCTGCCTGGGAGGGCTTGCTGAGCACAGTGGGGTTTTTGTTGACCCCAGACCCACCAGGGCTGCAGCACCTCTTCCTCTGAGCAAAAAAACCTGGAGAACGGGCCATGCAGCCACATCCTTCCCTGGGGGTTATTTTTAGAACAGACCAACCTTCCCAACTAAACGCTTGTCAAATCCGATGCCTCTCTTCAAAAACTCCAGGTGCAATTAGAAGCATTGGGAGGTTTTTTTGGCTGGGAGCAAGCACAGAAAGCTTAGCTGGTTGTTTGGAGGCCAGCTGTGCTGGTTTCCCATTCATTCATAACTGCTGTGAACAGTGAGACCCGTTGGAGACCACAGGAGGAACCAGTGCCTGGCTCCATTCCCTGCACCTCAGCTACATGCCTAGGGAAATCTTGGGAAATTTTCCATGCCCTGGCTATTCATATTTGCCACCCCTGGTTCTGAACTCGTGTGTGTGGTGGTAATAATATCCCATTACTAAACTGTACTTTATGTGGGTATCATTTGCATCGTTGAGCAGCTGTGAGCCTCTCTCCACCGCCTGCCTGCCATATTGCAGAGATAATAACAGCTAATCCATATTAATTATAAATACACAAATCGTCTCCTGAAGAAGGCAAAGTTTTGTGAGCAATACGAACCAGTGGGTGCCAAGAAATGTTAGTGTTACGCCTGACACCTCATCCTCTGGCTGCCATGTCATGAATAAAGAAGAGCCCATAGCACCAGTTAGGGATGGCATCTGAGCTTTAATAGCCTGCAGCCACTGCCATCAGCCCTCGGGCGGTGATTGCATCACATCTCACCGGCTAAACTGCACCGGGTCAAACCCAAACCCCGGTGGAGAAATAGCTGCAGGAAGTGGGATTGCAATTATTATTCACTACCTGGCGTTTGTCGGCAGCGCATCTACGCTGGACTAACCCCACCTTGTGGTGTTGGTGGGGTCTGGCTGACCTGGTTTGGAGGAAAACACTGATTTCCGTCCTGTTTTCGTTTGAAGCCCCCTAAGGCTTTGCCTGCTGGAGGTGGAAGTGTAAAATAAGCTCTTGCAGTTGGCTCTCTTTCCTCTGTTGGCTTTCTCAGATCTCCCAGAGAAAGTCTATGGATGCTCCAGCAACTATGATCCAAGCTGAAAATTCCTGATACAAACCAAGATCTATCCCTCTGCTGTCCATTCATTCTCTTCCACCTCCTTACTGAGGAGTTAGGTGCTGCTCCTACTATTTTCCATTTTGAATATTTAATGTCTTCTCCCCAGTCAGCCCTTTGGAATTCCACGTGGGCACGTTTTTAATTTCCTCTTCTCTGTGCTGCAATGCTGTGTGATTTCTTCACTGAAAGGGTGCTCAGGCATTGGGCTGCCCAGGGAGGTGGTGGAATCCCCATCCCTGGAGGTGTCCCAGGAATGGCTGGATGTGGCACTCAGTGCTCTGGGCTGCGGGACAAGGTGGGGATCAGGCACAGGTTGGACTTGATGATCTTGGAAATCTTTTCCAACCTTAATGATTCTGTGATTCTGTGACAATATAGCTGTAAAAAGGTCTCATGTTTCTTTCCTATGTTTATTTCTTTTCCTGCACTTCCATGACACGGCTGAAAACTTTCCAAGGCAGTTTCACTGCCTTTTGGGATACTGTATGAACACGACAACACCTGAAAAGCAAAACGAACATAAATGGCAAAATTCTCAGCTATTTTTCTGCAGAATTATAGAGATAATATAAGGACTCTACACTGCTTCCCCTCCAGGTATATTAGTATAAATGCCAATGAGCTCTTACCTGCAGTATCTTTGTAAAATGTCCAGCACAAATGGGGCTCTGATTGGAAAAACAACTTCATCACAATAGTACTTAAGCTGGGGATAGCAATTTTTGTTTTCATGATGGCTAGAAATGACCATGTTTGCCCTTCCCTCTGCAAATTATGATGTCTTTTTCTTAACAGCATTGATTTCCTTTAACATTTCAACCAAAAGAAAAAAAAAATAGGATGAGTAATTTCTGGAGAGTCAAGCCACTGAAAGAGCCTAATTGTTTGCAATACGGATGATCACAGAACTCAGAGAACATTCTTACAGATTTCATTTCATTAGAGATGCCCTTTCTTACAACTTTCAAGAGGCAGATCATCAAGCAGAAAGAAACTTAGAAAATATTGAAGATCTAGACAGTTCAGCCAAGACTTGTACCAAGGAACCCCAAACCTGTGGTTGCTCTGTAAATATAAATATTAGCAGTATAATGCAACCTCAGTTGCTTAAAAAATCATGAGGACAAGGATAATAATTGTGGATTGTCTCAGATCCTGATGCAGACTGTGGTTAAGTCCGCAGTTTTAAACTACTCTTAAGAAAATTTTTAGGTAATAAGTTTTGATTCTTCCCTCACCTCCCACACAAGTTTCAAGATACAGGGCAGAGAATTTATTTGGGAGTGATATGTTAGAGGGAGAGGTGGTACTTGTGGCTCTAAGGCTCCAAAATGAAATCAGATCTGTGCATGTGACTCCTCTTTGCCTCTCCTTTCCTCCCTGTCATACCAAAAGTTCTATGAGAAAGCTCACAGGGCCTTTCCTCAGTTCCTGGGCAGCAAAATCCCTTTCTCTGTGAGTCTGGGTGAGGGATTTGGAAGGGAAAACAGCAGCAGCAATGCTGCACACTGTGTTGAAGTAGATCATGATTTCTGAGGCAGAAAGGCTGTGGGGCAAGGGGAGATTAATTATCTCAGAAGGAAATCTATAGCTGGAACTTCGAAAATAAGATCAGGAAGATCTCTAGGAAAATACCTAATAGGAAGCAATCTTATCTTGGGAAAAAAGAAGGAAAAAAGAGGCAGGGATATATTCCAGTGCTGGTTCCTACTTTGAAAGTGCAATAATGAACTGGAGACACTTTTTCTAAAACGTCTTCAGATTGTCCTTGTTTCTCTCAGAGGTGTGTGCATGGATAGAGAGGAAGTGCAAAAAAGAGGCAGTGTAGCAGCATGTTTAGTGCTGGTTTTCTCCTCAGAAAGGGATTTGACTCCTGTCTGCCTTGTCTGGGGACCAGTAGAGGGAGACAAACCTCTGAGCTTAATCCATGTCTGTTCTCTCCGACAAGTTCTCTGGTTCTTCTTTTTTTTCTTTTTTCTCTTTTTTTTTTCTTTTTTTTTTCTTTTCCCTTCTGCATTATTATTATTATTTGGGCTGAAATATTGTTTTTATGAAAAATAGCTATAAATGACCCTCACCTCGCTGTTACGGAGAGAGGATTAGATTAAAAATGCTGCAGGGAGATTTGGGTGAGTGAACACATGGCAACAATCCTCTTGTAGCAATAACACAGGGAGCAAATTGGCCCAGGTAGGGGCTGGGAATGCTGCAGAGTGTGTGTTTTTCTGCGTGGCAAAGCCTCTCCATCACGTTCTGCATCTGTGCATGAGTAGAGGCTTAACACGAGTCTGAGTTTGATGAGAGATGTGCAGGCATCGAGTTTCTCAGGATCTGGTGTAAAACCACAGATTGGATCTGTAAAACACCCCTTTTTCCTGGCTCACAGCATAGTCAGAGCAAGAACAGGGTGCTGTGAAAATCACCAAGAGCTGGAAATATCCACAAAGCTTGGGATAACCCTGGGGAGGGATGGGATGTCCTGGCCCAGTTTCAGTCCAAACACATGTAATTTTTTTTCCCTTTTTAACTTTTTTCTGCGTTCCTAAAGAAGTGGAGGGGGAATGTGGGAGAGAAAGGCACAGGAGTGTGGACATGGGTGTTGCAGTGTGGCCTCAGCAAGGACAGGCAGTGCCAAAAGCCACAATTCCCTGCAGGCAGGGTGAAACTGGGACTCGCAGAGAGAGGGTGCTTGCAACAGGGTGTGTGGGGGGGTGATGTGTGTGCAGAGATGGGTGTTAGTGCCCAGTATGCCCAAAAATACATTCTCTGAGTGTTGGTCAGGGTACCACAAGCAGCTGGGAGCTGCATGTGGGCTGTGTCTCCTCTGAATGTCTGTGCACACATTGTCCTCCTGTATTATCAGGTGAAACCCTTTCAGAGCGTGTGGTGGTGGCATCCACAGGCTCTGTATCTGTGTGTCTGTGTGTGTCTGTGTGTCTGTGTGTCTGTGTGTCTGTGTGTCTGCGTGTGTGTGATGTAAAGCCCCTTTGAGCTTCTGTTCCATTGTGTGAGCTGGGGAGCGGCAGCTTTCAGATTGGGTATCACATGTGGATTTTGACTGTGTTGCCTCTAAGTCCTCAGCAGAAATTTGAGCAGATAAGGCTGGGTAGCAG
Source organism: Corapipo altera (assembly GCF_003945725.1). Classification (NCBI taxonomy): domain Eukaryota; kingdom Metazoa; phylum Chordata; class Aves; order Passeriformes; family Pipridae; genus Corapipo; species Corapipo altera. The sequence continues at coordinate 7,478,049 of NW_020884901.1, read as the reverse complement.
TTGGGAGTCCAACACAACCAGGGACAACAAAGGATGAAAAGAACCAAGCAAATGAAACAAGCTTTTTGAAGTCCTTGCAGAAGCAGCCCTTCACTATATTTAGTGAACCTCACGACTCCATCAGAACAAAACTGTCGTCACTGGAGGGAAAAGAGAAGTTGCCCTGAATGAAAATAATCCAGAGAACAGCACAGAGGAAGAGTGAGTGGGAATGCAGGATGGAGAGGACAACATTTTGAAGGATCTCTGTGCCTGCCACCCACTAAAATCATCCCACATTCTCCCACCTCCTTGGCAGGGCGTTAGCTCTGGATCAGTGCCCTGGCTGTGGATCCTGGGAAGTGTGGGTGCACTGGCAGTGCCAGGGCAGCTGGATAACAGAGCCATGCCTAAACATATCCTGCTATAGGGGACAGGTTGCAGGACCAGAATTCCCTGCAACCCAGACAGCTTTTGCATTTGTGTAGCTTTGGTCTCTGAGGATGCTGCCCTCACCCTCCAGTTCTCTGAGAGGAGAAGAGGGTGCCTGAAGATCCTGCCAGGAACATTCCTCAGCTGTAGGCAGGAGGATAAAAATCCAGCATTGGTTTGGCTGCTTTTAAGGGTGCAAATTTGATGAGATGAACCTGGACAAATGCCTGCTTCATCTTTATCTGCTCCTCAGGGGTGTTTGCATGGCAGCCTGAGGGCTTCTGCTACCTTGGAACATTGTATTATCAATTACCCTAATTAGAGCTTGGCACTTGCCTGACACCAAGTATTTTTCATTCATTTTTAACCTTTTGCTTGCCAGGCCCTACAGCCAATGCTCACAGAAGCTCTCCTCTAAAACAAAGCAAAACATGAAAAAAAAGAAAAAAAGAAAGGCAAAAGCAAGCAAGGTTAATGCCAGTTTGATTGGTGGCTGGCTGTGGAGTCTGAAGGTTGTTCTCCATCAGAGCGTACACAGCGAGGACCTGTGTTTGCATGGGCAATATTAAGCACAAAGGAGGTGGTCAGGCCCTCACCTTGTGGATTTAATCACTTCTTTGCCTCAGTGCCACGCAGGGCCTTGGCAGCCACATCTCCTCCTTCCCACATGCAGCATCTCCCCTGCCTGGTATCACTTTCAGAGTGTCAAACACAGAATGAGGGAGAAGAAGCACAGATAAGCAGGTAACCATAGGCTTAAATTAGTTTTCCATAAGCATGTAGACAGCCAGCTTCAATCACAGCAGTGTTTGCAGAGAGTTAAAACAAAAGGGGCAGCAACATTGTCAAAGGAAGCTCATTTCGAGATGGCTAATAACGACAGCAAGATGTCCAATTTATCCATAATCATTTCAGGAGCATTATCACCGTAGCATCTTGCCACCTCCCACACATTAATGGGTTTATCTGTACAAGCCCACTATGAATGGGGAGGATTATCATCCCTCCTGACAGATGGGGAGGGAAGGTACCATCACACATTGCAGCCACAGCCAGGCAGGAAGAGAAGACCCGGGAGCCTCGACTCAACAGCAGGAGTTTCTCGATGCTTTCCAGGTCAAAGCCTGCTTATTCCAAGCACAACAGCTTTGCTGCCTCTCCTCAGCTGCAAACAGGAGTAAAAAATGTCCCCACCATCAGCTTATATCCATGCACAGCGAGTAGGTGTTTGTGTTTGGGCGGATGTGTTTGGGAGCGTGTTTGCCTGCGCGCGTGTGCGCCTTTGGAGAGGCTGATGAAGATTACCTCGGAGCATTAGGTTTGTTTTCTCTGCTCTAGATTGTAATCATATTTTTCTGCACTTTTGGAGGCCCCTGACTGTTTATCGTGACCCTCCTGGGGGTTGTGATGTACTGACTGAGAAAACTGAGCCTGTCTGTGAGGGGGAGCTCGGTGTGGCTGTTCCCAAAGCCTGTGGCTGGATGGGCTGCTTTACAGCAGGAAACAGGAGGAGTTTTTAACTCTTTCTCGAGGTATCTGATGCCTCTGATGTGTTGGCCACATATGTTGCAGAGTAAAGTCTAAACTTAAGCCCTGACATCTTGGGAAGCTGCTTGTGTTGTGTTGGGTATGTGATGCTGCAGCCCTGGAAAGACACAGAGACCTCTGAAAATGTCTGTTCAGGAAGAGGTTTGCCACAGAAGCTATAAAACATTCATGACACCTCCATTGTGCTGTAAATCCTTAGCAGGAGTTGATAACAGTGCATGAATTTTTAATGTAACATTTATAAATGGTTATTAAAACTATCCTTAAAGTAAAGTGTCAGTTTATTTTTAATTAACTGTTGGCTATTTAAGCTCCTCCTGGCCCCAGGGCAGATCAACAATCTAACAAGTTAATATTCCACATTAACCCTGCAGCTGCTGCCTTTTTGCGAGAGGAGGATGAAGATGCCTACACAGGATCAACAACGAGTAGTTATTTCTCACTCACTGAAGAGAAATGTCATCATTTCCTGGAATGGACTTTCTTAGTGCTCGGTTTAAGAAGTTTTAGAAGCTGTGGAGGGATTTATTTCCTGAATATTGAACAGATACAAACAGATAGCAGAGCTGGGTGATTCTACTTGGGAAAAAAAAATTAAAGATTTGCATGGCACTAATGAGAAGAAATTTCCATCAAAATCCACAAGCTTGGATCAAACATTTCCAATTGCACCAACTGCAGTTTCAGGCCACCCACGTACAATGAGCAGCAGCTTTGGGTGATTTGTGAATACAGGTTTGGTTGCAAATGTTGCAGTTGACTGAGCAATTTAAAAATTGGCATCATGAAACCTGTAACCATTTATTTAGCAAAGAATCCTATTTTTTAAGTTTTATCCTTAAGGATCAGTGTGGAAAGTATGAGGAGGAAACCAGTATCACTTTTTAATTAATTCATATTACATGTTTTTTAACTGACCCTTTAAGGTTTCAAATTAAATTATTCTTCTCCATGCGACATATGTTTGCATTTGTCATTGTAATTGAAATTAGTCACGGGGGTGACAGATTTTACAGATATTATCTTTTCTGTAATTGTTGATATTATCCGTGAGGAGGCTCCGGTGGTTATTCTTTGAAAATGAAGGTCAAGCCAGTGCATCCCCACAAAGCACTTCGGTTTCAGTGTTATTAACATCCAAAAAAGTTTCAGTTCACAGCATTTTCCCACTTAAAGGACAACTTTTAGCCCAAGTCTGCCACACAGGGACACTTCTGGTGGCAACAAGAGCTGGCACCAGAGGAGCTGGGGTTATTGCTTTCCAAAATAGTGAAGTCCTGGGGCATCTCTTTTCTTCCTTTTTTTTTGTCCAGGTTAGTTTTACTCAGGGCTCTTTGGGGCAAAGAGCCAAAATCTTTCTCTAGGTTGGGATTCCTGAAGCTGAACTTTACCTTGCTGTGTCCCTTGAGTCGGCAGCAAAAGGTTGGTGCTTCCAGAGCTTGTTTCTCTTGGATTTATCAAGAACTGCACCAAGGGTGACACCAGGGTTAGATCCCAAAAGCTGGAGAGCCTGGATATCCCAAGTTTTGGCTCAGTTTCCAGTGAAGCTGGACTCTCCCTTCACCCCCAGCTCATTTTTGCTCTGTATCTCACCAAAACCAATCCCTGCCTGTGCCTGTTGAGTCTCTCAAGACAAGCCAAGTCTCCCTGGGCAAATCATTATGATTTAAAGTTATATTTTCCTTTCCAGGTGCTTTTTTTCCCCCCTTTCTTTCCCAGATGATCAGCCTCTGTGTTGGGAAAACAGGAACTTCAGCTCTTTGGAGCGTGCAAAGCAACAAGGCATCCAGGCAGCAGCGACACCAGCAGCAACATCCTTCCGTAAATGCCGCTCAACGCAGCAGAGCTTCTTAGAGATTAAAGGAGTCTTGGAAATGTCATTGCCCTGACCAAATGAGATAATTTGTATCTTCTGTCACTGGAATCAAATCCACTTTTTTTTTTCTCTTTTATTTTTTTTTTTTTCATAATTAACTTGCGACTGTGGGAAGGTGGGAGCGAGGATGGGGGTTGGGGAGGGAATTTCATGGGTAATCCAGCTGCAGTATGGAAATGATGGCTGGGTAATTGTGCTCTCTAAATGAACTTGACTCGATGGTCGGTGTCAGGTTTTGTTAAGTGCCCTGGGCCAATGGAGACTAATTAGGAATGCATTAAATATTAAAGCTCTCTGACACTGGGGCATTGACGGTGACAGAAGAAAAGAAATCCCATAACCTAATCTGCACCCAACAGGAGTAATTTATGTTCCCTTCTTTTGACAAAGAAAAATCCAATTATTTGGCCTGCTGGAAAAATGTATTTAAAGGAAAAGTTAATTTAGAGAGGGGGTAAAAATATATATTAAAAAATAATACGGATGCTGTCAACAAAGCCTGTGAGTGTCAGTTCCCCTGCAGTTTTGGTTTTGTTAACAAGGAAAATATTTCCCTGTTGTGAGGCTGTTGGCTGGATTGGCCATCCCAGCAATGGAGGGCGGTAGTGGAAGATTGTGCTTTCCTTCCTCCATGGTCAGGTCAGATGGAAACATGAAGGGATTGTCAGCAGGGGATGTTTGTGACCATGTAGGGAGAGTGGGAAGTGTTTGGGGCTGTGCCCTGCGGATTTGGGGTGCTCCCATGGTCTCCCCATGCTGTGAGGTGAACTCTGCAGGGCGATGGCTGCAGGATGGGGGAGTTTGTGTAGGGTATTTCTGAGGTGAGACATACAAAACTTTCAAAAAATCCAGCAATTAAGCTCTTTCCGTGTCTCTACCAGAGCCGGCCCTAACAGCTCCACCTCCACCTCCACACTTCTCTCATCTACCAGTTTCCAGGGCAATTTTGTCTGACCTTTAGTTAAATGTCCTGCTCTCCCAGGCAGCTCATTTCTGCTGGTCTGTCTACTTATGCAATCTAATCAAATCCAGAATGGAATATAATCAGCCTCATCTTGTAACAGCAACTTGCACAAACACCCGTCTCACTGTCTGCTGCCCTGTCTGTGCCTCTATCTGATCTCATCTGTCCCTCTGATCCTGTAGCTGGGGATTTAGCATTTGCCTGATACGATGAGATTTGGAAGAAATGGTTGGTGGGATAAGCAAACCCTGAAACTCTGCAGGAAGTGAGGGTTGGAAAGATAAGGGTGCCCAACCTGCAGATGCAGCTGATCATCCCCCTTTGCAGCACCCAGGGGTGCCTGTGGCACTTTTCCACACATGTGTGCACAAACACACCTGGTGCCTTTCTCTAGCCTCTTATCCTCTTTTTTATTTTCTTTTTTCTTTTTTTTTTTCCATTTCCAACAAGAAAAAAAAAAAAGGCCTGTTCATTTAGGAAATTACCGGAAGACCATTTTCTAAAGGAACTTGGTTGCCATGGGTTACCAGATGCTTATCTGCCACCGGTGTGATTTTGCTAACTGCTGCCATTACCGGGAGAGGTACAGAAGGAAAGCTGGGATAGCTGGGAACATCAGAGCACCACCTGCCATCCGCGGGATAGCAGGGTATGTGTTCCCCACACACCAGCTTTCCCAGTGCCTGGAATTCCTTGTGCCATTGGCTCCAGAATCCATCAGCTGCGTTTCTGCAGCAGTCGGGGCTTGTAGCAGACTGGCTCTAACTAGAAAGTTGGTTTGAAACTTGCTTTGCATTGGATCAGGGAAGAATAGGTTGGAGAAGACAGGCCAGGTGCAGTATCTGATATGCCTTGAGAAAATATTTGGGGATTTTTCATTTGGATACTGGGGTTATTCTGAAATGGCCAGGGAATGTGGGAACTACAAACCTGCTATACAAAGCAATGCTGGTTTGTGTCTGTGCTGTGCTTTGCATTCATGTGATGCTTCCAAGCAACGCTGGTGCAGAGAGGAGAAAGTTTTGGGAAGGAGTTTTCTGGGAAGAGTATTCCTCTAGCACAGGAAGGGCACTAAAGAAACCCAGCCTAGAGGAGGAGGTAGAGAGAACCTGGACAAAAGGGGAGCACTGTGACAGACAAATAGTCAGTGCTGCCCTTCCTTTGAGCATCTTCTGGTGGTCCCTCATCTGTGCAGCCCCATGTCCATAGCAGGTCCCTGCTGCTGAGCTGTGTCCCTTCCCTTCCTGCTGCCCTGTGTGCCTGCAGCACTTCTGGATCCCATAATCCCCATTTCCCCTCATTCCTGGTACAAACCTACTGCTTTGCCCCATGTCTTCAGTGCTGTCCTCAAATCCTTTTTTATTCCATGGTCTATCCCATCCCTGGGAATTGCTGAGCCCCTTTGGTCCTGCAGCCCTCCTTCCCTGCTGCAATTTCAGCCTTTCCATCAGCACAGAGAGAGCACTTTGCTACTACAATAATGAGCAAGAAAGAAGCTAAAAACAATACTTTGCATTTCAAATAACTCCTGACACATCCCTTGTCTTTTTCTAACACAATGACAAGTGACTTTATCCTGAAAGAGAAGGCAGCCTCCTAGAGCTGTCTACATTGTCAGAAAAAATAATTTGTAAATTCTCTGACTACCTCTGTCACTGCTCGACTTTTCCATCCTTTTCATTTCTCCCTCCTGCTAAAGTCCCTTTATGTGTTATTTCCCAAAATGCTGCACTTACTTTGAATGTTTTCAGCCAAAAGCAAACTCCTTCTCATCTAAAGGCAGGAAGAAAAAAAACAAATCCCTGCCCAGAATGAATTAACACGCTGCTCCTTCTCTCTCTCTGGTCCCTGCATCTGCATCGTGTATAAGATGTGAACTTTAAAAATAACTAGGTCTTTATGACTTGTTTAAAAAGAAAAAAAAAAGAATGTTAATGAGAGAGAAAGACACACAGAAGCCCTGAAAGGAGGATTTGTTCAGTGCAAGAATAACTAAAATATTTACTAATGAGAGGGAGAAGAGAAAGTAATTTAAAAGATTTAAAATAGTTGTGTGGGTTTTTTTTTTATTCGTGCCTCCTTTCATTTTCATTACATATTTCAATATTTGCCTACCTTTCCAGCAAAAGATTTACCTCAAGTGCGTACAAATTATCTGGCATTTGGTTAAGGACAATATATCTAATTATGGCTCTAAAGACCTGAAATATTTTCGACTTAAGCTAAAAGTCAAACTCCAAAAAAAAAAAAAAAAAAAGGAGTAAAATTAATAATCCTTTTAAAATTCATTCCCATGATCGTAGTTGTACAGAACACCTCAATGCCAAAGATTAAACCAAGGGAAATGTGACAGCAGAGAGGAAAAAGAGAGAAAAATAGAATTTCTCACGTTATGCCCTGATTTAACCCCCACTGAATACATGGGAAACCTTCTGTTAAACTGTCTGGATTTGGGTGATGTCCATCCCACACCCTTCTGACTCCTGTTTTACCGGGAAAGATGCAGCCTGGCTGTGGGAGCCAAACCCTCCAAGCTCTGCACCGCTAATGAGGTTCAAACCGTGGTGATAAATATCTGTTTACCACTGCACCTCCAAGTCGCTGCTTTCCCCCAACCTGAATAACTAATGAAACTCAATTGAGCATATTAATTATTCTCCCCTGGGGGTGAGGAGAAGGAGGATAAGCAGCAACATCTCCAGAGGGTTGCCTGAGCTCCAGCAATTCGTCTGTGGTTTAGAGGGCTGAGTGACCCATCCTCGGGAAGAGGTGTGGGTTGCAGGTGTGCTGATTTCATGAAGAAGAAAGGCATTGCCAAATAAAGAACAGATGGCTCCAGTCACTAGTTATTTATTTCTATAATTAGTTGCAAGCTGTGATCTCAGAACTTAAAGAAATTGTGGATTCCTGTGAAATTCCTTCCTGCGTCGGGCAGGGTGGAAGCGCCGGGCTGGGCATGGCAATGACAACTTGGAAGCTACGAGTGCCCAGCTGGGAACACGCTGCTTTTGGCTCCTTAAACAACTGCAGGGTGTTAAAAATCTTCCAGGCACTTCTCTCTGGCTGGTGGAACCCGTAAGAACATCAAGGACAGGTTAGTCTTGTTATGTGGGAGAGCGTGTAAATCTGAGTTGAACTCAGCTCTGTTATCACCTTAGGATGCTTTTCCTGCGTCTCCTCTAGTTATTTCCTTCTTTCTCTTTCTCTTCTCTCTTTCTCTTCTCTCTTTCTCTTCTCTCTTTCTCTTCTCTCTCTTTCTCTTTCTCTTTCTCTTTCTCTTTCTCTTTCTCTTTCTCT
>NW_020884901.1:7469735-7469943 GCF_003945725.1 Corapipo altera | reverse complement strand
TCTCTTTCTCTTTCTCTTTCTCTTTCTCTTTCTCTTTCTCTTTCTCTTTCTCTTCTCTCTTTCTCTTCTCTCTTCCTGTCCTCTTCCCTTTCTCTTCCTCTTCTCTCTTCTTGTCCTCTTCCCTTCCTCTTCCTCTTCCCTTCCTCTTCCCTTCCTCTTCCCTTCCTCTTCCCTTCCTCTTCCTCTTCCCTTCCTCTTCCTCTTCCCT
>NW_020884901.1:7398069-7469725 GCF_003945725.1 Corapipo altera | reverse complement strand
CTTCCTCTTCCCTTCCTCTTCCTCTTCCCTTCCTCTTCCTCTTCCCTTCCTCTTCCTCTTCCTCTTCCCTTTCTTTTCTTGGGATTACATGATCAGGAGCAGGGAGGACTCACTCTGGAGTCAAACCTTGAGCCTTTATTGAGGGGGGGTTGAAGCTCCAGCTCTGACAACACAGTCCCTGTTACCTGGAGCCTCACAGACCCTGGTGTTGCTCCCTCCCAGCCACATCTGGAAGCATATCTATCAAGCCTATCTGTTCTCAAAGGTAGGATCAGCAGATCAGGGGGAATATTCTATTTCCTTCTGGAAGCTTTAGGTAGGAAAAGTATTTGCCAGCCCATCTAGGCATGCCTAATTTTTTTCTAGCTGAAAGCTGCTAAGCTGGAATTGTTAGTAAATGCAGGTCTGCAAGAGGATCATTTGCTAGGTCTTGTTATAAATGTGTCAAAAGAATCTCATGACAATACTTTTTAATGACATGAGGTAGTCAATAAATAGCGAGAGTAAAAGGAAAGAATTATGGAACAACCTTGTCTATGCAATACCTGTGCTTTTGACTTTCAAAAGGGATGTTCTTTATTTTTGTTTGAATAGCTTCATACCGACAAATATTAGAATTTATTTTTCAGCTATTTAACAATAATAACAAAACAACACAAAACCCCAAACAAGCCCAGAAACACTCCAACTTAAACCTGAAGAAAATTATCTGCCTCTATGGGAAAGAATCTAATGAAATCCAATCAAACCTCAGCTGGAAGAACAAAGAACGGTGGCTTTGGGCATAAATCAGACATGGAATTAATTTTGTGCTTTATTACATGCCTTAAAAATAAAAAGAGGGCACCCTACTCCTGGGAGTGCTGAAGAGATTGAAATGATGTCCATGGCCTGCCAGCTCTGGAGTTCAGGCAAACAAGGCTGGTTCAAAATCAATATGCATCCTACTAGTGATAAAAATGTCCCCAAAAGCATTTTGGGTAGAGAAGCCTTTTGCATTTATTGTAGTTCCCAGGGTGGGCAAAGGGATATGTGTGATACATAAGGGACCAGGGGGTGAAGGTGGGGGTGTCCAGAGTTTCCCTGGGGTCACCAAGTGTGAGGAAGAAGACAAGAAGCATTTTTCCAGGCACATTTTTGAATGCAGAAGTCCCAGAGCTCACAGGAATCGCTGGAGTGGGCCAGGCTTTTATCTCACCACCAGGGATTTCTGATGGAAATGCCAAAAATTCCATAAAGACAGAGATGGGGCCTGGGCACAGCTGAGGTTTCATGCTGCTCTTCACTAGGCAGGACTGTCTTTGTGCTGTTTTTGTTCTCAGATTAACCAGTGGCCATCCCATCTTTGTACCTGCCCAAAATTGTTCTTATCTTCATTAGAGTGAGCCCACCATGACCAACATGTGGGAAGAGACTCTTGCTCTGATTCCTCTTTTTGCTGGCTCTTCATTTTCTGTCATCATGAAAGGCAGCACAGAGCTACATTTGGAATTTCTAGCCCAAGTTTTTCTCCTAGTTTGCAATGAAACTTAGAAAATTAACTCTAATTAGACATTCATTATTGACGAGGAAATCTAAAAAAAAAAAAGTTCCGAAGTGAAAAAATGCTCGAATTTTAATATTTCCATTGCAATTACTTCCAATTTTGAAAAATTAAAAGAAAAAAAGCCGAATTAAAACAACACCACCAAATGAAATGAAATATTTTCATTTGATTTACTCAATTTCCCTGAATTTTTTCACATCAGTTCAGTATTAAACATCTATTTGTCTTTAGTGATGCGTTCCCTGCTGGAGTTGTAAAGGAGCCAACGTGCTGCAAAAATAGGGATCACAGAATTCCGAAGAGTATATCCAAAAATATCCTGGAGTCTTGCAATGAGCCTGATACACCACAAATCAAAAGTACAAAAGGAATTCCTTTCCTACCAGGAGAATAGGTATCCAGCTTCCAATTTTTATGAGGCAGTGTTTAGTGTGTCATAAGTCAAATACGTTTATTATTTTGTTTGATTGCTTTCAGGCAAAACATTTAGAAAATTGAAATATTTGAGCCATGGTTCTATTTTTAATCAGTCTGGCTGAAAGTATATATATATGTACATATATATAATGTTGATTTTTCCAAACAAATTTTTCCTTTGAGAAACCACATTTTCCATTGTGTATTTCCAATTCATCCCAGTGGAAAGTGCCTGAATAATTCAATAATACATAACTGGAGGTAAAGGAATAGAAGTGAAACCTGAATGCTATTTGGCCAAAGCCCAGAATTAGGCTAGGAGTAGAAAGATGAGGGTGGAGTGATGCAAACCCTCCTAAGTGAGGCCTAATGATTCACAAATGACAAGAAATGCACGGGTGGAGTCATTTGTATCCCACGTGCAGCCCAGCAAGGGATTGGAAAAGTGCAGGAAAAGGTGATCAGAAGTAAGGCCAAAGTCAGCTCTGTTTTATTTAATGTGAATCTGGTGGGACGTGGCAGGAGAGGGCAAAGGTCTTGCCCTGGAGGTGACCCCAACTCCTCCTGGAAGAGGATGGGGATGGAGGCTGTTGAGTGCCTTCCTGGGGAGGGAGGAGGGAAGTAGTAAAGGAGGTGATCTAAAAGTAAAATCTTTTTTGAGACTGTCATCAACTTTGGGGACTTTTAACTGGGTTTTGCATAAGTTTTGCTCCTTGAATGAGCAGCTGTACCATGTCCCCACTGCCACAGAGAGGCAGAAGGGAGAAGGGCCCAAGACAATGCACAGGCATGGCTTGATCTCTTTCCTCCTTCTCTTGAATTCTCCACACTTTGTTTTAAATTAATTTTCTGAGGCAAGGAGAAGATGCTGCCTTAGCTTTGCCCTTGTGAATAGCAGATCTTACCTTGATTGAAGGGATATTTTTATAGCCCAAACGTGCAGTGTCACTGTTTGACAGGGGTGTCACTTGTTGTGGCCCCCAGTCAATCTCTCCCCCTCTCTACTCTGCCCTCTGATTGTGCCCTGCAAATATCTCTGTGCTTTTGCCTCACCAGGAGGTCAGAGCTGCTCTGTAACCACCTCACCTGCCAGCAGCCCTGCAGTGGGTCACAAGTGATGAAATCCTGGGCAGTTAGAGGAGAACTTGGGGAAACTTCTTCAAAGGTGCCCAGGAGAGAGCCAGCCAGGACAGAGCAACACCACTGACAGTTCCTGGACACCTCCTGCTGCCAGTATTCCCAAGAGTAAGCTCCCAAATGCCACTGCTGTGTGGATCTCTCTGCATCCTATCCCCAAAACTCTCCAAAACACAAAGGCAAAACTGGAAAAGGAAATAGCTGTGATCTCCACACTTGCAGTCAAGGCATAGAAACACAAAGATATTATTTGCTGTGAATAAAACCTTGCTCCCTGACTAATTCTTGAGGAGGTGAGAAGGACCCTGGGCAGAAAAGGCTTGTCCTGAGCCACAGAGAGAATCTTGTGGGAGAAAATGTAAAAGATAAACCCAATATGTCTCCATTATCATATAACTGCCATGAAGTCAGAGCCCTCCAAATAACTGCAGGTAAGACCTGGAGGCTGGACATCACTTTTGTCACCTGCTTAGTTTGAGACAAAGGTCATAATTTATCTTAGAAAGGAAATGTTAAGATGAGCTAGAAAAAAAACACATAACCCCCCTTTATCTCTGAGAGGCAAATCTGCCAGCACTGAAGCTCAGGTGTCAGTGGAAGAACACTGTTATCTTCTTATCAGGAGATGACAACCACAAACACCTTGGCCTGAAAGACTGCTCTGCTATCACCAGGGTGAGCACCAACCTGCTTCACAAATAATCTAATTTGGGTAGATAACAGAGGAATTTCAGAGCTCTGCTCATTCCCTCAAATGAGACAAATTTCTTACCCAAATGCAAACCTGGCACAGCAAAAGCCCACAAACTTTTTCCTCTCCTTGTACATCCGATGTGATTGAGGCACGGAGGGACTAGGTCATCAAGCTGGTTCCTATGCAAGAAATACATTAATCATTAATGGAGTATTAGTATTTAAAGTCCCCAAATCTTCCTCTAACATGCAAAATAATCCCTCTTGCCATGGATGGTTTGTTTCACTGAGTAATCCACTCATCCTCTGCTATCACAGCAGGCACAACTTCCACAGGGACTTTTCAGTGTCAACATACTTTGGACTGTGAAGTCTTTGAGACAGGGAATTTTCTTTTTGCTGTGTTTGTGCATCTCCAGGTAAATTGAGGAGGGGCAGCTTTTAGAAATACCATGTACTGAGTGACTGCAGTTAGTCACTGCTCCATCCTTCTCTCTCCCTGGAGCATTCAATGTCCTTGTGCTTCTCCCAGACACATTTAAAAGAACAATTTTTCTCGTGACAAGTAAGGCAAGAAGTGTGAGTTTGTGTCTGACAGGTTCAGGGAGAAGCTCAGAATGAGGCAATTAGACAAGGAAAGTACTGATTAGAAGCACCATCACCCATAGCAAGGAAAGAAACAAATTCTAAGTAGCAGGAGGAGAAGGGAAGGGGGGATGAAGAAAAGATAAAATGAAGCATTTGATGAAGCAGGTTGTAATAAAAAGTTTGTGACTGACAAGGTCTGATCCCAGGCTCTAGGGCTGCTCAAAGCTTCTCCAGAGGGAGCTGGGCCTGTTACCTCTGGAGGCAGAAGGCTGCCCTTGAGAGGCAAAAAAGCTTAACAGCTTTTTATTCCCATGCTGGGGTTGCCAGTCACCAGCTCCTCGGAGAGCTCCCCTCTGGACCAGACCAAACCTATTTCTGCTGCCCTCTCCATCCCTCCCTCTGGCAGCAGCAGTGACTGTGCTGCCTTCCAGGTGGTCCCAGCCAGCCCAGGTTTTCTCACAGTGAAGGTGCTCTTTGGGGGGCTGTTGGAAAGTCAGGAAAGAAAGAAAGACACGTTATGCAAATCCAGTCCGTGTCTATTTGACTGACTTGGGTCGGGCAAAAGGAAACCTGTGGCCCTCCTGTCACCACTGCAAAAGGTCATTTCACAGGGAAGAGATGAGCCCAGAGAAGGGACAGAGTGCTGAGGAGTGCAGGCAATGCTGTTCCAAACATCTCGATTTCAAGGAGAGGGTTTAAAAAAGCTTCTTGCACACTCTGTAGTTCACCCTGACTCGAGGAGGCAGGGAGGGAGAGAGGGAAGGAAATAACAAAGCTCAAACCTTCACTGATTCATTCCTTTTGAAATATATATTCTCTACTCTTATCTTTCTGATAATTCTATGCAGCAGCAAACAGATGTAGCTTGAGCCTGGTGTAAAGCATTGTAGACCATCCAGATCAGATATTTGTGTGGCTGGATCTGCCTCACAACAGATCCAACAACAATCAATAAACTATTAACAACAGCACAGCAACAATATCATTTTAAAGCTCATCAGTCTCGAGGGCTGTCACTGCACTGGAGAGCCTGGATACAGCAGATTCCAGCAAAGGCCCTCTCCAGGAGCAGGGCTCCAGTTCCAGGAGGTGGCTGTGGAGTGGTTTTGGTGGCCCATGATGGGGCAGCAGATAAAAGGCACCAGCTCTGTGTGTGCTGTGCATAAAACAAATAAAGCAACATAGGATCTTGCAGAACCTGAAGGGAACCTACAAGAAAGATGGAGAGAGACTATTTATAAGGGCCTGAAGTGACAGGACATGGGGGAATGGATTCAAACTGAAAGAGAGTAGGTTTAGATTGGATATTAGGAAGAAATTGTTCCCTATGAGGGTGGGGAGGCCCTGGCACAGGTTGCCCAGAGGATCTGTGGCTGCCCCATCCCTGGAAGTGTCCAAGGCCAGGTTGGATGAGGCTTGGAGCAACCTGGGCTAGTGGAAGGTGTCCCTGCCCATGGCAGGGGATTGGAGATGGTCCTTTAGGTCCCTTCCAACCCCAACCATTCTGTGATCTAACTCACTGTTTACTGCACAATTTTCATCCTTTAAGCTATGCAAAATCCCCAACCTTTGCTCACTACTTGGGAAGAGGTTGAACATTTCATGGGAATTGGGTGTTTACAGCAACACAGGGCAGCGAACAGCAACACACAACAGCCATTTAAGGACACTGAGTGAGAAAGCGCTCTGCCTCTTATGGAATTTAGGTGAACGGACTGTAATTACCCAAATATTTATGGGTTCTCTTTATTGTATGAGTCACTGAGGGCTTTTGAGGGGGCAGACAATTTCCATTTTGTTTAGGGCAGAAATATCCCTGGAGACCAGGCTGATCTATGGAGCTGCCATATCAAACCCTCCTAGGAAAGGAAAAAAAAAGATAATGCATTTATTAGTCAGCTCACATTGGACCGCTGTGTAGAAAAGGAGAGAACTCAACTGAAAAATGCTTTTAAAACCAGGATTCCATAAGCATCTGTCTCATTTCAAGTATGGCTGGGGCCTTTCTGCCTCTTGAAAGGGAAGGAGAGGGTGAATTCAAATGATCTGTAGCTCTGGAGTGCTGAAGGGGAAGAAAAGTAATTTCCAAATAGCACAGCATCCCTGCAGACAGTGGCCAGGCACAGATAACCTCCTCCAGGGAGCCACACTTCCCCTACTGTCCCTCCCCAAATGACTTGCTCTTCTGTCCCTCTGCTCTCCCTGAGGCTGAGATCAAAACTGCAGGAAGCAGCCAGAAAAGAAACAATCACTCTAGGACATCAGACAAATGGAGAAAGAGAGGGAAAGGAGAAAGTGAGTGAGAGATGCTTGTGCCCATCCATGTCCTGTTTGTTGTATTTTTAGCCACCAGACACTTTCCCCATAACTACCATGGTTTCTGCAGGACACCCTGACCCACACAGCAGGTTTGGGGAGCTGTGGTGGATCCCAGTACCAGCAGGACATGGAGGAGGTGTGGAAATGCTCCTTCCCATGCTACAACCCCCGATGGGCTGTGTCCTGGTGAGAGGTGCAGCCCTCCCATGCTCTCTGGGGCTGAGTCTGCTCCAGACCCCACGGCTCCTATGTCTGTGCTTATGTGAAAAGGAAGGGAATGAGGGAGAAGAGGAACTGCAGAGCAAAAGAGGAAGAGCTGGAGCAAAAAATGCCCTGAAAATTCCTCTTTGTGCTTTGGATTCCCACAGTCTTTGTCCAAAATGGAGCTGTCCAGCAGCACCTGGAGAGGAACAATACTTCTGATCTGTTGGCAGTGATGGTAGGGGCAGCCCCATCTCACAAAAAGGTTCTCAGTGCCTTGCTGAGGTTGTCCCTGGGTGAACTTGGCCAGGGAGCAGGAGCAGCCCAGCCATGGATGGAGCACAGTTGGGGACGGTCTCGTTCTCCTACCCAGGAGCATCTGCAGGCCAGTGCTGCCATCACTCACCACTGCCATCCCCCAGCCTGGGAGGCCCTGGGCAGGGCAGGGGAGGAAAAGGGGCCCTGGGAAATGCAGAGGAGGAGCAGGAGCACACAGGGCACAGCATGGTGCCAGCAGGACCCTGTGAGGCACCACGAGTCTGGCACTGGCACTGCTGAATCTGAGGATCAACATGAGAGGGAAATGGAGAATAAAGAGCAGTAAATGAGCTGGATTAGAGGAGCTGTTTTACATAGCCCTTCATTTAATCCTTTGCTTTCCTTTCATTGTTTAATTGGTTTAGCTCTTGTACTTTTAATGCTGCAGGCAGAGAGAGCCAACCTCCTCTTTTCCTTCTCTTTTCCTGCCTTTCCTTTCCTCTCTTTGCATCTCACTATCTAATCCCATTTCTCTCTTTCTCTCTCCATTTCTGTCCCTATCCCTTTTTCTCATTCTTCCAGCTTCTTTCTCTGTCTCTTCAGGCCCCATATTACTCAAGCAGCTTTTGTTAGTGCTGTCAACTGCATCAGCGTGTAAGTGAAATTGTACTGTAAGTGAAGTTAAAAGTATTTCTATGGTGGTATATTTAATCATTTGAATCCTTGATAGGAGCAGCTCTTTTTATTTTCACTAGCTATAAATCCAGGCTCTATCTAATCTCTGATCTCGACGAGGAGAGAATTAACCAACAGAGTGTGTGACTAGAAAGGAGAAGGCTGGAGAGAAGGGACCACTTTATCTGAGTGTGGAGTGGAGCAGCATAGGAATAAGGCAAGGAGCCTTTCCTAGCTCCTTGCCATTCTTCTCATTGCTTTTCCCTGAGTCTACCTTTGTTCCCCTCCCCAGACACTCCAGCAGATTGAAAATGCCATTTTCCATTTGCAGTTCTTTCTTTCCCCCCTTCAGCGATTCACTCAGCCCAGGATGGTGGGGAGGAGATGTCTTTGTGACAGCAGAGCCCTGGAGTTTAGTCCATCTCCAGCTCGTGCTGGGTTGGATTGGACTGATTCCAGGTGTGGAAGGCACCTGTGGGCTTAACCCTACCACAAGGGAGCCTATACTGAGTTTGGAATCTCAAGGCAAACCTTCTTCTGGTCTGCTACAGGAGCTATCTGTACAAAGGGAGTTAGAAGTTACTTCTTCTCTTCAGCTGGGCCTACTTAGAGCAGGTGAGAGCCTCACATGGTGTTGTCTCTTCAAAGCACAGTGCCAAGAGCCTTTCTTCTCCTCTGTGCAGTGAAGACACCCATCCTACTCTCTGATTTAAGTTTTTTTTTAAGTAAAGTGCTGCCTGAAGGTATCAGAGATATCTCAGCATCTTTCCTTCTTTAGCCCCTTGTTTCACTTGCAGATTTAGACACAGACAGCCCTACAGCTTTTTATCTTCTCCATAATTCCCTTGCTTGTATGCAGCACATCTCCATCAGCTAAGGAGTATAATGGAGACAGGATCACAAATGTCCTGATTGATTTGGGACTCTCATATTTTTCCTTTCAAAACATGCTGATTTGGGGAAAGCAAAGCATTCTGCTGAGATGTGGTAATTGCATGAAGCACCTGACAGACCATAGACATCTCTGGGAATTTCCCTGCTAGTTTACAGGGATACTAGTTCTTAGGAAAACCAGCAGATCTGTAAAAATGGGAATCTGCTTGGAAGGAGGGAAATTCAGTGGGAGGGTTGTAGAGAGAAGAACTAAATATTTCCTTCTACCCACAGCTGAGATCAGACCATCAAGTGAAGGTAACAGCCCTTAAATCAAGGCAGGTATGAAACATGGAATCCCAGAATCCTAGAATGGTTTGGGTTGGATAGGTCCTCGAAGACTATCTCATTTCACCTTCCGCCATGGACAGGGACATCTTCCACTAGCCCAGGTTGCTCCAAGCCCTGTCCAACCTGGCCTTGGACACTTCCAGGAATGGGGTAGCCACAGGTTCTCTGGGTAGAAACAGCAGGAAAAGGGATGGGGAGCCTGTATTGGTTGTCCATACATTTCATAAATCTCACCAACAATTTAAGTTCTTCTTAAAATCCCCAGTCTGAGAACTCTATGCAGAGAACTGCAGTCTGATTACACAGAGCATTAGGGCATCAATATTTACCTTGAGAATTTGTCTGAAGGATGAAAAGTGCTATAGGTGCTCAATATCTTGGCTGCAATTCCTTGCAAGAAAAAGCCAGGATGCCTTTTTACTCCCCCCTCTCACTCAGGATTCACCAGCACTTCTCTCTTGTTTCTGTAGCCTGCTTGTTTGCAAAGTCATCCCAGGAAACACAACTCGCCATGGAAATGCAGCAACTCTGATGACTCGAGGGTGAGGTTTCCCCCCCTCCTCCCTTTCAGGAGGTGCTGGGAGCCAAGTGTGGTGCTGAGCAGTGCTCTGTGAGAGTGGACAATCAGTCTCTGTCAGCTCCCAGTGGGGGAGGAAGCAGGGGGGATGCCGAGTTTGCACAGAGTGCTCATTGCACAGTGAGATCCACACAGCTGTTCTACTCCCAGTGTAAATACGGACAGCCCCATTCATCACTGGCCTTCCTTCCTCAGCACACGTCCAGGGGAGAGGGATGATTTAGTGCCTGCAGCTGGAACAAGCACTAAGTTTCTCTAAACCAGCAACATTTAAAAACTGGAGATGTTTTGCATGTGTGTCTTGTGATTCTGGGGAGAAGGGAGGAGGCAGTGTTGGGAGCTGGGAGCTGCAGAGGAGGTGAGGCCTTGCAGGGAATCATCAGCTTTCTCTGTTCTGCTCCTCTCACACCTTCCATTCCCAGGGATCTGCATGACAGCAGCCCTAGGGGTCTTCCCTCATGGAGCAGGGTTATCCCAGGATGCTTGGAATCTACAGGTGAGATGTAGCAGGAGCTAATAGATGAAGTGGATGGAAGAAGAGGAGCCACCACGGGTGGAGTTATCAACAGGCGTGGAAGGATCCACTGAGACTGAGGAGTGAGGGACAAAGGTCCCATGAAATGAGCAGTGTGAGCAGTGTTGGGCACCTCCAAGGGGATCCCTGCACACCTGTCCCCAGGCAGGGCCATTTCCCTCTATCAGTTGGTCACTGCTGGTCTCCACCCGAGTCTTCCTTGCCAAGGGGGTTCATTTTCCTAACAGCAGAGATGTCATTATCCCGAGGGATGAGAATATGGAACTTGGTTTACGAGGAGGGAGATGAGATCTGGAGTGCTGGCTGCAGAGGTGTTGGGAGCTCAGGGCTGGGCAGAGCTGCAGGGGTGGCAGGGAGGGTGGAGACCTTCTCCTGTATGATGGAGGATCTGTCATCTTTCTAACTGGATGAGGGAGGAAGGTTGTGTCCTCTCAGCACTAAAACTCTGGAAATATTGGAGGTCTAAGTCCAGTGGGTGGGATGAACAGAAACTGAGGGAGATTTTCTTCCACCACCAAGCTTCTCCTACCCCTTGTCACCCCCTCAGAGAGTGAACCTGCTCTCCTTTGGTGGATCAGCCTCCCATCCATACCCTGCCACTGCAGACAGCAGATGAAGGGAATGGAAAGGGGGCAGCCCTTATCTTTCCCTCCAGCAGCTCATGTTTGCTACTGCTGTACCTGGTCACCTGTGCTGAGGCTCCCTGTCCCTGCTGGTGCCTGGCTTTCAGTTGTGTCCATCTTGCAGGCACGTTCCCATCCTGTGTGTGGTTTGCTCAGCCTGTGCTAATTATGCCCTTGACATATGCAGCAGAACTGGCTGTGTCTATAACAGCACGGGGGTGAGGGAGGTTAATTAACTTGGAGGAAGGAAGCTGAGTGTCCCTACATAACACACCCTTCCATATGCATTAGTTTTGAAGCCTGAAGACACTGTTTAACCAAACACAGCCCACGACTTACTAACTTTCTTAATTCCTGCCTTTCTTCCCTGCATTGTTAATGCTGCCCTGGGTGGATGGCACTGAAGGTAATGAAAACCCTCACGGAGACAGTGGCCCCTCCAGGGAAGATGGTGCCTCATTTACAGGTGATCTGCCTTTTCCCAGGGAGTGCAGGCAGGATGCTCCTGGGAACAAGGCACTGGCATGCTGTCCTGCCTCTTCTGGCTGGGAGTCACCCTCACTGCTCCCTCTGCAGTGGGATTTGCTGTAGTAGATGCCCACCCTCAGCCTGCTGGGTTCCTTCTCTCCTGTGCTCCCAGATGTGTCAGCATCCCCTAGTGCTGTCAGCCACAGACCTCCCAAATTTGCCTTTGACTTGCTGGCCAGGAGCAGGACCTCCATGTTATGCAACTGCAGTGTGGAGCAGCTGCTTTTCCCTTTCCCCAGCTCCGAGGATTCCTCCTTGGATCTGCACTTGGGGCACGGGATTTTTCTGTACTGACCTGGAATCCATCCTAAATATGCATGCTTTAGGGGACTCCTGCAGTCAGGTGGCACCTGACAGATACCAAAACCCTCAGCTGCAGCTAAGAGGCATCACTTCTGCACAAACATAGCATGGATGTGCCCGGGTCAAGCCACACGTGTGCTTCTTGGAGGTTAAATTTAAGAGGCTGAGAGTGGCAGCCGCTTGGCCCATGACTTTTTCTTCAGTTAACACACCACCTTGAAGGACTCACTGTCCTTCTTTCTCCTCCCCCCTCTCCACAGCCCCCCCTCCCCAGCACATTTTATCTCTCATGGCTGTAAATCCTTCGCAGCAAACCCGCTGCCTCTCTGTTTGCACAGCACCCTGTGCACTGGGTCTTTCAGGTGCTGCTGGAATATAAACAGCAATACAGCTTTAATTATAAACCCTGACAGGAGATGGACAGCACAAGCCTACAGGTTTGTGTCTCAATCAAGGGACTCCACAGGGGCCACCTTCTCAATGCAGCCCCATTTTAGTGTCCATTGGGCACCTGGTAAGAGAGGCTAGTTATGCTCTTTTCTTTCCACTCTCAATAATTATAGGTCTCTTAGGAAAACTGGCTTTAGAGTGGAAATTTTTTAAAGGTTTTAAAAGATTTTATTAGAAAGGATTTGGTTCCTGTGCAATTATTAGTTTAACAAGGCACTTTGCTCACCACCTGCACTGGAACTGTTATTGATCACACTGCATTTATAGAGAGAGCACCATGCTGTCTCTGTATTTATATATGATAGGTGCACTGGCATATATTTATATGTAGACACTTAAAAGGTCCTGAAGGTGTGCCCAGATGTGTCTAGCTCTATATGTGCACACATACACACACAAAACCCACAGGTGGAAAAGGTTATTGATTATATAGGTGTGTCTGTCCTGTAGGAGTGCATTCATCTTATTCACTGATGGCAATTGAGTAACATGGTCTGAGAGTCTGGAGATCAAAAGTACCTGCAGACACCAGACAGGCCTTGTCTCAAACAGCAGGTAGCAGCTGCTTTATGTCCTGTTCACAGTTTTGGCCATCTCTGGCTGGACAGGTTTGAGTGACAGAGTCTGGGGTTGGGTCCGGAGTCCTACAGAGGGAAAGGCTGGAGTCTGTGGTCAGAGGGTGAGTAATTAGCTCCAAAGCAGGAGGAGCAGAACTGTAAAGATCCAGAGGGCAAGGTGCTTGAAATCTCCCAGTGGCAAGTGTCATGTACAGCAATTACTATTATCTCTTTGCATTTGCAAATTCTGCTGCTGATGGTGATCTGGAATTTCATCAGAAAGGATTCTGGAACAAGGGTTTGGTTAAAGCCAGCAGGATCCTGAAAATTACTTCAAGCATCTGACCTGTCTCAAAACTCATCCTTGACCTAGGGGCAAAGCCTTGCTCTGATTTCCTGATCAGAGCTGTCCCTTTAGTACGTCTTCTCCATCCTGTGAGTGCCTGGTATTCCCAGAATAGTGTCTTTCCCCTCTGGATGGCAGCCTGGTACAAGCAGCCCATCTCAAAAGCTGCACCAAGCACCTACATGGTAAAGACAGGAGGGGAAAACAATCCAGGATAAAATTCTCAGCTGCTGACTGATGCCAAACCAGCTCCATTTGCAAAGCAGCAGGACTGGTCTAGGCAGAACCAGCACTGTGCCCCTTCTCATATGAAACCTGGAGCAATGGAGAGATCTGCCTACTGAGCCCATGCTGTTCCCTGGCCATCCCTGGGAAGTGCTGGTGCAGAATAGGAAAGGAAGGTTGCAGCCCCCTCCTCACCTCAAGTTAAACTCCCTTATCCCAGAAATTCTCCCACTCCCAGCTCAGGAGGCACAGGCAGGTTTAAATTTGCACCTCCCCAGCCCTGCTGCAGTCCAAAGGCTGGACTAAGGAATATGAAATACAGAGTGATCTCAGCAAATACAGAGAAAAATAGAATGGAGAGCAACAAGCTGGGGCCCTGATACTCAGCCAAACTCTCGAGATATGCTTAACTTAGAGGCTTTCTGCCTTCAACTTCAGTATGTACTGATATGGTTGCTGAGTCCAGAGGCTTCCCCATGCCAGGACAACAAAATCAGATCCCCTGGACTGTTCCTGCTATACTGGGCCAGAGGCAGCTCCTGGTTGTCATTACGTTTGTGGCTTGGAGGTTTCATGGTGTACACGTTGCTCACGAGGTCCATGGGAACCCATCACACCCCAATAACCATGATGTGTTTCCATAGGGAACAGGTTTGGTGTGAACCGACTGGGGATGAGCTAAAGAAAGCTTTTCTAGTTCACATTTGCACCAATATAAGATTCCTCTTGGGTGGCTCTCTGGCTCTGCTTTGCTCTGTGCGAGGTTGGTCAGTGTTTAAACACACCCTTCATATTTTTTTCTAGCAGTGCAGGACACCTTTCAAATTCATGCCATTGTGGGGCCGAAACCTTGGCTGTACAGACCCAGGGACGAGGATGGAGGCAGCACTTTGCACAGCCAATCCATTCCCCTCTGTTTTCATGGCAGTGGGGATTTTTCTTTACACCCTTGTGCCTCTCCCTCCCTGTGTTCACACACCTCTCCTGCAGCAAATGACTCAGTGTGTTTACAGAGAAGGAAAGCTAATAGAAACCAGGCAGAATTCGAGCCTCTCTGGGACTGCTTTACACACTGACAAAATCATTCTTTCCTCCCACGTTAAATATTCATGACACTCAGATTTTTAGATACAAAGGTACATTTTGTTTCTAAATGTGTTGATCCAGAACAGGTTTCTCAGCACCAGAGTTCTCTTTTCCATCCATTTTCAGAGGGAAAGAGCAAAAAAAAAAAACAAAACCGGAAGGTGTGTGCCCCAAAAACAATGCAGTCTGACTTCATTTCCATCATGTCTCTTTTGGGGCTTGTTTTGATTCGGGAACAATTTTGCTATGATGTTTATGGCCTGAACTGCTATTTGTACAATGTTGGGCTTTTTGTGTACACGTGAGTGTGTGTCCCTTGTACAAATAACAGATCAACATCTCTGTGCTTCCCAGCCTGTGGTTAAGCCCATAAAACAAGATGCTTTAACAAAAGCCCCATATATTACTGCCATGCTGAATATTTGTAATTTTGAGGCAATATTTACATAGCCCATTCAGACTAAGCTCCTGGGCCTGCTGACAGATCACAGGCAGCTGAAAGCACAATGTGTGTGCTGCAGTTTAGTGCTAAGCAGGGAAAGGGGGGGAAAAAGTGCCAAAAATACAAGCAAGATAAAAAAGAACAGACTTATGTATTAACAGACACATAAAGCAAACAGCAGAGAGAAATACAAGTGGAAAATCGTATTGTACAAAGCAATGATGGAAGGGAACTCAATTTGGATTCAAGCTTCCAGAAAGGTGTTTGGAAGTGGGGCATCATCTGTGCTCACCTCTCCACCTTTTTATTGCAAGCTAAAAGCAAGGTTTTTCAAAGAACTCAACTCCAGAGTTGAGGCAAGATCAATTCTTCCCTTATGAAAATGTCACTAAAGATAAAAAAAGAAAAAAAAAAACAAACACAGAAATTTGTGTGGGTTTTTTTGCTATTTTCTGTTGATCTTGTTCTTGTTTAAAAGCACAGCAACGTTACAAGCTCCCTTTGGTTTCATTCTGTGGAATTGATCTGTGGGCACATAGGGAACAAACCGAGATATTGCAAAAATCTGGAAAAGATGTCTTTTCTCTTTTTAAGGAAGGAAACTGTGCGGAGAGGGGGCTGTGGCAGGGAGCTGGCTGGCTGACAGTGGTGTGTGCCATGTGCCAGCTCGTGTCACCCACCCCTGCACAGAGGAGCTGGTTCTAGTGCAAGGAAGGGTAGTTCCTGTGCTGGCAATGCCAGGATCCACCTTGCCCCGTCTTACACAGATGGTGAGATGCTGACACAATCACTGAGAAGCCTCCTGAGATATTAAAACCTCCCTCACTGATTGCTTTTCCCTTGAGAATGTTCAGCAGCTGGTTACTGAGCCATTCGTGTAATGAGTTGCCTCCTCAGCCACCCGGAGCTGGGCCATGCCATTCCTAATCACAGCTCTCCTCTAAGTGTCCCTTACTGTTTCAAGGGATTTATCCTTTCTTTTGTGCCAGTTTTTAGTTCTGTGGCCTTATTTTGGTGGTGCACATTTAGTATGTGGAGCCAGGAGTTAGGATGTGGTTTTGGGGTCTGGAAAGAGAAATGATGAGTGAGCCACTGTGAGCCTGAACAGCTTCAGAACCAGCCTAACCAGGAGCTGGGGCTGAGCAAAACATTTAAATATGGTGGAGGCAGAGGCTTAAATTATCCACTGCCCATGGGGAAAGATCCACCAAATTGCAGTGCCAGATCAGCTGAGTATAAAAGGTCATCGTGATCCACACCACAGAAACCACAATCAAATTAGCACTAATTGGAAATGGCAGCCGAGAGACCAAAGACTGAATGGGCCATGAAGACTGAACTCCACATTCTCCTCAGGGTTCTCAAATCAGCGCTAAAATCACTTGCACTAAAAAGAGAATAACTATTCCCTCCGAGTTCTTACATATTTTAAAATCTGTGATTCAGTCACATCACACTCCCATGCAGGATTGGTGTTTCATCAATATTATGCATTTGCAGTGTGGTGGAAAGCCCCAGTCTGAAGTCTTGCTGAAGCAGATGTTGTACAAAGTCCTGACTCCTTTCAAAATAAGCTCACCCACAGGCACTGCTGGCTGTACCACACATTAGCAGTGGGCTTTTTTATGGTTTCCATCAAATGTTGCTTGAAGGAGAACGTCCCCAACATGCAAGGTTACAAAAGGAGTTCCCCGGTACAAGTCTGACCTCCTCTTCATAGTCCCACAAATCTTATAAAAGGAGGGTGTGGCCCCTGTAAAAGAAAGACAAAAGACTTTTGAGGACATGGTTGTTTGATTTGATTCCTGCTCAGTGCAGTCCACACCATTTTACTGGGTTGTTTATTGGCTGTAAACCATTGCCCCGTGTTTGAGGCACCTTTCAGGAGGCTCTGGGCCTCAGTGTGATGTCCATCTGCACATGCCCTTGTTGAAAGCCCTGCTGAGAATTTTCTTTTAGTGTTCTGTCATTGCTGGCAAAAAAAAAAAAAAGTGGATCTAATTTATCCTTTGACTTTCTCTGACTTTCTCTTCCAACCCTGCATTCTTGGTGTGCCTCTTTCTGAGACAACAAGGAGCTTGGCCATTTGCCAGGCTGGGATTTCTCCCTATGACTGTGCTCCCACCCCAAAATCTATGATGTCCCTTTCTCCACATTTCAGATCTGTCCTCTAACATGCATGGCTCTCATCCCAGACTATCTTGAAAAACTTCTCCCTAATGCCAACTCATCTCAAACCTTGGGAGAGGTTTCCAGATTTGTTCCCTTTCTTCCTTCACCTGTTGGTTCTGCAACAGCACCACACTCACAGTTCCTCTGAAGACCCTGCTGGTATTCTCATGTCCTGGGAACTGCCTTTCTGTGCTAATGCCAGAGCTGTTAAGCTGCAAGTTGCTCCCATGAACATCATTGATGGGTCCATTTCCAGAGGGAAAAGCAGTGGATCTGTTGTAACCCGCAGAGATAACAATGAAACTGGCTTCTGGATGGAGAAGGCTTCACTGGGAGAGGGAGTAGAGACAAAATGAACTCATTATTGCTTTCACCCAGTGCCAGGTATTAAAAGAATTTAACTGGTTTAGTGCAATTGGCCTTTTTCGTTATGTATACGGGTGTCATGATGGACGAGTCGTTAAAAAATAAATACAGAAGTAATGATGGTAGCAATCACAGAAAGCAATTCTCAGCTATAATAAAGAGTCTCCTGGATGTGTACAGCCTGTGCTACACTATTGATTTCTTCCTTTCTTTATTGCACTTCACTCCTCTCAGTTCACCCCAGCCCTCGTGCTGCACAGCCTGCCAGCCAAGCGCTCCGACAAGCAGCCATGAATTATTAATATGCAGGAGCCCTTTAATTGGATGAGCTGCAATTAATAATTCATCGGAGGTGCTTGCAGAGAGAGGGAGGGAGGGAGGAAAGAAAGGAAAGCGGGTGAGATGTTGATGCTGAGAATTGGGGCCACAGTATGGGAGCAAGCGGGAACTTGAGATGTTCCAGCTGGAGGCCTCCAAAGCACTGCTGTGTGCCTGGCTGCAAGAGGAACTTGGTGCAGCTTGGAGACACCTGCCCAGGAGAATGAGGGATGCTTTTGGAAGTGTTACCTGCCATGTGCAGGCGGTGTTCCCAGCGTGACAAATACATGGCACCGTGCCCAGAGCTGGCAACACGAGGAGCCCACGGTAGGGCACAGAGCTCAGCAACGAGCCTGTCTCCCACCTGTGCCTCCAGTGCTCTTTGAAACAGCCCCAGCATCCCATCCCAGTGGTGATTTCCCTCCCTGAAAACGACCCAGAAGCCGAGTGGGGTGGGCACAAGGGAACGAACCAGCTGTGCTCATCACACCACCAGACTCCGCTTTCAGGGCTCCTCCAACAAATTAATGTACTCAGCCACACACAGTCTTACTGGCTTCCAGCTGACAGGCAAGGCCACAGACCATTAATGTTAATTAATATTTACATTACAGTTGTGCCTGGAGGACTCAATTCAGGTCTCTGTGGTGTGATGCATCCCACAAACATACTGAGGATTGGGTCCCCTCTTGTGCTGCTCAGTCCACAAACACATACAGAGACACGTTCCTCTGCCTAGAAACAACCTTTTTCTTTTGCTTTTCATAACTTGTACTTTTTATGGCTTCAGTAAAGAAGCCTGGATGGCTATTAAAAAAAAATGAAGAAAAGAAAATAGGAAAAACAAAGCAAGATTTAGTGCATGCACAAATAGTAGGAACCACAATTTCATACCAATTTCTTTTCTGAGACTCTAAGGTGTGGATAAAAGAGGCATAACAGTCCTGGCATAAAAAGGTCACTAATGTATTTGAGAAATGGACAAGTTCTGGGGTCATTTAGGCTGACTCTTTCCTCACTATACATTGCCAAATTTCCAGTGATTGTCCCTGTCCTGACCCAAGAAACAGGAGGTGTGTGATTGTAGCCTGTCTCCCAGAAACACATCCCATGCCTTCATGATTTCACTCTGTCAAAAGACGGGAAAACCTGTTTCACCATTTGTGGGGAATGATCCTCTTTGCCCTCTGGGACTCATTAATGGGGTGAACAGGGAATCATTGACCCACAGGATATCTCATCTTGGAATCGACTCATAGCACACACAGAAATTTATCCCAGTTTTCCCATGTCACTGCAGTTATGGGGATAACCAGAATCAACAGTGACCATTCCACTTTTGCACCAGCTCTGCTCGGTGTTTTGATGCTCTGCTTTCCCTCTCAGAATAAAAAAAAAAAAAAAAAGCAAAACTGGTTTGTGGTGTCAGTTTTCTCTGCAGGAATCAACTTGGGACTTCTTTCCTCAGCCTTGGCCCTGACACTATTGCTTCATCCAATCTGTGCATCTTCCCCACACTCTCCTGTGTCTTTAATTAACCTGTATTGTACCTCCAAGCTCAGGTTTGAAGCCAGAGTAAGAAGTCATTTGCATCGTCTTGTGAGTATAAATGTGCTCTACCTCTCACACCTCCTCCTACTCCTTCCTCTGTGAAGCAGAGCTGAGTGTGGCAACATCTGCATTCCAGCTCAGCTGCTCCATTAGCAGGTTGGGAAGGTGGGGCCAGGCTTTCACCTCTCCCATCTGCTCCAGGGGTGTAACAAGGCTTTGATTCACCGAGGGCCTCGTTCTTCAGTGAAAAATACCGGAGAGTTCATGCAGCCACCAGGAGTCTTAAAGATAAACAAGGACTTAAATCCCCCTCTGAACTAAAATGTAAACAAATCCATGGCCCTGCCAGGCTCTGAGGATCAAACCTGGTCCAGAGTTCTTATCTGTCCCAAAGAGGCTAAGGCATAACACAGCTGTTATTTTTTAAGCTGCCCCCAAGGGTAGACTGGCCCCTGTTCCATGAATACAAATGCCTTGCTCTTCATTGCCCCTGATTTTCCTCCCATTCCTTCAGGTATCAAAGATATTTTCATTTCAATTCTTTTAGAATTACTGACCACACAGCTGAACAATTTAGTCCAAAGAGATCCACAGTCCATAGACTACCCCAGTTCCATGATTTTTTGAATATTTAATACAACAAACTCTACTGTGTTGAAACCTGCCTGAAGACTGGAACAAGAGGCTGCGAATTAGGAATTCAAAACCGATTTTTTTTTTTTTAATTGAAAGGATTTTATCTCCTTGTGTCTCAGTTTCCCCAGTTGTTCAAGTGCCATAAGAAAGTCAGGACCCATCTTCAGAGTGGGAGTTTGGGTCTTAATGAAGAGGTTCCAAGCACTGCAAATGAGAGTCACTGTAGGGCCACTTGGAGCATTAGTGTTATTATAGGAGTGCCATGGGGACCCATTCAGGATGGAGAATCATCTTTAAGAGAGAGATGTGGAGTCTCTTTGCCTCTGCAGGTTAACAGCTGACCTTTTAATGCTCCATCTGCACAGTTTGATACAGAGCAAATGTTTTGATCATTTAATATGGTAAACACAGAAAGAGTTTGGTAGGAAATGATGTTCTTTTAGCTGCAACCCAATGTTTATTTCCCCTGTTTGACTAACTCCTTTTCCTTTTTGTGGTAAGCATGCCCAGGCTATGCAAGGCTGGGTTAAGGATTCCCCTGAGCTAAAAGTGTGGCCACACAAACCCTTTTTCCAGCGTAAAGCTAATTAAAAAATTCCTGCCTCTGGTTGCCCTTGTGTTGCAGCTCTTCACCCCCTCACCTGTGCCTCTGTCTGGGGGTTGTGCTGCAAACCACATCACAGAAATGATCTGTGTTTAAAAACCACCAAACCCCTGCCACTCACAGGAGTGAGACCCTCTCAGGAGAGAGACCCTTTTAAAAATGTCACTGCCAATGCACAGCTTGGATCTAAACACCAGCACACTCTGCACTGGTCTGGAGCCCTGCTCACCTCTTTTTCTGCTCCTGGCAGGGAAATTTGCTCAGCCAGAGCAGGTCTTGGGATGTTTTTGTACAGGAAAGGCGCATGTGTCCAGATGTGAATTATAGGCAGCTTTTGGGAAAATATAAAGAACAGGCAAAGGAGCAGCAGAAGGTGAGTGCCCCGGGAATGCCTCTGTCCTGGGGGTGATATGTTATCTGTTACATGAGCTCCTTCCATGGACATGTTCCCCATCCCTATAGAATGTTGATGTTACTCAGTAGCCTGTGGCTATGAGGGGTGCATTGGGAGATAAAAGATGGAGTTTTCCTCTAGGTGACAGTGTAAAGAACTTATTCTCACTGTTTTAAGATATGACCTATCATGAATGGGTCCAGTGTCCTGATCCATCACTGGACAGAGTGTGGCTCTGGCTCTGGGGCAGCTGTCAGTCTAAGGCAGGTGAGCTGGAGTGGCTCTAGGACAGACCTCCTCAGCTATCTTTAGCTTATGGATGTGATTCCCGGTACCATCCAAAGAAGACCCGGCAAATTGTCCTTAAGACAAATCTGTCACCCCTAAATTGCAGGTTCAAGGGACAGACCTGAAGCCCAGCCTTGCACAAGATCACCCTTTTGGGAAGAAGACCAAACTCTGAGCTCAAGCTGCCCTTAAATCACAACAGTTCTTGCAGCAGATGATTCTGGGAACCTTCAGAAGGTTCAGAACTCCTCTCTGTGGGACATAAGTTCTGGAGCCAGATGCTGTTGAGGTGGATTGAGGGAAGATCAACTTGTCCTCAAAGTTGTCGATCTTTGTCCTACACAAATACTGGAGATGAACAAGTTAGTGCCAAAGAGGATGGTATTCCCTACCACAAACCTCTCACTGGTAATGCCCACAGCACATTTGTGCTCCACTGCTACCAGATCCAAGCAGGGCATGAAGGAAGCTGCAACAATTAGCAGACAGAGAGGGAAAGACACAAAGAAAGAAAGCAAAACTTTCCAGAAAGATCCTTTTCCTTCTCAGAAACTGGAGCCATGGGAGAGGTCTCCCACCCACTTGTAAAGGGCAGCAGGAAATGGACTCTGCAGATGACACAGTGGTCCCCTAAGCAGCTTTAACTGACCCATGACAAGAGGAACAAATCCTTAAGGGAGACCATTTGTGTCAGTTCTGGTCTAGATGTCCCACCATCTAAGTCCCAGCCAGCTTGGTTCTCATCCTGGGAGGCCATTTTCAAAGGGAAGGGAAGTAGTCCCAAAACACTCCCTGGAAATGGGGTGTGAATGGCACATACACATGCAAATGAGGAAGAAGTTGCAGCTCCTCGTAATGCTGAATATGGAAAAAAAAAAAGAGAAAAAGAAAAAGAATTCTATCAGTGAGGCTTCTGCAGCAGGAACAGAGTTCGTTTCTCTCCAGCTCTGGGGAGTGAAATGTATTCAGCTCACACAGGCCACTTCAGCATCTTTCTTTGTTTTTTTATCTTTCCAACGTAGGAGAACAAATTTAACAATGAGATTCCGTTTCTGTTTCCTACATGTGGAATAATTAAATTTGCATCTCACTCTGTAGTTGGATTTGCTGTTTGAAGAGGAATGTATCAATTGGACATGAGCCCAATGTGTTCTGCTCTGCAAATAAGGCAGTTTGCAAAAAAACAAGGCATAATCTCTCACCCAGGCAATAATCACAGGAAAATCATCCCTCACTGACAGCTCTCTTCAGGGCTTGATTCATATTCTTGCTGGTGAAAGAGCAGGAGGGAGGGGATGTAAGGGGAGTAGACTTTTGGCATCTCCTTGTGGCATCTCCTTGTGGCATCTCCATCCCAAACGATGTGGGTTTGGTACAGGACTGAATGTTGCTGCCTCAGAGCTCTCTGATTCTCTGCAGGCAGGTTTCCCAACCAGAAATTGTACATCTGCTGCCTTAAGACCTTTCATTGCCCGCTGAGACCATGGGAAACATTCCTGATGACTTTGATCAGCTTTGTGTGAGGCTGATGGAGAAGAATTTTTGGTGAAATGACAGGTCTTGTTCTCAGGGGTTTTGTTACCTGGGGCAGAACTGGGTGCTCAGTGCTCCACATGCTAAATCCTTCAGAGAAATCCATCCCT
Source organism: Corapipo altera (assembly GCF_003945725.1). Taxonomy (NCBI): domain Eukaryota; kingdom Metazoa; phylum Chordata; class Aves; order Passeriformes; family Pipridae; genus Corapipo; species Corapipo altera. The sequence continues at coordinate 7,447,023 of NW_020884901.1, read as the reverse complement.
TCCAGCTTTGGTTGGCAGAATGGATATCCCTACTTCCCTGACCATCAAATCTGTTCTTGGAATCTTGAAATCTTTCAAGAAACAACCTCCCTCTCCCTGCCTTCCTTTCCTTTAAGTTTGAATTCCTTTGCGATCTCCACTCTGGTATTCCCTGCCTGTGACATTTGCTTCAACCATTTTCAGAATCTGCTGCCCCTTTTGAATCCCATCCACCATTCTTTTGTCCAGAAGGAGGGAAAGCAAACGTGCCAGGCAGAAGGAAGAGAAGATGGAAACTGTTGAAGAATTTTTGGATCTGGCATGGCTGGAAATGAATAGAAGTTTAATTCAATCAATCAGAGAGTCAAACTGCACCCGCCCCAGTTAATCTAAAACTCTTCAGATTAAATACCTTATTCTAAGTGGAAATTAATTGAGTTTGTCAAATGGATGGTTCCTACTGCATTAAACACACTCTTGGTCAGGAAAACAGTGGAAATAAAGACAATACTTTCTTTTTTTTTTTTTTTTTTTTTTTTTTACAATTGAAAGGTTTTTAGTGGAGCTGGCTGAAGCTTTTGATTTTTCTCTCTCCGGTGCCCCTTCCATAAAAATTTTTGTTTGAAAGGCATCTCATTGACGTAATTTGGCTGTCCCAAGGGTCTCAAACATACACCCACCATAGTCTCCTGGTCCACTGCACTTCAGCCAGCCCAACATAATCCTTACATGCCCGTCAAGTGGCATTCTCTGTCTAAGGGTGGAAGTACAAGCTTCTCCAAACAGACCTGTGACAAATAAGAGGATAATTCTCTAGTGGAAGGTGTCCCTGCCCATATTCCATGAGATCACAGAATCATGGAATCACAGAATGATTTGGGTTGGAAGGGACCTTAAAGATCATCACAGTCCACCCCTGCCATGGGCAGGGACACCTTCCACTGGCCCAGGTTGCTCCAAGCCCTGTCCAACACTTGCAGGGATGGGGCAGCCGCAGCTTCTCTGGGCATAAGATTTCTGCTTGACATCTGTTGGTTGCCTGTGTGGTCTGTGGGTGCATCATGGACACTGCTCTGAACACACAAAATCATGAAAAGATGATATTTGTTACTCTCAAGCTGGAGTTCTCTGCCTCGTGCTTCCTCCCTCATGTGCTCTTTCACACTCATTTTTCCTTCTCCTCCCTCCTCCTGCTTCCCCCCCTCTCCTTTCCACACCTGAGTTGAATCTAATGAAGATGCATAAAAAATGTTTCCATTTCATGAAATGCAATCCATCAAAACACACTTCATATATATTGTGCAGAAATGAATCCGTTTCAGCCAGGAAGGCTGATAAATCAATTTAAGTGGAAGACTTTTGACAGTTTAATTCAAATTAAGTCCACTTTGTTCAATTAGAGGGTAGCTGGAGGGGTGGTGGCAGGAAACAAACAGGATTGCTAGAACAAAAACTGCATTTTTTTCTCAGTCTGAAGCCATCTGTGGATCATTTTTCTTAAAGGAGGGACAGAAAGATACTAATTAAGACACAATCAGTGACCAGTAAATTACTTGTTTTTAAAACCTTATCCATATTTTGCACAACATTCCTGCCTACCTTTGTGTGAGCAGCAACAGTGATGGGAATATTTTAAGATGGATGGTGAGGAGGAGATGGAAGAGGTGGCCAAGGTCTTTCTGCATTCGGGGAGGGGTGTTTGTGCAATGCCCCTGAAGTTCTGCTGTGGGTGTCAAGTACTTTGGAATAACTCCAGTGAAAAGAACTTTGGGAAAGCCCTTTCCCCAGTGTCAGACAACACGGAATGTCTGAGTGACGCATTCCCATGGGTCAAACTCTCACACAGCTTTTGTTTGGCTCACGGGCAGGGCTGGGACAGACGACCACTGGTGAGTGCCAATTCTTGAGTTGCCCACACCACCTCCCCCTGCATTGCCAGAGACAAGCCTGGAAACACAGTTTGTTTGGACATTCAGGCTGTTCTGGGGTATGTTCCTGCAAAACATCGACTTTCCGTGTGCACACAAAGGAGATGATTTGCTGTCAGCCCAGACCTGGGAGGCAAAGCTGGGGGAACGTGGGCCTCCAGCTAATGGGATTAAATTCAACCCAGTTACCTGTTCTGTTCTGTGAAACTTGGTGAATCAATTCAGAATTCCCAGTGATCTGGGTTAAGAGAGATGTCGACTCCCAGATGTTTTAACACCTGAGAAAGCTGTGTTTTAGTGATTATTGAGCAGTACATTTAAAAAGTGAATGACAGACCTGGAAAGCAGCATCTGCTTTTTCACTTTCTAACATATTTTCTCAGCCAAACTGAGGTTTTCAAGTTCACAGTGCAAAATGTAACTGAATTTCATCCAAGTCTGCAGACTCCCTAACGCATTCTACGCTTGGATTGGCAAAGAACGACCAATTCTCTTTTTTTTTTCCCCTACAGTTTTGCAAAACTGAGTCCTTGTCACTGACAGATGGAAAAACAAAGACTTTTGCAATTAGCAGGATAATGTATTTCAAGGGATTTGGGTGAGTTTTTCTTCTACTTTCTTGCTCAGAGTTGGTGAGCAACTCAGAAAATATGCCTTTTCTTTTCCTTCTGACAGACAGATCTCTTCAAAAAAATGGGAATTATTTGTGCAGGTAGCACAAGAGGAGTCTGGAAGGAACAGCCAGTACTGGGCAAAAATGATCCAATTGTTTTACTGAGAAACTCAGTAGATGAATCAACTAGAATGGTGGAAAATCAACTAGATGTGGTGGAAAATTTCTTCCTGTTACTTTCTGACTGGCATCTGACTAATCCAGGCCTCAAAACCCCACAACTTTTCATTTAGGCTTGTGTAAGAGCAATGGAAGGTATTTGTGGAGGTAAATATTTCAGTTCAAAATAACTACCACAGCAGGTTATTTTCCCTGCCTGGTGAAATTCATGAGTCCAACAAACCCCATCGCTGCCTCCCAGTTCTGAATGGCAATTTTATAAAACCTTCTGCCAGCTGCCAATGAAGCAAGAACAGGAGAAAACAAGTGGATGTCCAAAAGGCTTGTGATTAAGCATTTTCCACCACTCTTTTTGATTTTCCCCAAAACTAGGTTGTTTTCAAAATAGACCCTGTTTTCACTGACTCTGTTTTTTAGTTTTCTTCCTTGTGTGTGTGTGTGTGTGTGTGTGTGTGTGTAGGGGAAATAAGTGAACAAAGCATGGTAATTTAAACTATTTGCCAGAAAGGAAAACAAACAAACAACCACTCAAAGAAACAACCACTCAAGTGAATCCTTGGGAAAGAACTGCTTCAAGAAAAGAAGGTGTACAGTCAGATGGAAAACCGGTTTGGGGGAGCGACAGTGAGAGAAGGTGGTTGGGAGGATGGATAAAAGAGCAGAGAGACTCCTGGCAGAGGGGCAAAGCCTTTATTTCACTGTGCACGTGTCTCTCGTGCCCTTTCAGCCCTGCTCTGGCAGCCCAGGGAGGATGATGAGGTGCTGAGATCCTGCTGGAGTGGCTGCACTTCAGGTGACACGTGGCTGCTCAGAGGGCTCCACGTCCCAGCCCCTTGGAGAGAGGCCAGTCCGGAGGCTTCAGCTTCATTCCCAAACCTCTGCAGCACGTCCCCAGCCTGGGCTTGCTATACCTCCTTCAAATGAATTTATGGCTCTATAAATGGTGAATCATTGTGTATAATAAAGAGCAGAACAGATTTGAGTGGTATCCAATTTAATAATTACTCGAGTAACTCAATCATTCTCAGATATGTGGTTTCAGTGTCTGCAGACCTTGAAGACCTGCTTGGAGCATTCAACAGACAAGATAGCACTTTTTATTGCTCTGTTGCTAAACCAGTCCTTCACAGACCCTGCACACACCTCATCTACATCTTAAAACTTTGGAAAGATTGTGTTCAGGCTTGGAGGGTTTGTCTGAGCCTGAATTTGGAGGAGGAGGTACAGAGGACTTGTACCTGCACCTCCACATGTTTGAGGACCACTCCTCAGGCCAATTATGAGAAATGTCTGTCTCTGTGCTTTGATAAATGATTAATTTAAAATCTGCAGTTGGCAATGTTTAAAGACAAGCAGCCCAGCTCCCAGAATTTCTGAGGTCTGCAGAGTTTCTTGACGGGCACAGAAAATAGGCCCCTTCCAGTTCGTATTCCTACATCAGATTTTAACAAGGTTGTACTGAGCTGTGGATCCACAGTGCTTGCAAATGCAAAGCAAGACTCAAAGGTCATTTTGCCCTCTCTCTAAGATGAACAACAGTCAGATCCCAGTGGAGCATTCTCAGTGCTGCAGGTGGGTCCTTTCACTAACTGGCGAAGTTTCAGCTCTGCAGCAAAGCTGAATTTAGGCTGAGCAAGTGGAGTAGATGATTAGACCCTAAACACAGTATTTTCTAAAGTCTTCTTGTCTCAGAATAAAATAGAGGATTGTGAGGACTCTGTAAATCAAAAGTTTTCCATGACCCCAAAGGAGCACTGTCCTACTTGGGCCTCTGGGCTTTAGGGAACTGTCACATGCTCTAACTTGAGGACAGCAAGGGCTGCTGAGAAGTCACTGTAAAAGCCAACTCTGCTCTCAGTGCCTGGGACAAGAGACAGCTCCCACATGAACCACCTGTGTGACAGCACCCTCACACCTGCACCAGAATTTGCAGTGGAAATTCCAGTTTCTCATCACGGGACTGTCAAAATTTGCTGTGCCTTGAAATTCCTCATGCAAAAAATGGGCTCCAGGATGAAGTTGGGGACTTGGTTACACACAGCAGTTTGCAGCCTGCCCAGGGGCATCACCTGAGAAGGGCAATTCCCCCTTTGAAGGCTCACTTTGTTGGTGCAGAATTCACACCTGCACTGGGGAGACACAGCAGCTGAACGACAGTTATTTAAATACTCATTTTTTTGCTTAATAAACTGACAGAGGTTAAAAGCAAGTCACTGAAAACTTTTCTAGCAGCAAGTTAAACCACCAAGGTTTTGGTGGAATAAGTGTTGATTTCCTGTGGTCTGAAATACTGTGAGCTGATTTGGCACATGGATATTTCTGAGACTCAAGGAAGCAAATCTCACCTGTCCCTAAATTTAGACTTAGATGTCAAACCCTTCTATTCCAAGTGCTTCCTCCTACAGTGAGAGAATGCTCACAGTGTCCCGTCAACTGAACACCTTAATTTTTTTAAGTAGATACATTATCACTCTTTATTATATAATGCACACTAATATTTTAGGTGAATAAATTTCAAACAAGTATTTTTTCTTCTCACAAATGCTGTTTTCTCTATTTGTCTATGTGACTGTTGCGTTCCAGAGTGTGATAAATGACCAAGTGGTTCTTATCTGTGCATGGATCCTTTTGTTGGAAGAATGAACTGTGTGATAGTAGTATCTCTTGTGAATACAATCAGAGGCTGCTGGTTTATACCCTTGTATTGTATCTCTGATCTTTAGTAACCATAAATTTTAATAAAAAGTAAAATCAAAAGGGAAATAACTGTGGCCTACAATAAGTACATGATTTGTTTAGCTAAGCTTCAGGAAGATATTTTTTTTTTAGCAGCTAGACCTGAATTCTCTGCTGGATCTGGCAGAAACACAAGCGAAACTTAAAATGTTTGAGTTGTCATGTTGTAAGTCATTTGAAAAAAAAACAACAAGTTTTGCTACGAATTCCTGTGAAACCCAAGGATACTGGGAGTTTCCCATTCCTGCATGCAAAGTCACATAAAATTCAGAGCAGATTATGTGCCCATTAGGGTGGGCTTAGCAAACTAATGGTGGTGTTATCACCCAAGAGGATTTTGGATGGTCAGAGCTTGGGCAGGCATTAGCTGATAGTTGCTGAGGATGCTGTTTAGGCTCAGAGGAGACCTGATCACTCCCTACAATTCCATGAAAGGAGGTTGTATCCAGATGGGGCTTGGTTTTTTCTCCCTAGTAAAAGCAACAGGGACAAGAGGAAAAGGCCTCCAGTTGCAGCAGGGGAGGTTTAGATTGGATATTAGGAAATATTTCTTCATGGGAGTGGTGGTCAAGCACTGGAACAGGCTGCCCAGGGCAATGGTGGAGTCCCCAGCCCTGGAGGGATTTAAAAGCCTTGTGGATGTGGCACTTGGGGACAATGGGCCAGTGGTGAATGTGGCAGTGCTGGGGGGATGATTGGACTCAATGATCTTTTCCAGCCTTAATGATCCTATGATTGCTATATCTGTGGTGTTTTAGGGCAGGACTCGGGACCATTCTTATGGTGATCTGCCCAGTGAAAAAATATTGAAGTCAGATTTGCATCCCATTGGGGATCCATCGGTTTTCCAAGCAGCACCACCTGGGTGTGCAGTATAAATCAAGGTGGGCACGTGGGTTATCAGGACATGCACTGAGCTATTGCACCTTGTCAAGGAATCATTGGACACCTACAGGGCAAGGCTTGGTGGGAGGTACTGATGGTGGAGGTGGGGAAAGGGCTTTCCATAAGGAATATTTTTCACTCTGTAAGGACTTCGGAGAAAATTAATGTGGAACATTAAAAATGTTCCTTTTTAAAAGGGAATCCATTTTTTAGGCACAATGAGACACTTCAGGTGGTGTGGCAGTGTTGAGTAATGCACACTGGAGTTATTTAACTTCATCTCATGCCTCACTATTCCCCAGGGGCACCTATTAATCAGCGTTACCAGGCAGTTTGTCATGTCCTTTTGCTTAAATAATATCCATACCAAAATACAAGTAATGCAGGCACCTGGAAATCAGTGGGGGATCTGCCTGTGTCAGGACAGAAGGATCTGTTCTGGAGGACATAGGAAAGCTGAAGGACTCCAGTTATCTTCCATGGGCTTTGAATGGTGCTGTAGCAGATTGTTGGAGTGAGCACGTGTGTCCCAATGGGAAAATGTGCCAGCCACCACTGGTGAACCAGGATCAGTCTGATAAATAAAGATATAAATAAATTTGCAAGAAAATACGACACCAAACTGCAAACATAACATTGCCCCTGGGCACAAGTTTCAATTTTTCTGCCAGATAAGGAGGGATTTTCAGGATGTGCAATCACAGTTCGTGTGAGAAAACATCAACAAGCTCTCCCTGCCTGCCCATTGGGTCAAAACACACATGAGGATACCTGTTTTGGGGCAGATAATTCATTTTAGCTTTTGATTCTCCTGGCTGAGACCTGTTGACCAGGGTGTGGACTCACATTACAGTGAGTGAGGAGTTTGTGAGGTGGATGTGTGCCTGCTGAGAGCCTGAATCCTGGAGGGAAAGCCTATCCCTGGAGGGATTTAAATGTGCTGATGTGGTACTTATGGACATGGTTTAGTGGTGGGCCTGGTAGTGCTGGGTTAACAACTGGACTCGATGATCTTAAAGAACTTTTTCAACCTAAAGGGTTCCGTGATTCTGGGATCCACCAGAAACTGAAAAAACATCTCTGATTTTATGAAGGAACTCTACTACCAGAACTTTTTTACCTGGGACACAAAACCCCGTGTCCTACTAGCAATGATTGCCTGCCATCTCCCCTTGCAGGTGGCATCAGTAATTTCTGTACTTAAGGATCTGTGGGGGCATCTCTCCTGTCTGTCTACACACTCCCCCAGCCTGGCCAGTACAGAGAGCTCAGATTTCCAAAGCAAAGCCTGGTAGAAGCTTTACCCAGCTTCCTCTCTTGTTTGTCAGATTTGTGTTTAAACTGGACACCTGAAGTTTAAATCACTGCAGGCCCTCATCAAACCAATAAATCACCTAATTCCCTACCTCCCCCAGCCAAAGGTTTTCTCTAACTTGTTAAGCAAAATACAGACAGCGTGGGCTGCCATTCCTGCAGAACTCACCAACCTTCCAACACCTGAAATAACTGGCAGACCTGTCAAAAATGACCTTCTTTCAACAACATCTCTCTCCTTTTTTATTCCTCCCCCCTTCCAGGTAGGGAGTGGGAGAGGTTGGAAAACTGTAAAGATCAAGCCACAGCTGCATGTGGTACCTAATTAAACAAGTGTAAGAAAGCAAAGAAAGGTCAAGTTGTCAAAAATCATTGCTGTATCTTTACTGGATTGTATTTAGAGACTGATAGCAGCAAGGAAAATAACTCAATAAAGTGAATGAGACTGGAATAACAAACTGACTCCAGGGACAGGCTAGTTTTGAAACACAAAAGGCTTCAGCTGCAAGATTTATGAATGTATATATATGTATATATCTGTATGTGTGTATATACACTCAGAGAGATACAAATCAAAGGGAAACAAGCACTGGAAATGAAAGCAAAAGTGTTTGCAAAGAGCAAACAGATGACATTAACGTGGGGGGAAGGAGGTGGGACAGGGGAAGTTCAAACAGGAAATGTGGCACAAATTAGAGGCTGAAAATTCACAAACACAACCAAATAATTTAGGAAGAAATTCTTCCCTGTGAGGGAGGGGAGGCCCTGGCACAGGTTGCCCAGAGATGCTGCGTTTGCCCCATCCCTGGAAATGTCCAAGGCCAGGTTGGGTTGGAGCAACCCGGGCTAGTGGAAGGTGTCCCTGCCCATGGCAGGGGATTGGAGTGAGATGGGCTTTAAGGTCCTTTCCAACCCAAACTATTCTGTGATTCTATGATGATTCTATGATAAAAAGAGAAGAAAATTAGTAAATAAATCATGCAGTGGATAGGAAGGGGAAAAACAGAAAACAACAGAAAGTACAGTGAGAAAGTCAGAGGAGGAGACCGACATTGTGAGGGCAGGGAGGGAATTCAGCCTGGAAGTGTTCCAAGGACTGGCTGTGCTTTGAGAGTGCTGGAAAACTTTCAGAGTCACCAGCCAATGCAGACAAGACCTCTTTCCACCTATTTTCCCTTTTCTACCATCTTCCCACTGTCCCTTTCTTAGCCAACCATGCAGGGTGAGACATGCTGGTGGGGGCAGGATCCTGGTGAATCCTGTGCTTGTGTCTTATTGACCATCATGACACGTGGCCTGATGATCATGATTTTGGCACTGTTCAGGGAGGAGAATATTAGGAACAGAAAAGGGGGAAAGGGAAGAAAATTATCTCCATGCGGAGGAGGAAAACAAAGCACAAGTCTCACACCACTGTGTTACCTGGACATACAGTTTCACAGCAGTCTAAACAAGGTAAGGGGATCAGAAAGGCCTGAATGCTTTCTGTCATTAAACACATCTCTTCATTTGTTCTGCCTGGGATGGGCTCCAACCATTTGCTCCTCCTGTTTACGTCTGCCTCCCTATGACACCATTTCAATGTTTTATAAAGCCTGCTCTGCCAGCATCTGTAGGCTGGAAGAAATTGTACAAGGGGAAAAGGGAAGAGAAGAAGATTTTTTTCCTTTTGACAGAAAAGAATTTTTTCTCCTCTATTCTGCCATAAAAAAAACTTGGAAAAAGACACACATGGTGCCTTGCATTTAACAAATTGACAATGCATTTAAATAGTGTACCACTGCAAGTATAATTGCAATTTGTTGTAATTTCTCCTCCAAATTCCACCCTGACATAGTTGATTTATTTTGCAAATCAGTGCATCTGGAGCGTGTGCTGTGTCACATTATGGGCCTTTGATACAGAACCTTTGTTTTATAACAGGGAAAATAATTAGCTTTCGGACAAGCTTGAGCTGTGATGTCAGAAGCTATCCATGGCTGCTGAAAGAAGTTATTAGTGCTGAGCTGATGAAGGCTTCCTGGCAAAGCTCTGCCTCTTTACTAATTTGTCTCTCTGGGATTTTAACAAAATTTAAAAAAACGAGGTAAGTGTAAAAAAAATACATTTATTTATGCATTAAAAAGATACGTATTTGTAAAGTATAAATGCCAGTAACGCTGCTGCTGAGCTCTACAGACAGCTGAGAAATAAACAAAACAAAAGGCATTACTTCGTTCCAGTATAAACAACACTTTCCTCCGAGCAGGGAAACGTTTGGGCATTTTTTTTAATTAACTTTTTTCTCTTTTTCTCCCTCCTTCTGCCCCCCCCCCGCCTTGAAATTCACAGCGTTCATTGGCAAGTCTGGTAATTATCAATCATTAATGGTGTCAGCTTTCCTCTAAGTGCCATCAGCAGAGTGTCACATATGCCCGGGAGTGGGGGAACACACATCCTTCCTCTGCTGTCCCTGCCCAACACCAGGAGTAATTGCACCCAAGTCAAAGCTGTTTCTCTCCTCCAAAGCAAGGATACACCCAGGGACAATCAGCCCCCGTCACTGCCACTGGAACAGCAAGTCCCCAAAGTGATTGCACTGCACGATGGTAAATATTATGGGAAGATATGGAGTGGGATGAATTAAAAACGCCTGTGTGGATCTATGGAGGGTTTGATTTCACCCAGGAGGAATGAAGGAACGTGGATCACTCTGGATGTGGATTACGCCTTGGATGTCCGAGGCGTAATCTAATTTCTCAATGTAGTCAACCAGTTGAAATGTGCAAAATGTGGATTCCATCGGGAATCTGGCTGAGCTGTGCCTGATTAGCATGTGCAACTGTTCAGTGGTGGGTTTTTGTGAGCATTTAGTCTCTGCTTTAAACAGAATCATCACCAGCTGGTTATTTTTTACTGTTATTAGGTTAGAAAATAGCACTGAGGTATACAACAGTAATCACAAAGCTGTGATGCCAGGGAAAAAATAATCACGTTAAATTGACCTTCATGAATAAAGAGTGAGGTTCCATTTCGCCTCATTTCTGTTCATTTTAAAACCAGCATTAGCTTTTCTGGCATACAGTTTTTCATTGTTTGCTGAGCATGGCTCGATTAGAATGATTCACTGTCTTTAATATTAGTGATTATGGTCCATTTCAATTACACAATGTGTTGTAGTTTGTTGTATTACTCTCCTGCCATCTCTCTGTTGACTTCCTTTGAGGGAAGAAAAAGGAGAGAAGAAAGAACTAGATGCTGAAAGCTGGAGCTGGGGAAGTGACCCCCCTCCTTTCCCTAAATGGAATCCCAGTGGACAAGCAGCAATGTGTGCTCAACATTTAAATACAGAGTTTCAATCCCAGATGAAGTTACACTCCCCAACCCACTGCTTGAGACTCTGCCTGTTGGCCACTGATCCGCCTGTTCAGTGTATTTAAACAGAGAGAGCCAGCAAGGCAAGGAATGCTGCCTGCTCCAAATGTGCTTTTGGGATTGAGGCAGGATTTTGGAGTTTTAGACAAGTGACAGAGTAAGAGTGGGTCCTTTAGGTTGCTGGTCTCTGCCAGACCCTGGATTTCAGAGCAGACCACCATGTGAACCAGCGTGTTTAGGACATTTCAGGCACTGCCATACTGGTGAGGATTTGGTCTTACTGGGGCAGTGGGCTCTGCTCCTGCCACATTCAGATGGTGGCACACTCCTCATGGAAGGTTTGTGCCCAGCATTGGATCAGTGATAGGGCTAAAAAGGCAAGAGGAAAGGCCAGCTTTGCCAACCAGTTGAAGGAGGTGATTGTCCTGCTCTGCTGCCAAGTGTGGCCTCACCTCTAGTGCTGGGGCCAGTTTTGGGCACCACAATATAATGAAGATTTAAAGCTATTAGAGAGCATCCAAAGGAGGGGCACGAAGGTGGTGCAGGACCTGGAGGGGCCATATGAGGAGTGGCTGAGGTGCCTTGGCTTGTTCAGCCTGCAGGAGACTGGGAAGAGACCTCACTGGGGTCTGCAGCTTCCTCACGAGGGGCGGCTCCATCTCTGCTCTGTGTGACCAAGGACAAGACCTGAGGGAGTGGCTGGAGCTGTGTCAGGGAGGGTCAGGTTGGATCTCAGGAAAAGGTTCTTCCCCCAGAGGGTTGTTGGGCACTGAACAGGCTCCCCAGGGCAGTGGGCACAACCCCAAGGCTGCCAGAGCTCAGAGTGGGATTGTTGAAGTGTCAGTGCAGGGCCAGGAGTTGGACTGTATGATCCTTGGAGGTCCCTTCCAATTCAGGATATTCTATTCTATTCTAGTCTAGTCTAGTCTAGTCTAGTCTAGTCTATTTTATGACTATTTTTTTTTCCAGGATGGAGTCTGTTGCATTTAAATCATAGTTACAGAGCACTTGTTACTCATTCAGGCATGAGAATTTGAGTGACAGGGGAAGACATGCCCTCTTCATACTGCATCCTTCTTTTCACCTTTGGGTTTAGCTGTGCTTTCTCACTTGCCAAGGAAATTGCATGTGTGTGGAGGAAAGAAGGAAGGGATTTGAGACATTTAATGGACATTTATAAGGGCTGCAAAGCATTTATTATAGTAGCAAATGAATTAACTAATTATAGGTGACCATTAAATTGTGGCTACACTCAGAGAAGAAATTCTGTAAAATTAGCTCAGTATTATTCCACTGCTCTGCTCTCTTGACCAAACCATGTTCCCAACCCTGTTGATGTAAATCCAGAGTAATTACTCTGACTTGGTTAAATTAGTCTCTGTGTTCTTTGGGGTAACCAAGAGCCAAATCTGGCTGCTTCCACATCTTCAGATCCCAAATGCTCGTTTCCTCAGGGAAAACAAGCGGTTGTTCTCTTAATACCACACAGCCAATGAAGCTGTGGGCAAGGAGCTGGAGATAGCCTGTCTTTTTAATCAGCAATAAAGTTATCAATTATGTTCTAGCTGTAAAAGCTTAATTACTGAGGATTATGAATGAGGCAGGAGAGCCCCAGTTCAATGAGCAAATTCCAGATGGAGAATGCTGCACTGGACCTAAAGGGAAAAACAATGATGGTTTTAGCTTGGAAACTACATCCAAAGACTAGGAAGGAAGAGCTCACAGCATCAGGTGTCTTTGGTGTCTTTCCTTAGTTATCAGAGCACTTTACCACCAGTGGTTACACATTCAAGCTGGAGCTCTAAAACAGCTACAGATTAGAAAGTGGAAACTGAAGATACTTGGGTTTTTAGGAAGGTTTGGATCTGGAACTTTTACAACTAATGCAGAGAGTTTCTCTGTTACTGAAGCCAAAGAACAAGCTCCACGCACTGACAGCCATGGTAAGTCTGCAAAGCCTTTGATACAGAGCAGCCGTAGTAGGAAACACAGACTTTGCTCTCAGGGGTTGCAGATGACAAAAAAAATCTATTGGTGAATAAGAATAACACAGTACGGGGACTGGAAACAAAGCAAGGGGTTTGGCATGGAAGGGAGAGATCCTTTTTGCAGAACCATTTTCTCTTTGGAGCTTCCCTCACGTTTGCAACCAGCCTGGCAGAGCCTCGCTCATGCAGGGAGTCTCTGGGCACTGCCCTCACAAAGTAAGTGCCTGGGCTTAGCTGTGACCCTCCTTCTCCACTGGATACAAACCACAATGAGGTGCTAAAAATCATTTTAAAAGCACTTTCTAAAAAACCTCCTAAGAATAACAAAAATCTGGAAGGAACAAGATGGCCAAAACTCTAACAGGAAGAGCATGGTTTTATCTGAGACAGATAATGGAAAGAGACAATGAAATTATGAATGAGAATTAATAAATTTTGTCTTAGAGTGAGTTCTTCAGTTCAGCAAACCTGTGATTCTGAATAGAAACCTGTGGTTCTGAATAGAAATACCTTGTTGTGACCTTACCCAAGGCTAAATCCAAGTAAAACCTATGAAGTTTCTTCAATGGGAATGATGCAAGTGCTGTTGATGGAAAGTGTCAGGAATTACTAGGAAAAAGGCCTCTGAAATCAGCAGAGCTCATGCTTGGAGAGGAATATGTGTCTGCCAAAACATTGTGAAGCCACTTCCTTGGAGCAGGGTTGTCTAGTCAGAAACAGAACTAAAGAGGGGATCAGTGAGGGGAGGGAAATACCCACCGTCTCTGATTGAAATCTATTTTTATCTTGTGAAAAATATCTTAATTTTCACTTATATTCCATGCCTGTAGCTAAGGGCCATTAAAACTAATAAAAGTAAATCATTTGTGACAGATCTTAGAAAACAGTTTCTGCAATGCACCGCACTCTCAAATGCTCATTAGAAATAGTGGTTTTCTTTTCAGGAGAATGCGTGCTGAATGCTTAAAACGTGTTGCCTCCAACTTTTGACAACTAGTACAGGCTATGAGAAGCTTTGAAGCAAATGTTTGACATAAAAAAGATGGTCTGATGCTATATCAAATAAGATTGGGGAGGAAGCATCAAAGCAGAGACATTAGGATGAAATGAAGTTGGAGGAAAGAAAATCAACACACTCATTTCTGATTTTACATTTTCTGGCATCAGTATAAACAACTGATTTGCATTTTCTGAGGACACTGCATGCAGTTCTTAACAAATTAGCGTTTAACAGAGACTCCTCCCCAAAAGACTTTCTAGTAACATGGGGCAAGGCCAGAAAAAAATTGCTGCTTACACAGTGTTGGTTCCCAGGAAGAACAGTGAGAGTCTCTGATAATGGGGCAACACCTGTTGTTCTCTTCCAGCCTCCATCTTGAATGAAAAACAAGGATATCCCTATATAAAACACCATCTCATGGCCCATTCTGAACAAAATCCTTGCTGGAAATTAATAGGGTTGAACTCACCCCCCTCCCCCCCAAAACTATTAAATAGAAAGATGTCAAGTGTCTTGGCTTAACTCCTCAGAGGGTTAGTGAAACAACTGTCTCATTTGTTTTACGTGGTATTTTTGCTAAATACACTTTGAAGTATCTTGTACATTGATCCAACCAGAGCAGTGTGATCTTAACCTCCAGAACAGAGGTGAGCCACTATCAATAAAAACTGGATTACCTGAAATAACCCTGAACAGAGTCAACGAGGCTTCACCTCCTCCTGCTGAAAGGACAGTTGGAATAAAGAGCATGAAAACCAGGTCCTGTCCAAACGTTTCCTCAGACAGGAAGGTGTAAGCCCAGGGTTCACAGATATCGTGACCAGGCAGGTGTTTCCTGGAGAGGAGCTGCCCAGCTACTCATTGCTGGCTCTGACTTGCTGCAACACTTGGGTGTTGCTCAGGAGAACTCCAGATGGGCTTTTGTTTAGCCACTGTACCAATGCTTTAAGGGAGGCTTTAGAGTTCCTGAATTTGGGATCACGAGAAATGGGCAGTAGGGTTATCAATGAAAAAGTTACAAGGACATGTAAGAATAGTCTCGTACAAATGCTGGGAAGAGGCTGCCTGGTCTAGTCAGACACCAGGGTTTGCAGCCCTGTGCAGTTGGGAACCAATGAATTTACCTCACACGTGAAGTTCTAGGGGTTCCTTTTCGGTTCTGCTCTGTACAGAGCAAACTAACAGAGCCGAGCACCTCAGAAGTCCTGCAATTTACATCTCCCATCCATATTTTATTCCTTTCCTCGCTTTGGCCCTCAGCCTCTCCCCGTTACTTGATCAGTTTTCATGGTCATTCGAGTCATAGGGGTGATTTGTTCAGGTAAAATGGAAAATTGAAATGGAACGGGTGCTGGATACAACCTCATCCGCTTCTCCTATTTTGTCAAAGTGCCGTGGCTGTTCATTTTTTCATGGCCATGAGTTGAAATAAATTAAACTTCCCAGAGGCGAAACTTCTCTAAGATCAAATTGGAATATATTGATTAGGCTCTTTGAGGGCTGATGGATTGGACTCTTATGCTTTATAAACACATTTACCAACACGCTCTCAGAAACAGTTGCTTAGCACTAGGCAAACTGATCGTGTTTATTTAAAGCTATGACAGTGGTGTACACCTGTAGCCCTCATTCTGGCCCATAAAGTCTCACTTCCTGATTGATGGAGACAAGTTGAGCTGTCTGGCTGCCTGACTCCCAGCACTGGTCCCAAAGGTTGCTGGGCTGATGGAGTCCAGCATAATGCATCACTGTCAGTAAAACAACTTAGCATGTCATTGAGGAGATCTGATCAACAAGAGCCCAGGAGGGAGGATGAAAGCAGCAAACTGGAAGAATTTTTGAGTGCTTATAATGGCAAAGAGGACAGGGAGTCCCAGAGCAAGAGAGTTTTGAAAGAACATGTATGCTAATAGCTTTAGATGCATGACACTAGAGACGAATGAATACAGTTACTGGCCAAAATGTCCAGGTAAAAGAGTCCCAGAAAGCAAATCTTGGATGTAATTCACTCATATGAATAGCTGGGAGTAAAATCACGGATTTCACACAATTAGAGAGAAATGCAGAATTGAGAGTTACATCCCATCAGCTCCAAGTCATGAGTGATGCACGATCCTGAACGACCCCGGCCTGCCTTTCATTTTCCAGGCTCAGTCTGCAGCTGTGATTTAGGAATTGTCTTCAGAACAAGAAATCTGAGAGAAACATAAGGCGAGGTTGGCAGTGAAGGACAAAGATATGGAGGTAGGAACTGTGAACTGGAACTTCACCAGATGGAGATGAGGATTTGTGGGGATCATGTCAGGAAGTCTAATAGTCCAAGGAGAAAAATTACTTTTCTAATTTCTTACGAGATAAAAAAAACCCCAGGCATTTTAACACAGAAAGATGATCTATTGCTGTATCAAAAAGCAGCAGTAAGAAGAATCAAAGCAGAAACCTTTAAATGAAAGAAGGCATCTTGCTCCCATCACTCTCTAAAGGTATCTGTAGCGTTTCCAGCTTCGGTTGCTAGTCAGAATCAGAAAGTGTGGGTGGCACTTGAGCGCTTTTCTTCCAGTCTCTCGTTGAATCGGAGTGGATCAGACCATGTGGGATGCCAACCTGCTCAGGCACGTCTCGGTGACATCTCACAGGCTGTTTCATGCCACAGCCCAGAGCAGCGTGGGAGAGAGCGTTGAGGGAACATAAGTCAAAGAGCAGGATTTTACCTTCAGGTTTCTGCCGACAAACAACTTGACAGGGTGTGTGCTTTCCAACAGGGAATAAGCAACCACTCCAGGGAGACAGTGAGGTATCTAATTTCCCCCAGTTCACCTTGTGTTACAACCAGGATTTGTGGTCTTCTTTGGAATACTTCACCTGCCAGCTCCTGTGCAGACACACTGCAGTGGATATGAGGAGAAAGTTCTTTGCTGTGAGGGTGGTGAGGCCCTGGCACAGGTTGCCCAGAGAAGTTATGGCTGCCCCATCCCTGGATTGTTCAAGGCCAGGTTGGACAGGGCTTGGAGGAAGCTGGGATAGCAGAAGGTGCCCCTGCCCATGGCAGGGGTGCTGGAATGAGGTGATTTCTAAGGTCCCTTCTTACCAAAACTGTGCTGTGATTCTATGGGAACTGTACATGGAGCAGGTTGCTGAATGATGGAGGCACAAGGAGTCAGTGTAGGAGAGTTTCAGCAGGTCAGCATCTTCCACACAGCCCAACAAAGTGTTCTTTGCTGCATTATGAAGTGCTTCATTTCAGTTTAGCTTAGAATGACTCAAAGCCATACATTTTTCACCAACTATCTTCATAGACTGTCTCCCTAAATCATACATTTTGCTCTTTAAAGTTTGCACCATCTTCCTTTGAGACTATTCCCCAGGCTAATATCTTCGGAGGCAACTTCTCAGCCTAACAGACTTTGCTCTTTTATTCCCGTTAGTTGGCCTAAATTTTCCCTTCGCTTAATTCAACCCAATTATTTCCAGTGATACCCACTGGAGCACCCTTAACATTTCCCTTTTACTTTATGGTGTTTTAGCTCTTCAAAGGCTTGCAGACACTTGTCCTAATGGAGAGTGGAGGGAGAGTTATCTGACATGTCTGGGAGGAGAGGTTGCTCTGTTCCGATTCCATTACAGCAGGAAACATGCTGGATATCAAAGAGAAATTTATGTAATGTATTCCTGCATTGTTCACAATACAGCATCATGTTTTATGCAAGCAAAAGGAGCGTGAGGAGAGAGTGGAAGAAAACTCCGTTTAACTGGCAGTGAAATGACAATAAAACAACAAATGGGGAAACGGCAGGAGATAAACTGCAGCTTTTATGGGCTGATTCCTCAGTTGGTATCATGAGTGAAAGGCCATTGAGCACATCTGAGGGTGATGAGGAAGAGAGTGATGCTGGGTGGGGGGCAAAGGCTCTGGGGTGGTTTTGGGGGCTACACATCATTCTGAGCTGCACCAGGACCTCACCCCAGGCCAGAAGGATTCCTTGTGTTACAGAGCTGACACTCCAGCACAGCCCACAGCCCTCAGTAATAACCCAGGCAAGGATCAGAATAGGCCAGATGAAGTGGGAAAGTACATAAAAATGCTGTGCCAGATGTGACATTTCGTTGTGACGTATTGGTCCTGGAATTTCTGGTCACTGGCATAAACTGGAAGCAGAGCAATGCCTGCAAAATTGGGAGCTGCATACACTTTAGCCATTGCACTTGTCACCATCCCCCAGCTCTCCTCTTACCCTGCCCCAAAATAATTAGGTCATGAGAAAGAGAAAATTCAGATATTTTTGTGTGAAGGTTAGAGTTTACTTTCAGTGTGCCCAAACAACCACGTCCGTGTCCAAATGAAGACAGAGGTGTTTACTATCCAGGAAGGTGGTACAGTTTTGGGGGAGCCAGTTGCATCAAAGCTCCAATTGCATCACTGATTTTCAAGTGAACTCTGATCAGTGGGGAAATAGTAACAGGATGAAGCAACAGATGCAAAGATGCCAAGCACAGTGGGATGAAGAGGTGATAGTCACAGTCACAGGGAGAAGTTTGATTTGCTCTTTTGGGTCAACAGAGCACCTTCTGTTCATCACATTTCCAGTCCACTGGGACAGCAAGATGTTAGCACTCTCTGTTAAAAGGCTGTTAATCTGATGGCCTAAGTACTAATATTCACTTAAATCAAACCCTCATGAAGTTTTCCTTTGATGCAAGAGTTTAAAGAATTAATAAAAACTTCACAGGGTGAGAAGGTGACTCAGTTTAGGAAGTCTGCCATGAGATATAATTCCTTTTCTTATTTTTTATTGCTGAAAGAAATACACACACACACACACACACACACATACACATATATATAAATAAGTGAACAGACTTTCAGAGACAAAAGAACATTTCCATTTTGCAGCGATGATCACAATGTAAAAAGGCTCCATTGCCATGGAAACGGCCCTAAGCCTCATCATATCTAATGGTGATTTTCCAAAGAAGTCCTTGAAACATCTTTTGTTTCTTGCTTTGAAGTCAAAAGAAATGGTTGAGTGCCAAGAAGAGGGCTATCAGCTCCAGATCTGCAATCAGGGCCTGGGCTCAGCTCTGCAGGCATCTCGCCCGTTCCGTGCACCGCAGAAGCCTCTCTTAGAATAATTGCCACACACAAGTTAACAAGGGAGGGAAAGCCAGAGGAAAACAGGACAAAATATACACATGTGCATATAAATGCAGGTGGCTTATGGAGAAAAATTGTCTCAACAAGTGGCAAACACGAGATTTGCATTCCCCAGGCAGGATCCTCCGCGGAGGGCGGTTATGTCAACACACGGAGCAGTGAGGCTTTCTTTGCTGAGCCCACTGTTCCCTCGTGGCAGGGACACTCACATTGCTGTGGCAGCAGCTTTGGTGTGCCTGATTTAGGAATTAATGACCTCATTAGGAGCGCTGGAGAGGGGGAAAGGGAGGAGGGAAGAGAGAGGGGACACCATGGAGTGAGTTGAGGAGCTTTGTCGCTGCTGATGGAGTTTCTCGCTGTTTGCAGAGGGACTCACTGAGGGCTTTGGGCAAAGGAGATGATGGGGGTTGCAACTGCACTGCCAGGGAAAGCAAGCAGCTTGCAAGGGAAGCAGGAAATGCTTCTAGAAATGTGCCCACCTCCCCTCTTAATGTCCATTATACTGCCCCAACCCTCGGTCATGGCCCAGATGCCCTGTTGCCATGGATGACGAAGAGGAAGAAGAGCCATGGCCAGTGGGACAGGAGAAAGTGGTTTCAGCTCCTCAACACTCGTGGCCTGAGACAAGGGTTTTCAGTCTGGAGAAAAATAAGAATAACAAACACAGCCTGAAAAGGGGAGGAGTGGTCCCAGAAATGTTGCTTGTTCTGGGGGACAAAGCTGAAAAGAGAGCATTGTGCATAGGCAGGAATGACATCAGCCCCAGCTTAAACCCACAGTTTGGCCTCTGCCACTACCCTCACCCTTCCCTCCATGTGGGATCACAGGGGTGGAGACAGCATAGTGGGATAGAGCCACATTAAGCCCATCAAATACAGTGCTGTCATTAATGTGATGGGATATTTCCAGGTGATGCATGGATACAAATTACTGGAGCCTTTGGAAATGGAAACAGCTCGGCTACATTGAAAATTAGACCTCATGAGCCCAAGTTTACAGGGCTCTGCAGAAGTGGCAGATCACTTTTTGTTTCATTGCTGATCACCTGAGACCTCCAGACATCCCTCCTGCCTGCTGAGGTCATGTGCTTTGCCCTTTTTTATTGCAAAAATAGCCATCTGTCCCCTTCCTCATTTGTTCCTTCTCCCGGTGCATTTCCTTGCAGAAATTAATTTTCCTTTGGACATTCAAGTGCAAAGGATCCTGACCTGAGACTATTGTCAGTCATAACTGCTTCTAAACCAGCTATCAGTAAAATGAGAGGGTTGTTTTCTTCTATTTTCTTTCTCCTCTCCTTTCAAAAAAAAGTTTATTCTCTACCAAAAAAAAGTATTCTCTACAACCACATGAAGAACAGTAAGATCAGCCCTTCCTATATATTTTTAAGTCGTGCATATATCTACAGAATGTAGGTATGCACATGATTTGTTTTCAGCAAGTTCTAATACCCTCAAATCCACACATTCAGTGTCCCTCTGTTGCTCAGAGAAGTGCAAAAGAACTTCATCCATTAGATAACTCCCAGTTGCCAGCTCCTGGCTCACATCCATGAAGGCTTTGTCATTCAGGAAACAAGGACTTCAAATCTCAGAGCCAGCACTTCAGTGGCAACTTTACATGGAAAGAATAATAATAATAATAATAATAGTAACACAGACATAAGAGATGGCACGGTGCAGAGCAGCAGGGATCCTGCAGACAGCTCCCAGGATGCTTTTCTTTCAAGAAAGGAACAGATGCAAGATGCACCCATATGAAAGTGTCTGCTGATACCATCGCTTTGCATTAGTTGAACATGAACATTCTTCACCTGTGACTTGGGATGCAGGGAATAGCCTTCAGCATCACATCCATCCTCGTGATACAAATCTCCCCTGCACTCTTCTGAAGCCTTCAAATGCTTGGCAGGCAGTCCCAGCCCTTTCCCTTCACAGGCAGAACAGTCCATTTGCCAAGGAAAGGATTCAGAACTGGGTAACATTAAACAAATACTTCAGGGAGGTTTATTTTGTTTGTGATGCACCTTTGGATTTTGCATTTGAACCCTTTGTGGAGGATAAAACTTTTGATGTGCTCATCCCTTCTTCTCCCCCGCCCTCCTCCTCCTTCTCCCCAGTATCTCAGGTAATGGTTGTGAGTCAGGAAGGCAGGAGCAGCTTGATGGGGAAGTTACAGATGATTTCATCCCTCAAGGAGTTCCCTTGGAGCAGGTTACTTGTCACGGGTGGTTGAGTGACCTTCATTCCCAGTAGGAAGGAAATACTACCCCCAGATACCCAGAAACAGCTTAGATCTTCTATTTCACTTTGTCACAGGCAAGGATTGAAGCATCAAAAGAAAGTTTACCCTTTCTCTGACCCGTGGGCAATTCTGGAGCATCCCCTTGCTCTTTTTCCAGATGTTCCCACGTGCAAATTGGATGTTATCAGAACTACTTTTCATTTGTCTCTTGCCCTACAACAGTGCTGTGAGATAGAAGCAGATTCAGGGGTGAGGTGAATTCCTTAAAAAGTAAGATTAAGTAATATTCTGTTTCCTAATTTTCCTCTTTCTCCGTTTCTTTGGCTCAGCACCAAATTTCACCCAGTTGGATGGAAAGGTAAACAAAGATATATCTGAGCAGTTGTGTGACAAAGCAGCAACTGGATAGAGCAGGAAAAATTTAGGTTACTGAGGGATAGGACTCATTGCTACTCTTAGCAGACATCAGAGACCCCACACTGGTTCCCATACCCAAGATGCAAGTCCATAGGAAGACCAGCCTTTTAAACCCTGATTATTCAGGCTCCTAAAATTTTCCTGGTTTCTAACACAGGACCTGATTTTCTGCCATGGAGGTGGTTCCTCTTGGTTCTGGAGGATATTCTGGGGCCTCCTACCACTTGTATCCAAAATAGCACAGCTGCCTGTGGGGCTGTTTGCTATTCACATCACATTTGCAAAAGGCCCAGGCAGCAGTAGGGGGAAAATGAGCATGAAAAGAGAGTGTGGGAAAGGGGGGGAAATAGAAGCTCTAATGTGTTTTCAGCTGGTGGGATTTTTTTGGTAGATGTTCTGTTCTCTCTCACCTTGATGCCTCATTTCACCTGCTCTCTGCCACAGGCAGTTGGACAGTGTGGTTTTGCTCCACGGGCAATGATGAACAAGAAATTACAATAACCAAGTACGTCAGCAGCTCCCAGGCTCTGATCAGCTGGAGGATCTCTGGCAGCTGTGAACACTCCCATTTACACAGGGGGAAGGAGATGCTGTGCAAAAGGTGTTCCTCTTGCTGCCCTTGAGTGAGAAACCAGTAACAGCCAGGCGTGTTCACCTCAGGACGTGCCCTGCCTGGTTCAGTTTTTGGAGCTCCCTGTGTGCTTTGGCTGGGCAGGAGGCAGGAGGATTGTGCAGAGTGTGTGTGCTGCTCTGCAGGGATTTGGGTGAGCAGGGAATTGTGGCATCTGGAGTCCAGCTCAGTGTGTGTGATGGGTCTGGAGTTCACTTACTCCTGAAGGTAGCAGCATCCTGACATCCCTGTGTCCCTCAGGAAGAATAACACCCTTTTACAGGCAAAGTTCTGGCACCCACCAAGCACCAGGGCACCCAGTTCTGAGCGAGGGTGAATCCATGTAGCTCCAGGGAATGATCAGGTCCTCTCTATTTACATCTGCTACGTGCCTGGTTCCTTCATCTGTTGGTGTTTTTCTGTGCTGAGAAAGGGCAGATGAATAAGGTGGGATCTATCTCAGCCTTCCATCTTCTTCCTTGTCATTACAGTGATAAATATTTGCTGCATCAGCCTGTCTAAAGCTTCCAAAGTGATGGAGCAATGCTGCCTCCCTCCAAGAGAAGCCAGCCTTCTGTTCAATTATTTTTTCCTTCCTTCCCCTCCCAGGGCAGCATATCCCTTCCACCTCTGCTTTGATCTGCTGCCACAACCCCCCTCCTCTTGGTGATCATTATTAGCAAGGGATAGGTCACTTTGGAGACCTTGGATTTCTGGTTGGTGAGAAGTCAGGCTTACAAGATCGAGCTGTTTCTGAGATTTCTGACTGGCTTCTTTGGCACCATCTAGAAATCCTTGGTCTTTCCTAAAGTGAGTTTACTTGCAGGAAGCAAACACACCACAATCCCAAGAGACAACTGGGTGCTGTTGGGCAACAGAGCATCCCTGGCTGCTGGTCAAAGGGAGTCACCACAAATGTTCAGACCTTCAGCATCTTCTGGCATCAATTCCTCCCCTGGACCTGCACCTAGAAGATCATGCTGACTTGCAATTTGCACATCTCAGGAAGAAAAATGAAAGCAAAATCAAGAGACAACAAGGAGAACAGAGTTGTTAATACTCCTGGAAATACATGCCACCTTCCAGAGGGTTCTGGAGCTGCCCACTCCTGTGGCACCAGGGGTTTGTGTTCGCTGATTGGAGGCTGGGACTCATTTCTGATGGTACAAGTGTGCTCCAGTGACAGCAGGAACACCTCTAATCACTCATTTGATATCCTTATGACACCTCTGTAGGGGTGGATTGGGAGAAGAACCCTTATAATGAACAGGAAGCTGTGTCCCATGGGGGCACAGTGACACAGAGGACACATTTCAGACCTGTTAGTTTTGATCTCTGCAGGAAGTTTGTAAAATCAAACCCACAAGAACCATGATTCATCTGCAAAGGCAAAATGAACACCTCTGTTGCTTAACATAAAATCTGAGCTAACTCCCATTGGGAATCTTTCTGTTGCTTTGATGAAGTTCAGAGCAAGTTGTCATTTAACCTTGCATTAATTTAAAAATGGTGCACTGTGGACTCAATTCTGAGGCTCTTCTTCAGACAAGTCTCCCATTCAGGTTATCAGGCCCTTTTGTCACCATTTCCAAAGGCAATGGACTAGCAGGTGTAAGAGAAGAAAAACATCTTGACCCCCTGATCTGAGAGAGGAAAGGGGCTGGATTTCCATATTTTCATGGCTTCAAAATCTGGCCCAGAACTCTCTTGGGTCAACAGAAAATTTCCTGTTTATTCCAATGAGCTCTGAGTCAAGCCCTAAGGATGAATTTAATCGTATTTGACATTAGCTGTCCAAAACCTGGTCAGCTCAAAGCCAGGCTGAGCAGCTGGACTCCTATAAAAGCAGTTCCAAGGAGGGGCACTTCTAGGACAATCTTTCTGATCTGTCTTGGACATCAGGTGGGATGGAATACCCAGTGCTCTCCACTGGCTGCAGAAAGAGTGTAACTGTCTTAGAATAAGTACCTAACTTTTATATGGACTAAATCTGATTAAATCAATACCACCTAAATTGTTCCATGTGGCCCTTGACAGTGCAGCAGAAAGCCCCTTGACATCCAAAGGGATCTTTGACAGGAGAAGAACTAATAAATGCAGAATTCGATCCTTTATTATTTCTTTTTCTTTGGAAAGAGCATTGCTATTTCTGCAGCTCCAACCACAGCCTTGGTTTAATAAGACATGCTAATGTGTTATGACTTCTGGGAGCTCTGGAGTGAACCCATGTTGATAACAGGCTTAGGCTCAGAAATGATAAATCACAAGGGGGAGAAGAGATATGAAAATTCTTTTCAACCCTTGCAAATGAAAAGAAGATGTGATTGTAGAATGTGTTTGGGATGTATGAGTGAGGTTCCTATAATCAATCATCCTAAATAAACCATTTTACTTAGCATCTGTTTGAAGGCAGACAATCAGGCTAGGAATAGGTTTTCTCCATGTAAAAATGCTTACAGAGTCTTATATCTGAATTTCTCTATCTAAGGCATTTTATGTGAACCCTCATTTTATAGCATGTGAGTCCCTGGCAGATTTCTGGGAGGTTTCAGGTGTGATAACCAAAGCAGAAAGTAATGCTAGTTACATTTTACTGATTGTGCAAACAGACTTGTTCAAAAGCAAACAAGAGATGTATGGCAGAACAACACAAATAAAATCTAACACTCTCCCATCCCAGCCACAGGAGCAGCTTCCCTGTACTGGCTCCCTGGATGGCTTTTCTTATCCTCATAAACTACATTGAGTGTCCTACTTTAGGATGTTTTTTGAAAGGAAATTCCTCACTTTGGTAAACTGCTCCTAATACTGTAGAGTGATTATTGGTATTTTACTCCGAGTTAATGTTTTCCAGGAAATAATCAGTCAAGTAAAAAACACTAAAAACCAGCCAAATCCAGTACTGTTATTTCTATAGTCCCATAATCCCAGGGTAGGAACACACTGCTGAAGTTTGTCTTGTCCTTGTCCCTGTGAAAAGGCAGGAACTGTCACACTTGTGTCCTTTCTGATCTTTGACAAACACACTCCTGACTCTCCTGAGAGGTATATTCCATACTCCCCCCAGACAGCTCATTCCAGCCTCTCAATCCTTCCCATGCAATCCATTCCTATGGCAATGTTGGGGATTTAACCAGTCCATAAGATCTTTTTCCTCCCTGTCAGTTGGTCTAACTGCATTTCAGCTTATTTCAGCTTCCCGTTGGGCACACAGGTATAAATGATGCACAAATGATCAGAATCAGAACCTTCCCTGGAATGGGAAGAGCTACCACAGTTCCATCATATTTTATGAAATGCTGAGCCTGACACAAACAGAAACAAATATTTCCCCTTCATTGCTTACAACTGAGTCCTCCTTTTTTTCCCCTTTTTTTCTCTCCTCGCTCATTACTGCTGCAAGCACTTGCATTTAATATGTATAATATGAGGAATATATAGATGTGTATTCCTCATGTTTCCTGCCACACACAGTAATGTCATAAAGACTCACCAGAGTCATCTTTATTTTGTGCCAAGGAGTCTTTGCTCATCTACAGGTATTTGCCTGGAAAGCTCTCACGGTCATTTTGTAGAGTGCCTGTGTTTTTCCTCTGCACTTTCCTCTCCCCCAGGTATCATCAGTTCCTGGCAAGCTTCAGCCTTCTTTATTTGCTTTTACATCCTGGGTAGACTCTGTAAGAGCCTGGAAAATTCAGCCTTGCAAAGGGGTGATGCAGGGTCACTTTGAGCAGCTTGCACTCTCTGACAGGAGCTCCCCACCCTCCCTCCAAAGGTAAGCACGAGGCACTGCCTCGATGTGATGCCGGTTGTGCTGATGTTCACCCAAATTTTGGAGCACCTCTGCTGATACAAGTAGCTGAATGAAGCTGTGTTTGGGCACATCGAGTTTCCCTCCCTGTCGAAGTTCACTCCCTGGCCCAGCTGTAACCTCACACCCTATAACTTCACAGTTCACAGCCCTCCCCCCGGGCTGGTTGATTTGTTGTGTTTGCTCACATTCAGCACAATCCCTACACGTCAGGAGTGTGAAGACATCCAGCCAGATGCTCTTATTAACAGACACCCAGGGTCTGACTCTGCTCAGTTCTAAGATATCCAAAGTCATCCCAGCAGTGGAAAGGAGGGAGAAGCTGCCAGGAAACTCCACAAGATGTTGCTGATGAGCCCAAGTTTCTCCCACAGGCGGCTTTGAAGGTGACTTTTTGCTCCCCGTGTTTCACTGGATGTATCCCCTCTCCCCAGCCATGTGATGCTGTTGTGGACACACACAGACCCCCCCGCCCTCACCCCTGCCCCTGCCCTGCTCAACTCTTCTTACAGACAGCCCATCTCTATTGGCTGCTTTGCAAGTACAAGTATTTGACATTTTCTCTTTGCAAAGCATATGTAAAACCAGCCCTGTGAATTACACAAAACAGGCCAGAATTTGATCACTAAACCTGATTAAAGGAGCTGCATGAAAGAACAGCATATATTGTATGCAAACAGGAAAAGTAGCTTCCCATTCAGCCTTCGTACTGAAGAGAGATTATTGTCTGACATCTCTGCAGTCTCCTCCTTTCTTTTGTGTGACAAAAAGGACAATATAAACATATCCTGGAAATATTTATTATTTTTCAAGGGAATCAAAGTTTTCCCAGGCTTCAACTTCAACCAGAGTTGTCCCCAAAATTAGTAGTGAACAACAAAAGTATCAGCAATGAAACAGAAGGGAGGTAAATTCAAAACTGTTATGATTTGCATTTATACAAAAGCACGTGGGACTGAGTGCTAAAGATGTGAGTGAGGAAGATTCAGATAAGAAATGGAGATTTGTGTGAACAGAGGCTGCCCAGCAGCCAACCCTCCCTATTATCTTCAAAGAGATTTAGTCAAGGACATAAACCAGCTCCTCACTAACAGGGAGCTGTGAGACTCCCTCCCCTGTGGTGTGTGATTCCATCATCACCACTGAGGGGCTGCTGTCCTGCTCCTGCTGATGAGGTCCTTCCCTGGGACCCTGATGCTGGTGTGGGGTCCAGAGGGAGGACACTGCAATGCAGTGACATGAGCAGGGCTCTGCTCTGCCACATCTGCTCCATGTGCCTCTTCCTCCCCACTCTGAGACCTCGAAATGGGGAGCTACCCCCAGCAGAAATCCCACTGTGCTAACTCCAGAGGGGATGGATGCTGGGATACAGAACTCAGATTTTCTTTGTTGGCAGATCCTGGCATCTTCATGCTTTCTGTGGAGTGAAGCTGACACTTTCCCTTGGTGGGATCATGGAAATCCACCCCTTTGCTGAGCAGGGTCACCCCTGCAGTGAGTGGCAGGTTCAGCATCTTCCCTGCTCTCAGTCTCACTGATGCTGCACAGACAGAGCTGAAAAGCACCACGGGGAGCCCAACCAGCACTGCAAAGGCTTTAGCTGCACACTTCATAAAGCTGCTGCACAGAGGCAGTTCCTCCCCACAGCTTCAAATTAGGGTCAGGTTTATTTTCCATCTCCTTCTCTCTCGCTCCTAAGTCTGACAGAGAGAGACCTTTCTCACTGCCCTCTTACTGAGACGTGGGGATACTGAGATGCCTCCCCAGCTGCTTCCCTTCTGAGGGTCCTGTGTCCCACTGTGTGAGCTGCTGGGGGAGACAGAAGTTCTGGAGATGGGATGCTCTTATGTCAGTTGGGATAAGACACAACCACTCCAGGAGTGGCAAAAGGTAGGAAAATATGGGCTACCTTCCTTCCCTTACATTGTACAGTTAGTGCAAAGGTTTCTTGGTCTCAGTATTAAGCCTGGACACCAGTTTTAAAGGATTGCTGAGCATTCACTGATGTCCTCCATGGACTGTAGGAGGGGTAAAGCTTCAGTGCCTTCCCCATCTGGGAATTTTTTCCACTTTTATGCTAATAACTTAATCTACCTGCTGTATTTACAAGGCATCTATCACCTCAGTATCTAAGGCTGCTACTAAATTACCCATCATACAAAGTAAGTACAGAGACAAATTGAGTGCTGGATCCCCAACAAACAGTTGATGACAAATACTGAGCTGTTTCAGGCTTTATTTCCCCATGCATGTCACTGCCAAGCATTAAAATCTGGAATAGAGTGTGAAGGGAGAGGAAGGTGGGACCCTGCTGGGCAGGTTGATGGAGTCAGGGGGAGCTGCATCCCATTTCCCATGAGCTGCCCCCCTTCTCCTCCAGCAGCCCCAACCCTGGCTCCCCACAAGGCCCTCCAGCACCCTGGCTGGTGGCTGCACAACTAAGCCACTGCATTCAGTGGGCTTGGGAGGGGGGGATAGAAAGAATCTCACTCTTTAAAGTCAATTATTTCTCAATAACACAAATCTCAAGGTTGCATTTGTTTAGCAGCCTTGTTCTGCAAGTGTTTGGTTATGTGTGAAACCATCAGCTTTGCTTGCCTGGCCCTGTTATTCCAAATACTAAAATAATAAATGGGTGGAAAATAAGAGCTGATTCCCTAAAGTAATGCCAAATCCATCTCCTCTGGAGGAAAAATGAGCCTCAGAGACAGTCTCCAGAGCTTCCTCATAAGCCCTTGTCCCACTGGAGTGCGAGTGCTGCAGACTCCCACAGGCACAAGGTTTCAGCTGAAGTGTGGTTTTCTGCCTTAAATAATCTTGGCTGACAGATGTAAGTTTTTTCAAGAAGTCATTTCCAGGTGACTAAGCCCAGTCCTGGGTCTGCTTCTAAGCTTTGCTCCGAGACTCCTTGCAGGCAGAGTATAATGGAAAAAAATCTCTACTGGGTATCAGAAGCACCACTAATTCGGTCCCAGTTTCTGGGACTAGGTCAGATCTGTAGCCTGTCAGAAGGATGATGAAGAAATTGGTGCTCACAGGAGCTGTGCAGCTGCAGCCAGGCCAGATTCAGTGCTCCCTCAAGGCAATGTGCCTTACTCATGTTCAGTGGCCACTTGTGTGGCATTTGCAGACACCACCCGCAGCTGGAATGATGAAAAATCCAGAATTTTGATAGAAGTGTGTAGGGGCTTTGTGTGCAGGGGGAATACATCATAGTGAAAGCAACAGGCCACTGCCCTACTCGCTATGCCCAGCAGAACAAAGCAGAAGGGCAGCTTGATTTTTATATCTTAAATAAATAAACCTTTCTGATCCTTCAGGCAGAGCCTGTGATTCTGCAATGTGTCCTTGTGAGCTGCTGTTTCACTGTAAATATCCTTTGCTATATTAAATCATACATCACTTCCCAGCATAGCTAATTTTCCAATCACATTGACACTCGTGGGCAATATCCTGGTGCCTCAATGTCCCATAAAGCACCCAAGCAGCATCCCTGAGCCACGTCTCATTTGCATGCTCCCAGGAGCTCTGGGTGAGCATCTTAGTGGGAGAAAAGGAAATGAAATATTTACTTTTTCTTTCCACACACCAGTAGTGAAAAGATATTGATGTGGTGAGGGTGGGACATTAAAATCAAAATTATGTTGGGAATAAAAAGCAAGGCATAAATTAGCACTGTTTGCTTCCTCTATGCTGTAGGAGAGGTAGCATTGCCCCAGTGCCATATAACATGCTGAGGATATTTGGGGAAATCTGCAGCACTGTATTTCAGGGAAGCATTGGAGCCAAGATGACATTGCTAAAGGCCACAGCAAAATTAATGAATGGCCACCAAAAGGCCTTTGCCAAAGGCTGACTGTGAAGATGCCACGTGAGAAAAGGGAGAGGAAAGGAGAGAAAAGCAGTTCCTGATGGTCTGTCAAGACAAGAGGAAAAAGATCAGCAAGAGGGGAAATGTTTTTCGTGCTTCTCCTCTGGTGACATCCTTCAGCTGCTCGTTTTCTCTGTAACACACTCTCTGCTCTTTGAATTGTTTCCAGGGGCTGCAGCCACCATCTTACAGACCTTGCACTTGGCTTGACACAAAGATGCTCAAGGTTTTGGGTTGTCTGCATCCATCCTAAACTGTGAACTGGAGGGGATTATCCATGTTCTTGGTTAATCATTCAGTCCCACTGAACACAGTCAGAGCACAGAAAGTGACAGTAGTACCAGAGGAATTCATGGCACTGCCAGCTGTGCTTCTTTAGCCACAGCCTAAATCAGCTGCCACTGAGAGCATCTGAACTCTCAGAAACATTGAGACAAAAAGGTGAAAGAAATCTGTCGTGTCATCAAATCCAGTTTTTGTCATCTCAGGCAATCACACACATGACCCTGATCTGAACAACAGCAAACAGCAACTACAGACAGCTTCTTTCCTCTCCCTTTTCCTTTCTTTCAAGAGTTACTCTACTTCTTCTCATACTTCTCTTAGTGTTTAGTCCACCTGTGACATTTTATATCCAAGAGCTACTCTGCTATTAATGCTGCTTAACCTAAATAGCTTTTCCCTCTCCTTGTTTTTATACCTTTTCCATTTTACTCCGAGAATGCAACTGCCTTTATTTTCTGGTTCACTGAATTCCCTCAGTCCTCAACCCCTAGGAGGAAACATAACAGACATAACCGAAAAAGGAATTTTTTTGTTTGTTTGTATTTAAAAAATTCCACAACTTTATAGGGAAGAGGGAAAAGTTTCCATTTCATAGTTCTCCTTTCAAGATTAGGAAGGTGATATAATGCCAGGGGGGATTAGGTTGTGTGTTGAAAGTCTACAGGACTGGGTCACCTGCTCTGGTACAGACCACACACACATAGTAAAAAAAGTCCATGCCCAAATATATAATTGCCAGAAAAGGGGGGAAATTGGGAAAAAAAGCCCATCCAAACCCCAACAATTCAGGAAGCAGAAGATGGTATGGAAACACTCCTGCTCAGAGTGACAGATGGAGGAACAGCCCCCATCAAAGAGGCTCATTTCTGCAGCTGGGCTCTCTGAAGCTAAAGAGGGGCTGAGGAAGTTAATGGACCTGCTCACACATGGAAAGACTTCTGGATGAGACCATCAATTTTCTATAGGTCACTGGGACCAGACACAAATTCAGAAGGAATGAGAGAGCAGAGAAGTAGAGCTATTAGCACAAAGCCTGTCACTTTTTTCATTAAAATCAGAACTCATGCCAGAGGGCTGAAAAGTGGCCAGTGCTGCATCCATCCTTAAATAAAGGTATGAAAGGAGATGAAGGAATTACAGGCTGGCAAACCTTGCTTCAATTGAAGAAAAGATAAGAGAAAAGCCATTGAAAACAGCTACAATGTCCCCAGATGCTTGGGACAAACCAGCATGGAGGCTGTCATGGTAAATAGTGATGCTTCTCAACCTGTTTTAATGCCTTTCAAAATGTTAGCAAAATAATGGGTATCTGTGAACAAGCAGAGGTGATTTATTTAGGTTTTCAAAAGATTTTTTGAGAAAAGCCCTCACAAGGAGCTATTAAGGAAAGCTTAGTGGGTTACCTTGAGGTAAGAGGTAAAAAGTTCTTTCATGAATTGAAAACAAACTATGACATAAAAACCAAAGGGCTGTAATAAAAAGTCCAATTCTCAGCATGGAAAGAGGTTAATAGTGGGAGGTGCTCCAGGGACTATTCCTAGGACAAACACTGTTACAGAGATGTATCAAGAGCCTAAAGATGGGGTGGTAGAGTGGAAAAGGGCAACATTTGTTCAAAGGAGAGAATTTCCCTTCTTCTCCACTTCCTTCTTGGGTCACTCAGATCTGGAGGAGTCGACAAGATATTGATTTAAGACAGAGCTCAGAGAAGGATCTAAGTGGGCCATACAGTGACCAAAAACGTCCTGCTGAGGCCATTGCACACATAACAACACACTTTGGAAGCTGTTCACATACAAATGAATCATATCCTCTCGGGGATAAAGATGATGTGAGGCTGCTGTGGGGAGCCCAGTGTAAGATGCGTGTTCAATGCCCAGTGATCATCAAAGCCCTAAATGAAATGTAAAGCTGTTTGGAGAGATATTGTATTTCCTCGCTTGTTTTCTAACGTCAGCTGCATGGTTTTGTCCTGGAAAACAGGATTATGTGGGAGCAGCAATGTAAGGAAAGCAATATAGAAATAGAGAGGGGCCAAAGGAGGTAAGGAAAAAGAGAATTTCTGCAGATAAGCGGGGAGGGGGTTCATTCATAGGAAAAATGTCAATACCAGCATGTCACCCTCTTGCAGGGGTGTCCAGGTGGTAGAAGTGCAAGTGAAAGAAAAGGTAAAGAACAGAAAAGTGGCCTTGTTTTCTTTATTATTTTGTTTATGTGGAAGTCAGCTGAACTCTGTGCGTGTGAGTTCCTGGATTCAACAGCCAAGAATAAAGATATCCAGGTCAATCAGCTGCTCTGTTTGTCCTTTTCAGCATTAAATGGAGAAAAGGTCACTCGAGCAAATTAAGAAGAAAACAGAGTAAATAAAAGGAAACAATTTCCCTCTTTAAACATAACTAACCTGTGTCATTTCCAGCTGCTTGTTTGCTTTGAGGCAAATAACAACAAGAGTTTCCTGAATTTCTCTGAGGAAGAGAACAAGGACAGTAACAACAACCTTAAACCTCAGAACAGTGTGCAAATAAAGTCATTTCTTATTTTGGTAGTTCTGTACCCACAGCACAGAAATGGGACAATACTTTCCTTAGAGAGGACACATCTAAGTCTGAAGGCTTGGAACAGCAGGGAAATTGGGAAGGAAATTGCCCAGGTGACTTGAGGAGATGAAGTACCCTGAGCAGCACTTCTGCACACAGCCAAAATTGACCTGTAGCTCACGCAGTGGACCGAGATCCAAATAACCTCAGCAGCTTCTGATGCTGACCCTCACTTCCCCTGTGTGCTTCAGAACACCACTTTAACACGAGGGATATATATCCATGAAGGAGCACTTGTGATGTGAGCTTCTAGAATTAACTTATCAGCCAGGTGATTTAAGGTCTTCCTTCAAAGCCTGTCAGAGATCTGGGTGTTCCAGGTGCAAAGTGCAGTTAGAAATCAGATCTCAGTGATTATTTAAAGTCTTTGTTTGCTGAAAGTTTCCAGGGTTGTGCTGGAGAAAGCACAAGTCACTTAACCTAACTGTGATCTCACAGGGACTCAAACAGGTGTGAGAGGAGGATTGCAGGAGCCAAAAAGACATCAGGATCAGGCCCAATGTATGAAGTCTGCACCAGTTGTCGTGGCAGAATCCCTCCTGTTCATCACACAGTCTATCAGGGCACAATATATTGGTTGTAGATACTTGTGCAAAATGCCTGCTAAAGTGATAAACACACAGGAGGAAGTGTTCATGTTATTCCATTTGTGGGAAGGATGCAATTCCATTTGAGTTCTCCTGTGACCAGGCCTGATGGGATACAGCTCTTCGCTCATCTAAATGGGTGCTTCTTTATGACCCTCATCAAAACCTGGTCCTGGGGGCTGGGTTTGATCTCTGCTGTGGCAGGGATGTGTCTGTGCACTTTGGGACACTGTCAGCTGAATTCCAGGTGACAGCCTGTTTTCTCCATTGTTAGATGCCAGAGATCCTAAAAACCTTTTTTCCAAAATTTGGCACCACTGCACAGGAGCTATAATTGAGTGAGATACCCAAACAGCCCCACTTCCATGAGGTTATCTCAGCCCCAGGAGACTCCTGAACACAAACTAGGGTTGGGTTGGACACAAAACTGCATCTATGAGCTCTATATTTTGATGTAGCTTTCCAAAACATAAACATACAGCCCGTGGCACGGATTAAGGCACTATTGGCACCTTGCTTGGCACAGTTGTAGTGGCTCTCCATGAAAAAATCTTGACAGGGAAAGGGGAGATACTGAATGTATCCCTGCTGGGGGGCTTGGTGGTGTTGCACAGCCCTTCTCCATGGGCTTCCTGATTCCACCACTTCACTGTCCTTCCTCCTCTTCCAGGGTTTTAGTCTGGTATGGGATAAGTCTTAAGAACACCAAATCACCCTTTGAGCAAGGGAAATGTACAAGAGAGTCAATAACAACAAGAGAGTCACTGTTATCTGCATTTTAGACACTAATGGTGGATGAATTCCTGCACATTTGTAGCCTGGATCAGAGAGATTTTCTCTTTCTTCAACTTATTCCACAGAAAAAACCCAAGCTTTTCACAAATATTAAAGGTTGGATTCTTAGCCCCTTATTCATGATGAGTAATTCTTTGTTCAATGTGATTGCACTCGAGTCGATGGGATTACTCATGAAAGAAATGCTCCTGACTCTAAGTGTAGAGATCCCAATACAATTTATTAATTTTGCTTTACGATGCATTTGTGAGGCCTAACAGATGGAAATACTGACATTAGAAGTTCATGTGATTGGCTCAAGGTCAGAAAGTGACAGGACTGGGAACTTGGCCAAAGCCTTGATTTTCTTTTCTCTTGTTTCAGTCACAAGATCAAAGATTTAAAATATAGAAACCAGCAGCACCAGCAACTCAGGAACTCTTCAGTTTGCAGAAAGGAACTGCCAGATTGAAAGAATAGCCCTCACGTGGCAGTGAAGGCAATCAGGCTGAGGATGTGGAAGATGTGGAGCACAGAAAAATATATTGAGGAGTTGGGAAGAGGGAGGAGAGAAAGTCAGGTGCTGAATTTTTTTCCCCTTTTTTTTACAGTCAACACTTGAAAAAGGCTGAGATCATGCCTGAGGTGATGGTCAGGGTACTGCATTCTTCTGTTTGCTTGCTTAAAAACTGTATTTTAGAACAAAGGTTGTTTTTTAAAGCCTCTAGAGGGACTGAGGATAGAATCCTCTTTGCTCTTATCAGGAGACATCACACTATCATGTTTGACCCTTTTAGTCTGAAAAGAAACTCCCTGAAGGGACAAACCCCTATTTGAGTCTGGGCAATCAACCTATTGTGGGGTCTGCACAAGCCTAAGACTTCCCTGTGATCCCAGACAAAGGCTTCTTGTGATATCCCTCGGTTCAAGAAGGCACCACTTTCTCATGCTCACTCCTCCCTCATCTCTCACCTTTCCCTCTTTATTTCTTGCTTCTAACAGGATGAAAATATAATCTCTCAAGCAATGCTTTTCCTTCCACCCCTCGAAGGCTTTCCTGCGCCCGCGTAGATGCTCCGGCCATCACTTGCATCCTGCAACATCTCCATCCCAAAATGGTTTTGCAGCTCCATGGCACCTGCTCAAACACCTGCAGCCAAACAATTAGCACCATTTTTCTAATGACCAATTTGTAGCTGACGAGGCAAAGCAAACAGAGTGGGGGTGGTGTCCACGGGGCCTCACTGGAGCCGTGGCTGCAGGATCTGCCCCGACTGAACCACCCATCCATCCCCAACTCACCAGGCTTCTGCTGAGACCCTGGGAGAGGACAAAGGTCTCTACTACCATCATGTGCCAGGCTTTACTCTTGCCTCTGGTGGCACAAGGGCCAGGTTGTCATTTCACTAAGCAGCAGTGAACAGAAGGATCCAAATGTAGCTCGCAAAAATCCTCAATCTGGCATTAATCACCTGCTCGGAGCTGCCGGCAGGCAGTGACATTTTCTCAGTGGCACACAACCAGACATCTGCTGAACGATCCAGCAGCTCAATCCAGGGGGAGGAGGCTGCCTTTTTGTCTCCTCCCTATAGGAAATGAAAGGTCGTGGCAGTCCCAGGGAAGTAGGGAAAGAAAGGTTATCTGTGGAGTCGGGGTCCCTGGGCAGCGAGGGGTCACTTTGTGGGGAGCCTGGGACAGCTGTGCACAGCACTCCCCGCACGTGGATGTAAATCAATGTCACCTCTGAAGCTGCTGGGAGAATTAGATTTAAATAAAGAAGTTAAGAAATATGAACAGCTTTCTAAAGGAAGCAAACGTGGGAAATCACTCGGACCAGGATCACGGAGACCATGAGACTGTTCAGGAAGCTTCCGCTGCGTCGTGGCTGTGGCAAATTCACCCAGAGCAGAAAACTCCATCCTGTGCTTCTTGTGATGGGTTCCAAAATGACCCCTCCCCTGCTCTGTCAAATGCAAAATATGAATCTAATCGAACTATGGATCTGAGCCAGCACAGTAATTCACCTGTTTCTTAGGCTGCACTGCAAAATACATTTCTCTGAAATATAACACTGACCAAAAATAAAGTAAGAATAGGCAGACAGATTCTCTATTGGAAAATGCTGATTTATTGAAACCCAGATGTTTAATAGGAATACAATGATTTCTTTAAAAATTTTGAGGACCTTCAGCAAAAGTTACAAGAAGCAATGTGGGACAAAGAAAGAAGCCAAATTTAACTCCTTAATGTCATTTAAGCTGAGCCTGAAGAATTACATCTACTGAGAGTTTTGAAAGAGGCTTGAAAAATGTTGATTTTTCATTTCCCAGTCCAGATCACTGCATCTCACTGGCACATGGACAAACCTGTGATCACATCACATTTAGCACTTCTGTAGTATCTTCAGCTGAGAACATAGAAAGTCTTCCTATTCAGGGCTACAGAATTGATGAGGGAACTCTCTTGTGAGGAAAGGCTGAGAGAGTTGGGCCTGTTCAGCCTTGAGAGGAGACACTGAGAAGGGACCTCATCCCTGTCTTCAGTGTCTGCAGGAAGAGGGTGGAGGATGGACCAGGCTCTGCTCAGGGGGCCCAGCAATGGGACAAGAGGAACAGGAAGGAATTGATGCCCAGAAAGTTCCACCTGGACAGGAGGAAGAACTTCTTTGCTGTGCAGTGACTGAACAGAGACCAGAGAGGCTGTGGAGTCTCCCTCACTGGAGATGTTCCAGACCCAGCTGGACACAATCCTGTGCCACGTGCTCTGGGATGGCCCTGCTGGAGCAGGGAGGTTGGGCCAGGTGAACTACTGTGGTCCCTTCCAACTTGAACCACTCTGTGATTCTGTGATTCTTACCTGGGAAAAAACCCTACAGAAGAAGCTATAATGTTATAAATGCTTTTTGCCAGGACTGGGTAAAAGGCTTCTGTTGCTTTGGAAGTGCTGGTGCTGTGCAGGTTCTTTAAGACAAGAGTGGAGGTGGCGTGTAATGACACGAAGCCTTTCCATCCTTGGGCTATTCCCGAAATCAATATGGAACATCAGCTGACCTGACACCCCTTGCTAAATAAGACTGTTTCATGTCAGCTCCCATTCCCATCTTAGTTTTGATTTTTAAGGGACGTTCCTGTTGATTACATTTTTTAATCACTCTCCCGTACAGATACAGATCGTGCCAAACGTCAGCCCCAGCCAAAGAAAACCTTTTTATTGGCAGGGTCTGTGGATTTCTATCACTCTTACACTGTTGAACTGATCAGATTAGATAGGATAGGGCCAAGATTTCTCTTGGCTGTTATTCTTTCACATCATTCAATGCACCTCTGGGAAGGGAGTGTGAGGGACAGGAAGAAGAACGTGCCAGAGAAAAGCTGTTGCCTCTGGGATGGCCTGAGGTGTCTTTAATGAAAAGCAGCGGTGTCCCACAGGCTTGGTGCAACCCCACAAACCTCTAGAGAAGGATTTTTTTATTTCCAGCATTGCTGCCTTCCTCAAGGGGCTTTGTAAAATATATAATATGGACAGTGAAGCAAAGGAGGGTTTCTTTATGTGCAACCACCTTCGAGGGGCAGAAGAGGGGTGTTGTTCCAGCAGCTGGTAGCAACACTTTGCTGGGCATTTGGGCAAAAAGAATGACAAATGTCATTATCCATTGCAATTACATGAGAGACTTGGGGACTTGGAAGGTTAAAAATTGGCTGGTACAAATTAAAATTTGGCTGGTACAGCAGCATTACCAGTGCCTGTTGTGGGGAACAGTGGAAGCATTTCCTTGGTAGTTAGAGTTGGTCAAGACTTTGATGTTCTCTCTCATTCCAAAAAGGCCAAATGGAGAGTCAGGTGTCATTTAAAGAAGATGAGTCACAAAGGTATGAGAATGAAACCTCATATTTCTACTCATGAGAAACATATGAATAAGTAAGTGTATGTATATATAGCTATATATATATATAAAAATATACATATATATGAATCAGAGAGGTGAAAACCTTGGATAGATTTCAG
Source organism: Corapipo altera (assembly GCF_003945725.1). Taxonomy (NCBI): domain Eukaryota; kingdom Metazoa; phylum Chordata; class Aves; order Passeriformes; family Pipridae; genus Corapipo; species Corapipo altera. Next base: position 7,408,696 of record NW_020884901.1, on the reverse strand, counting down.
ACTCCTGGCTGCTTTCCAACAACACTTTGGAAATACAGTACTAAATTTACATTGGATTCAGGATTGCAAGCCTAGAATTTCCCCCTGGAGATCCCATCTGCTCCTCACTTACACGAATCCCCCAAACTGGGGAACAGCAGGGCAGACATCCCATTAAATCACTGGTTTTATCATTGCCATTCAGTTTTTTTCTGATCTGGATCTGATGATCTGCCAGGGCAGAATGCTGCATCATTTGCTTCATCAAAATGTACAACGTGGTGTGCAGTAATGCAGGCAGCAGGGAGGTGTCAGGCACAATGACTGGTTGCTGGAGGATGCAACCTCTGTAAACTCCTAAATGCTGAGTTCCTGGGAGCTGACACACACTGGGATCTTGCTGTGATAGCCAGGCATTAGCAAACTAACTATTTGGACTAGTTGGGAATAAGGAAGGAAGTCCCTCAGAAGTTTTTGTGGAAGTTAGTGGTGGGAGGATAAACTCATGGAAAAGAAGCAAGTCAGGGATGAGAAGTGGCCAACCTTCCACAAAAACTGGAGAAACAGAAGAGACCAAGGTGACATGACCTTCCAGTACCTAAATGGCCTACAAAAAGGTTGGAGAGGGACTTTTTACAGTGGTATGGAGTGACAGGAAAGGGAGAATGGCTTTAAGATATCACAGAGTATATTTAGATTAAATATTAGGAAGAAATTATCTAATATGAGAGCGGTGAGGCCCTGGCACAGGTTGCCCAGAGAAGCTGTGGCTGCCCCATCCCTGGAAGTGTCCAAGGCCAGGTTGGACAGGGTTTGGAGCAACCTGGGGTAGTGGAAGGTGTCCCTGCCCATGGCAGGGGATGGAATGAGAAAAACTTTGAAGTCCCTTCCAGCCCAGATGATTCAATGATTCTATGAGCTGTATGAGCCTTAGGTGCCAGGAGCTCATTCGTGTCCCACACAGACTCTTCCTAAATAATTACTCATTTTTTTCCCCTGGCTTTTACAAGAGATCCCAAACCGTTTTCTAAACACAAGCTGAATTTAAGCTGCCATTGAAAAATACCCTGTGGTTAGCACTGTGCACAGATAAGAGCAAAGCAGAAAGGATCAGAAAATGGAAAAACATTTTCTGTGTGTGTGCCCTGGTGAGGACCTGGTGAGTGATGGAGATGGAACTCTGAGCCTTCCTCCTCTGGACAAGCAGCGCTGCACCCCGAGCCGGCCACGAAAAAAGGGGGCGTGGAATCAGGAATATAATTTAAAATCCTACCACAAAGGGACCCTTTTTCCTACACCAGAAGGCTGGAAGGATGCACGGGGACCCGCGTCCCAGCGATCCCTTCCCTGGGCTCACGGGGGCGGGTTCGCTCCGCGGCAGCGGCTCCGCTGGCACGGGAAGGGGGATTCGTCCTCTAGGCAAGGCTTTACCTAAGAGTAAAGGAGCGCAGATTCCTTTTTAGGGATGCCCGCAGTTACACAGTTTCGTAGTCCAGCCCTCCGACAGCTCCGCGTGGCTCAGGAGCTGCTGCCCGGGCGGCGGTGATGAGCGGGAATGCTTTCTTCCAGCATCTCTCTCTCTCTGCAAGTTTGATTCCTCATTTCAGCTGAGGGCCCACCTTTACCATCTGGGGACAGCTAGAGAGGAACTTTGGACAATGGCCTGAAGTGACAGGACAAGGGGGAATGGCTTTAAACTGACAGGGGCTAATTTTAGGTTAGATATTAGGATGAAATTCTTCCTTGTGAGGGTGGGCACAGGCAGAGGTTACCCAGAGAAGCTGTGGCTGCCCCATCCCTGGAAGGGTTCAAGACCAGACTGGACAGGGTTTGGAGCAACCTGGTCTAGCGGAAGGTGTCCCTGCCCATGGCAGGGGAGTGGGAATGAGATCCCTCCCAAACCTAAACATTCTACGATTCTACAATCCTATAATTCTATGTCTCTCCTTGCAAAACATCTGGTGGGTTTTGCCCTGAGCACAGGCTGTTGGATCCTCAGCTGTAGGGCTTGTCCAGAAGGTTCCAGTGAAACCTTCTCCTGCAGAGCAGCACTAAAGGGGGTAGGAGCAAAGCTGGCTCAGAGGACTCAGACTGTGCTCTTCAAGACCATTTGGTTTTGTAGCTAAACCATATACTCTTGTCCATCCCATCTGGGGAGCCTGTCCAGGACTATAAAGTTTTCAGGTACCATTTCCAAGAGGTTCAACAAACCTGTCTAGCCCTGTCTGGCCTCTGCAGAGGGAGAGGTGAGGAGAGGAAGGTCCTCTCCTCCTCCTGTAGTGCTCATACAGAACAAAATTAAACAAGCAAGAGGGCTTAGAGAGCAGCAGGTGAGGCAACAGCACAGGGCTGGAGGCTCCAGACACCCTCCCCTCTCCTCACAGAGTCTGTTCCCACCATGGAGACTTTCCTCAGCTCCATGGCCAGGCTGCCAGTAGGTTCTGGCCCGAGAGTTTTCCAGTTCAAAGAACTTCCATCACTCCAGTATCACCACAGACATTCTCAGCCATATTAATCTCTGAAGCACAGCTAAATGTCACAAAACCTCCCATTTTACAGGTGGAAAGCTGAGGTAGAGAGAGTAACAGTGATTCACACAAGGTCAGGGTCAAAATAAAGATTTTAATCCAAATGGAAGTCCTAGATGTTATCCCAGCTCTGAATCTTGCCTTCCTCACCATGGAAGCTATGAGCAGATCCTGCTCTCCTGAATGGAGCATTCACCTTCTCAGGTTAAAACTACCACAGGAAACCAAGACAGACAGCCTGGATGCTATAGAAATGACAGGAGAGGAAAAACAGATCACAGAAATCCTGCCAGCCAGTTCCCACCATCAGTTACCATAACACACTTCTGTACAATTAATTCTCTGTGTATGCAAATATATTCCCCTTGTCATATCTGTTAGCAAAATCCATAACGCTGCCTGAAATAATCCAAAGGCACAATAATTAGAAATACAATGTTGTGAGAGGTGATGTATGTGAAGAGCACAAAGTGGCTGCCACGTGAGCTCTGTTCCCTGTCCTACCACACGCTGATGGCTGACCTTGACCACGTTGGTTGGCTTCCCCTTGTCTTCAATAAAATCTGTCTCGTAAAATCTGGATAACAGCATTAAACTTATCCACATCAGATGAAGGTTTTGATGCTTAATCGATAGAGATTTGTAAAAAGCTCTGAGATCTTCTTAAAAAATTAAATGTCCACAAAAGGTTTCAGCATTATCCAAGACTAACGAGTGGGAGGAGGTACAAGCTGCCCCACTGACGGGTCAGTGCTGACAGGGCTGGGTGCTGAAGCTCATCAGGGAAGGGCAGCCTTGGCCATGCCATGGGAAAGGAGAGCAATTTTGGGTTGTAAAGGACTCAGCTGGAAGTGGCTGCAAGTGCCAGCCTGACACCAAGCAAGAACTTCTACTTTTGACAGGTTTTGGATCAGCTGCTTTTAATTTCCGAGACATTAAAGATTGTTTACTTCCAAATTCACATTTCACCCCAACTTTCCCTCCCTTTGCCCCCTCAGGCTCTGGCAATTTACTGTTGCCTTGCAGGGTGGAATGAATTATTTCTTTGGCAGCATAACAGCACCCCCAAAGCTTGATGCAGTGCTGGGTGATCAATAGAATATAATGTGTGTAAGAATGTATTAATATTGTGTTTACCCAAGCACATTTTCAGAGCTATCCCTAACTTTTTAACTTCGAAAATAACAAGAAGCTGAAGAAAAGGAAACACTTTCAGATCTCAAATCTAAGCAGGAAAAAAAGTCTCTGCAGAGCAGAGAAAAAGTCTATTCTTGTGGTGTCTCTTGTCTGAGTGGAATTAGGTGATCTCAGGGTAGATACCATCCTGCTGAGAGCTATTTCAGCTCATTCTGAGATACTCTGCTGAATTTATAGCACAGAGAGCTTCTGATAAGATAATCTGAATTAAACCTAATCTTCCAAACCTCCCTTTGAGATGCCCATGTCTCCCGTATCCGGGTGTCATCCCTGGAATAGCTGTGGTGACTGGTCAGTTGTCAGCCTTGGATGATCACCAGTCAGGTCCCTCAGAGCTTTAGCTCTTTTAGTTCAAGAACAAACAGTTTTCCTCTGCAGTATTTCCCTCCCATGTTTTCTTGGAGGTGGAGGAAGCAGGCAGGTGATGTCCCCTTCTTCAAACAAATGAGTCCTGGGTCTGCCCAACCTTCCTGCCAGCAGCCAAGGAAGCTCTGCACTCTTTAATTCCCAAAGATGAGCTGGGGATTCGCATGTTACTTACTGAGGTATTACATGGAATTTTAATAGGCCTTTAACAGGACTCCTGTGAGTTCAACAGCTGATCCAAACAAGATCTCCACTCCAAGGCCTAATCCCATTATAGCCTAAAAGGATCTCCTTCAGAGAAATTGTTTTGTCTTCAGGCAGTGCTGGAAAGAAAGAGGGAGAAAGAGATGGACAGAAAGAAGAGAGCCAAGTTGAAAGAAAAAGTTGTCTGAAAAAAGAAAAATGATGCTAATGCAGGTAGAAAATTCTAAAAAGATTAAAAAAGCTGGCTTTTTTTTTTTTAATCTTGCTAGTTAGCACTTTATGTCAAAATCCCCTCATCTTAACAATCACTAGAACTGAGTGAATAATTTAAAAGGAATAATTTATTCAAAGAACGTGGCATACTGATGCATATCCACATATTGTCTGAAGAGATCACAAAGTTCTCCAAATTTCATATGTTATTCATATCTATTTGCCAGTTCCTGCAGCTGACAACTCTTTGCTTCCAGATACTTTATGACTTAACCCATGAAAGGAAATCATTTATTCTAAGCACAAACTTCGTTTGTATACAAAACCTCCAAAAATAAAACATTATTTCAATAACCACTCAAGTGATGCTGCTGTATAGTCAGGAGTCTCTCACAAGGACTTTAGTCCTTTTTTTTCTCTTTCAGAGGTTAAATATCTGAATTTGGAGTGAGTACATGCACACACACACTCACCCACATAGAAATGAACAGAGCAGATGCATTTCTCACCCCCAGAGCTCCCAAATCCAGCCAAGGATTTGGATAAAATCTTGTCACCGGTGCTTGAAGATGGCACAAGTGTCAATGTGCTTTGGGAGATGCCAAGGAACAGACAGCAGTGATCTGTTTCTCCTTTTTTTTCCTTTTTTCTCCTTGTTTCTTCGTGGTTCTCAGCCAACCTGATGAAGCCAAGGCAGCACCAGGGCAGCCATTCAGAGCTGATGAACATATGTCATTCCCACATTTGCAAGGGATGAGGAGCTGGGAGCTTTGCTCTGATGATCAGGCCATTTGTCCAGCAGGCAGCCCAGACAGATTAGTGATAACAGTGTCTTCATGTACTACAAATGAAGACATTTCAGTAAAAAGTAAGAATTAGAACAGCATTAGTAGACTTAAACCCCCAGGAAAAGTCTTGGATCTGAGTGAAAATTCACATATGGCTCAGGTCTGGTGTGTAAGTGATGTGCTACACCCCTCACCCCTCATATTCACAGGTTTCATGGCTCCCCTTCTTGCCTGTGGTAGCCATTCTTCCTGGGTAGCCAGCCTTCCTGGGCAGGGCACCTCCAGCACATCAGAGCTGGCACTTTTGTGGCACTTCAGACTGGTGAAATGCACAGGTTGCATCTTGGGATGTAGTTAAAGCTCCCTTAGGGATCATTCCATATATTCACAGATTAAAATAAACTTGGTTTGCTGGATCAACTCACAAATCTGTGGCTGAAGGCTGAGTCTTAAGGGAGAAATAATTAGAGTACATTTGTTCAGATTTCTGTCTGCAGCAAGAAACCTGAAATCCACCCCCCAGATGAAGCCCACTATGGTGATTCAGGTCAAAAATTAGCTGACAAGTTCCCTGGTTTCATGAGACCTGTGATTTTTATTTGGCAGGGAGTAGGGGAAGAGAAGGTGAGAGATTCAGGAGCCTGTGAATTGAGCAGCAGATGGACTTTTCATTAAGAGGAGCTCCCAAACCTAATGAAATCAGTCAGAGCCTTATTTTTTTTTACTGGCTTTGGTGGACTTTGGAGAAGGCCTTAATTTAGGCACCTTGCTGCAGGGATACAATTACAGCCCTTGATCTCGGTGGTGGATGTTAACAAGTCCTTCTGTCACACTCACCAGGGCTGACAGAAACCTGGGCATCATTTCTGAGTCATTTTTTGTTCTGAGTCTGGCTTGAGCTTTGAACTCCAGCCTCAGGGCAATGCATAGAGATAATGGATTTCCCTTTATCTGATATATAGATATTGCTGCTCATTTTCTAGCTGCTGTGGTATTTGGTTGCTACAGTGTCCAACCATAATGTTTACAGATTGCAGCTGTACTGTACATGCCCAAAAAAAGATGTTGTCTAAAGCTGTTTTGGAGTGTTACTATGATCCGTGGGCTTTATTTTGTTTTGCTGGAGCTAAAACCAGTTGTAAAACTAGCCTGGTTTCCTAAATAACCACATTTAAATATAACTGAGTTTACAAAAGTGCAGAAAAAGCTCTATCATTGTCATATTATTCCCGCTGGCATTTCTGAACAAAAATGGATTTACACCTCCAGTTTTGAAATTTGAGCTTATAGAACAAAAAAAACCCAAGCAGGGACGAAGGTCAACATTGATGTGGAATGCAAAACACCATCTGTCTTGATCATCTGTAACCCATGTCCCCACCCACTGCAGAATTCTTTTTGTTCATCGAAGTTGTTTAAATGTTGAATTTCCAATAGTTTTTTTTTCTTTAAAAGGATTTCCTGAAAATACATGTACAATTTCTCTGCTATCCTCACTGAGATACCGCTTGACCTTTTTCCATCTCCACATCCTGAAGCCTCAAAGTAAACTTCTGTTAGAACAAGAACAGCCACTCTGGAGATGATCTTGACCATTGGAATGTCTGGGGAAGGAAGGGAACAGAAGAAGGAGGCTCAAAATAGAACTGAGATGTCCCTGTTGCTACAAGCGAACAACGTGCTTTGTCAGAAACATGGAATTGTGTTATATTTTCATAAGAGACATGACCATCACAGACACTAGACTTGATTTTTTCTGACTTGCAGGAAGACTGGAAAATAAAGCAAAGCCAAAAACCTCCCACACCACAACAATTAGTTGTTGGAAAATATTGTTTGAAAAGAAAATTAGCTAGAGCTGCAGAGAGAGGTTGTCCCCACACAGTCCTGTTCATCCATCAACTAAAATGAGAGAAAAAGGGAAAAAAAAAACAAACCCTCAACAAAAAGCCAATAAAACATCCCCAAACTGCCAACACATTCCACTAAGCATAATTTCTTGCCTGGAGTTACCACAAGATGGATATTCGCTGCGTGTCATCGCCTTCCCATCAGCCCTTCCTCCGTCTGGCAGAATGTCTCGGGGCCTGGGGACCAGGAGTGACACGTCCCAACAGCTGTTGTATTGATTTTAATTCTAAGCCAAGCTCCCTGGTACATACCTGATCCTACTGTAATATTAATTACAGAGCCTCCCCGAGCTCCGGCCCTGCCGTGTCGTTCGTTATCAAAACGCAGCCACGCGAGCGACTGTCGCCTCCGAGCCATTTTTCATTAACACGAGTGACCAGCCCCGTGCAGAAGCATCTCTGGGTTCTGGATGACATTCCTTAAATGCTGGCTGGTAGCTCGTAAATCACTGTGGTGTTAAAAGAATTCCTACGCTGAGCAGCAGGGAGCTAATCTGTGTCTGCAGGTTTTTAATTGAGTAAAACAAACGACGATGCAACCCCTCTCTAGATGCACTCGAGCCCTTTCTTTTGGACTAAAACGAGCTGAAACCTTTCCCTTTGGGACCTCTTGCTGGCTACTGAGGGAGAGTGAGATCAGCTAAGAAGGGGTATATTGCAATAATCCTTTTTTTTCCCCTTGCCATCACCTCTACCCGTTCAAAGGAGCAGCAGATGGTTAGGGATTGAGTAGGAACAGCACCAAGAAAGTTAATAGACAGTTCTGAGGAAATAGTCCTCACCAGAACCAAGCTCCAGCATGATCTACATCATGGGTCCCTGTCATGCTCTTCCTGAGAGTCCTTGTCTCCACAGCCCTGAGTCCCTCAAGGATATATTGGTCATTATTCCCCATGTGAGAGCAGTGCACAGGGACTTTCATGCCAGGAATTAAAAAACTGTGCCTGTACCATTGTCCAGAAAGTGAAGAACTAAAGGAGTTTTGGAAGTGCCCAACAGAGCAAAAACTGGGAGAACAGGGTCACTCAGCTCCTCTTGTGCCTTTGAGGGGTACCCTGGGTCCCTGCACGTATCCAACACATCACACATTGACTTCTCTCTGGCCCAGCTGGTGCTCAGGGCTAAATTTTCATTCCCATGCTGAAAAAAAGTATTGTTGAAGTAGTAGGTTGAAAGAGGACAAAGTTTTGATGCAGAGGATTAGGCAGAGCTTGGCTCAAGTAGGGATGGGGATGAAGCCCTTATTTAGGAAAAAAAAAATTACCAAGTTGCTCTATCATTCACTTTCAAGTTGATATTAAAGCAGGAATTAAAACTACATCCCTCATTGTCATCCTGCATTCCCAGAGCCACCGTGTTACTAACATGGCCTGACAAATTCAGACTCCTTTGAGAGCGCAGCAGAAGGTGGTTTCCAAGAAATCATATCCAATGTAGTTGGGAAAACCCCCTTTCCTCCACTCTGGAAGGAGATTCTCAGAGTAATGAAATAATACACATGAGCCAAGTTTGTTACATTTTTCTCTAGACATGTCTCTGCATAATAGAGAGCTATAGGTCCTACAAGACATAAACTATGTTTGGCTTTCTAAATATTTTATTGGTATAAACGTGGACCAGGATAATGCCATGTGGGGAACCCTGAGTATATTTCCCAATTGGGCAAAATGAAGTTTTAAGGCAGGAAATTATGATGGTAGGTTGTTTTATTTTAAGCTCCAAATTCCATGTTCAGAGATGCGTAGCACAGCTCCTTTTTATGATATAATTAATCACCATTCCATTCAATGTAGTAAGAGGATCTAATGGGATATATTGTCCCATTTTAATGATAGGCACGTCAGATAACATAAATAGGTCAATTGACGTAATTGCAGTAAATACAGGGGAAAAAAACCCTCGATATTTCGAGATGAATTATGTAATTTACATAATTATGTCTAAAAATGGTATGTCACCACTGAGGGTGCTCATCCAGCCCTCCCCTCTGCCTTCCTCCTTCCCGTTTGGCAGCAGTGCACCGCTAGACGATGTCATATGTGGCTGGAAATTTCTCCAGGTTCTCCAGCTTTGTCAGAGCAGTTTAATGTTGTTCAGACAAGAGCATGAGCTTGACTCATTAGGCACAGGAGAATTCCAGGCTCCCGAGCTGAGCTCCCAGTCATCCCATGTTCCATCAAGGGGCTGTACAGGCTGGAGTTGTCCGAAGCATGAAGGTGGCACCACGGAGGATGGTAATCAGGGATGGCAAAGGGCTCAGCCAAGAACTGGATCTCCTGAAACAGCAGAGCACTTGGAACATTTTATTTTTCCCAGCCACATCATTTATGCTGATGGGGGATGAAAGAAGGTGATACCAGGGAAGGACAGAGCAGCCTGTGAGACTCACAGTCTTCTCCTGCAGCCCTGGGCAGGCGAGTCCTCCTTCACAGGGCAAAGGTTTCTGCAGGAAAAATAATGCAGTCATGTTAAAACATTAATTTGCTGTAAAGAAAAAAATATAAATATTCAAAGGACTGATCCCAAAGTGCCCAGCAGGAAAGATTTCAGTGAGTCCACTTTGTGGACAATATTCAGGCAGCTATTGGGTGCTGCCAGCCTGGTCCCCTCCAGCCCTGTTAATTCTTTAATGCCATGTGATTTCAAATATCTTAAGGGTTTTCTTCCCAACCTTAATAATTCTATGATTTGCAGCTTGTTACAGATCCAAAATCCCCCAGGGGGAACAGGGAAAAATCTACCCCAGACTTCCTTTTCTCTACCCAGGTGAAATTGCTTTGCACAAAACAGGGAGAAAAACGCTGATGAGTTGTAACAGTTCGTTTGGATACATGTCCGGAATAAAGACAAGTGCCAGAAATATTCAAACACACACACTATCTTTATTACAGTGAGGATAATAATAATAGTAATAAACTTAACAAGAGGAATCAAAAAAAAAAAAACTAAAAAAAGGGATACAAAATAACTACCTTATTGGGTGACATTAAAACAAATACTACGAACAACTTTTAATACAGAATTAACTAGTGAAAAGAGGGAGGGCTAAAGGGATTCCAAAAAAAAAAGGATCTTAACACAATATTATGGATAACTATCTTAACACAATATTGGTTAGTAAAAAGGGAAACCAAAGGGAAATATTATGAACAACTTATCAATAATAAAAGGGGAATTTAAAGGAACACTAAAAGGATATTAAAAAAGGAAAAAGAAAAAAAAAAGAAAGGGTTTGTTCTCTCAGTTACTTCCTATCAATAAACTGTGCTTACCTACACAGACAGGCCAGGGCTGTCAGGATCTGCAGCAGCTGGTCGGTACCCATACTTAGCGGGCGTCCCCGCGGAGCAACACAGTCTCGGTGGTAGGATGAGTATCGCTCAACTCAGCAGTCCAGACACCCCATTTTATCAGTTCCACATTACACTACGTAGGGCCAGTA
>NW_020884901.1:7112050-7398059 GCF_003945725.1 Corapipo altera | reverse complement strand
CTCTATGCTCCATTGATCATCCAATTTAAAAGTACCCCCCTTACATGAGTCTCTCTGTATCTCTTCTATTAGAACAAATATTTTATTATTGTAACTTCCCTCAAGTTATTCCACACATCAGCTGAACAACACCTGATGCAACACTTCTGGTACCCCGTTAAGCCAGGGTTTCCCTCCTCCTGCTTGGGTTATACAAAGAGGATTGACCCTCATGGATGTATTTTAGCTCAAGTACATCCTTATGTCCAGAAATCCAGGTTTTGTTGTAATGGGAGACTCTAACAGGGGAAAGGGGAAATTTATTACGTGTGTAAGAACGAGGATAACGTGATTCAGATCTCAGACTATTTAGAGAATTAGTCATTTGGGGAGAAAAATAGTCTGAGTCATGTTTAAAGTTTGGGCAGACAGGTTGACCCAGGTTTGCTCTTGCAGCACGTACAGCTGGAACCTCACTGCTGGGGGAACAGAGAAGGGTGAGAGGAGCAGTCATGTCCCCTCCCTGCCTGCTGCTCCCTCTGACTTCCTCTTTCTCCTGGCAGTCCCTGGGCATGTCCTTGTTCAGTTAGCTGTGCACAGAAAGCCTTTCTCATTGCCCCTGTACATTTTACCCAGCCACGGCTGAAAATCAGGAGAGAGAACTCCAGCTGCTGAAGTGCACAATTTGCTCTCAGCTACAGCCCAGTAATTGAAAACTGTCATTCTGCTGGAAAATGGCAACGGGAGCAAGAGTAGGAGCAGGCTGGAGTTTGTCACTCAGCATCTTGAGATTTTGTAACTAGTTTCAGCTGAACTTTTCCCCCTCTGGGCTCTGATAGCTTGGCTGCTATTTACCAGCCCCTGGGAGAATTGCTTTAGTTATTTTGTTATTGAAATACTTCGGAGATTGTTGTGGTTGTTTACACTTTCTCTTGTTTCCAGGGCCAACGCAGGAGGAGGGGGAGGTGGAGCTGGGTTTGAAGGCAAGGGAATTTTGGGCTAGTTCAAGATTCCCATGGAGTATTTACAGGGTGTGTAGTGACAGGACAAGGGGAATGGCTCGAACTGAAACAAAGTAGGTTTAGATTAGATGTTAAATATTTATTAGATATTAGGAAGAAATTCCTCCATGTGAGGGTGGGGAGGCCCTGGCACAGGTTGCCCAGAGAAGCTGTGGCTGCCCCATCCCTGCAAGTGTCCAAGGCCAGGCTGGACGGGGCTTGGAGCAACCTGGGCTAGTGGAAGGTGTCCCTGCCCATGAGGTTGGGACAAGATCAACTTTAAGGTCCTTTCCAACCTGAACTATTCTATGATTCATCATTTGTTTCTAAGTACAAATCCAGAGGGATATTGGAGGGACCAACAAGTTTTAATATACATTATAGGTACCTTAATGACCTTTATTTTCTTGTTTGTGCAACAAACGTTATATAATAATTATTATTATAATAATACAGCATAATGGTGCACTGGGAAGTTCTATAGCACCAAGGAGCATGAGGGATGGAGACGTGATGGATGGAGACAGGGTCCTACACACTCACAGCTGAGCAGCTCCACACTCCCTGCTCAGCCACTTCCTTTGCTGGACAGTGGGGAAACATCTTCACCAGCAAGATACACAACTCTCCCTTTGTGCTTGCTCTGAGGAGCAGAAGGTCTGATGTCTGATTATTTATTCCCAGGTCTCTTTGCTAAAATGTCTTTCTTGGCTTCCAACCAGAACTTACAGACAATTCTGTGGTGGTGAGAATTAGTCTGGGGACTGAGTGAGTGACAAGTCCTTGTGCATCACTTACAGCCACACTCAGCCACCACCCAACAGAAGAGACTTGGCTGAATTTTCTCTCCATTCTGCTCTTGTTGCTCCTACACTCCTACAACCTGCAGCCTATGAAGTTCTGGGCTCCACAATGACCCTGGAGGTCTCCTCATCTCATTCTGCTGAGGGATCCTTGATCCTCAAAAAGTACGTGCTTTCTCTTGATTTAGACAAGAAAATCACATTCTTTTGCATTATGGAGAGCAGCTTGCTAAAAACCACTATAAACAGTATCCACAAATTAAAAGTCACTAATTCCAAGCTGAGATGGAGCAGAATTCTTTTTATTCTTTTTATTCTTTTTAAGAATAAGCTGGGGGGTGTGGTTGCTTTGCTTTTTGCTTTTTTTTTTTTCTTGTCAGGAATTTTGTTTCACAGCAAAGTTTGACTTTGATAATTTATTTTTTCGAAGTGCTAAAAAAAAAAGAAAAAAAGGAAAACCTTTAAAGCTGGAACATCTTTCCTACCTTTAAAGCTAAGTAGCAACCTGTCTGGAGAGCTGCCAAGCTCTGATGGCAAATGCCAGGTGATGTCTGTTCGATTCCATGCCAGACTCATGATAATGTCATTTCTCCATGTTGAAGTGTTAATCACAATTGACATTTCTTACAACTTTTCTTCCATTTTTGATTAAAAAGCAGAAATTTATTATCTAATCCAGATTTTTATAGGGACACTTATTAAAAAAAAATAAATAAAAAATAGCAAAGAGGAGTGATGAAAGAGCTACAGACCTATTAGGTGTTCTCAGAAACTGACCCCAGACCTGGCTGGAGGTGGCTGTTGGGATGCAATTAAAGCCTTTGGGCTGAAGATCTCACCTTAAATCCCTTCAGCACCGTCTGGGTGGGGGGAGGAAGGAGGGAACTGGAGTTGTGTTCCCATTTAAGACACCAGAGTTAGATCCAAGGAAGGAGGTAAGCAAGGAACATAAGCCCCATGTACACAAGCTGCTCAAACCCTGCCATTTCCAGAGCATGAGAGCTTCTCACCCACCAAGGGAACAGGCTGAGCTTGGCCACATGATGCCTCGGGCTGTGGAGGGTTGGGAGCCTGGGGGGAGCTGTGCAGATTTTGGATTATCAAAAATATTCCTTCTGGGCCAGCTGTATCAAAATCTGGGCTGCTGCAGCTCCTTCCTTTTTTTTTTTTTTTCTTTTCCTACCCCTCAACAACTGTTTTCTCCTCGCTGTAGTCAAAATAAGCTTCTCAGAGCACACTTGTGGCAGATAGGACTCGGATCAACAGGTTGCCTTGTGAAGTGTCATTCACTGTGAAGGAGAGATGTGGCTGCCTGACGTGTGATAGCTCTTCTCCTCTGATAGAAGAAAAAGGCCTCACCAGCTTGCCAGGCAAGGATCAGGGAGAAGAGGTTTGTACAGCTTTTAAAAGTCCCCTATCCTGAGAACTGAAGGGGCTCTGCTGTCTACCACAGTTTTGTCACCCTCTTCCCCATATCTTCCTGCCATGAGTAGGGATTACTTTTAATGCTGCAGTTCCTGCCCCTAAGCAGGTGAGTTTTTTCCTCTATAAACACCTGAAGTGGCCCTTTTGTCCTCCAGTGGGACTGCCAGTAATTTCTGTGATTAGGGGACACAGGCAAAACAAAGAGAAAGGCTCTTGCAGGAGCCTCAGAGGAACAGAAGGTGATGCACTGTGACAGATGCCCTTTCTGATGCTGTTTGTTAACCTTTTTTGATGCTGTTTGTTAAACACGCTGCCACTTCCTTTTGTTCAATTCCCCAGCCTGCCTGTGTGCTCCTGACATCTGCATGGCCCAGGCAAGACAACAGCTTTCCAGAGATGGAGAGGAGAAAGGGGCTCCTGGCACTCACCTCTCACCATCCCATCCCAGGACCTGACCTAATGCAAACTTCCAACACCCATCCCTTCCTCATAATCATCTTGTGAGGTCTATAGTGAGATAAATACCCTCAAAATTTGAGTGTCGTGTCCAGTTCTGGGCCCCTCACTGCAAGAAAGACATTGAGGGGCTGGAGCATGTCCAGGGAAGGGAACAGAGCTGAGGAAGTGTCTGGAGCAGCAGGAGCTGCTGAGGGAGCTGGGGGGGCTCAGCCTGGACAAACGGAGGCTCAGGGGGGACCTTCTGGCTCTGCAACTCCCTGACAGGAGGGGGGAGCTGGGGGGGAGTCGGGCTCTGCTCTCAGGGAACAAGGGACAGGAGGAGAGGGAAGGGCCTCCAGCTGTGCCAGGGGAGGCTCAGGTGGGACATCAGGAGGAATTTCTCCATGGAAAGGGTGGTCAGATATTGGAAGGGGCTGCCCAGGGAGGTCTGGAGTCCCCACCCCTGAAGGTGTCCAAGGAAGGACTGGAGGTGGCACTCAGTGCTGTGGGCTGCGGGACAAGGTGAGGATCAGTCAAAGGTTGGACTTGATCTTGGAGGTCTTTTCCAGCCTAAATGACTCTGTGATTCTTTGAAAATATGTTATAGAGCTCCATCTATTAAATACATCTCCTATAGATGTCGGGCTATTTACCTGTACACCTAATCCCTTCTGGAGAAGTTATATGTCTGTGTGAGTATTTTCTCCCATTATCTCTCCTTTTGAGCTCTATTACCTTTAGCTCTGAGGATGTCCAATGCCTCTTGCTGCCTCTGCAAGACCAGGGAATCCCCCCCTCTCCCTGCCCCCAGCAGAAGAATCCCTGCCAGCCGAAACCGAGGTGCTGGGAAAGGCACGGGCAGCTGCCTCTATCCTTGTTTTCCTCCTCCTTCCTGCTTTGGGGAATACAGAGGGAAATAGCCATTGTGGCTGGCATGGAGGCAGATGGTGGCACTAAAACTAAGAGCATTAATTACTACTATTATTTTTAGCAGAAACATATTGTAAGCAGCGTGATTCAGAGCTGGCCAAGGCCCTGCAAGAGGCTGAGCACTCGGAGCCGAGCCGGAGGCAGCTGGCAAAGAGCTGGGAGAAGGGTTTGGATGCTCCCCCTAAACTTTGGGACAGTGGTGTTTGTTTAGGCTGCACCCTCAAACGATTTCCAGGGACAGATGTGCACTGGATCTGAACTGAGAATGGGAAAGCTCTGGTATTCCCACTGTAATGACTGAGAGCTGGGATCATGCTGGTGCTTTCACTGGCACATTTCCGTGGGCATCAGCACTGTGCAGCTCTGGTGCTGGAAGTGGGAGACAAATCAGTCCGTGTACTTTAATTTCTAACACTTTATTGGCTTCATAAAACACAGTATGAGGTGCTGTGTGAACAAGAAGTGAACAACAGTCTTGGCTTGAAGCATTTACAGCCAGAAAGATAAGACAGTGGTTGGAAGGAAGGGGAATACTCTTCTTGCAGCTTGAGAGCTGGGGATGGTTCAAAGACACTTGTGCAGCTCCTAATCCCAGGAAACATGAAAATCATTTGCAACTCGTCCTTCTGATATATGTGCAAAGGTCATAAAGAGCCAACAGCAGAGCTGGTAACTGCATGAAAACCATCACTGCAATGATTTAAGCACAAGGTCACAACTTTACAGCTAAAGCCCACAGTCCAGCAAAATATCTGAGGTAAGATCTAAATGTGGGCTTAAAGCAAACACTTGTTCAAGTGTCTTTCTAAAAGGAAATTAATTTGAAGCTATTGTCAAAGTAAAGTCTGTTAAACTGAGACCCAGCCTTGTTGTTGGAGTCAAATAGAGGAGTGAAAGAAAACACTTGTCAAATATATTATTCTGAGAATTCTGTGTTCACTCATTAAATCATTTATTAATGACTCCTGGAGAAAAAACATGAAAAATATCACCAGATGACTTATTTAACAAGCCCCCACAAATTCAGCGTGTAACACATTCATCAGAATCTATTCAAGCAGCTTCAATGCTTGGACAAACCCCTGTTTTTTAATCTAATTTCCCAGGCAGAAAGACTGCCAAAAAGTGCAAATGATGTTGTAAAGAATGAAGAGAGGCTTTTCAGTAGCCAAATACCCCAATGATGTTTACATGCACACACTCAGCATCTCACTCCCTAAAAGACACCTTCCTATGTGTCATTTGGACACAGGATTTCTTTTTTTTTTTTTAATGCTTATTTCAGAGTAGGGGGGAGATAAGGGTGTATTTGTCCATGGGGCTGAACATATCACACTGGATTCATTAGAGAGGGATGGATTGGAGGCAGCAGCTCCTCTGTGCTGAGCTATTGAAAGTGAAATGGGATAATTGCCACAGTTACAACGAGACTGATCAAGCTGAGAGAAACAAGTTTCAAATTGTACCAATCAGCCCTAATCCGAAGGAGTTATTAACAGAGCTCTACCCTGGTGAGTCTGCATCTGCTAACTTGAGATAATGATTTATATCACCCTTTATGAAAGTTCCAATTTATTCTAATTCAATAAGTGAAAGCCAGCAAGCTCGGAGGGAGTCACAGACAAGGATTCAGTGGGAGCCCCTCGGCTGCTCTGCTCCTCCCAGGCAGGAGCAGCAGCTGCTGCAGGAGAACCACGGGGGCCAAAGGGGAAAGAAATACAGCTTGGAGCATTGTCTTCAGGTGATGTAGAATTTTCAAGGTGCTTACATAGATCAGGACGATGATTTAGCCTTTAAAACCCTTGGGTAAGATCAGGAATAAGGATGTGGTGCAGGAAAGATGAGGGGGAATGGCTTTAAGCCAAAGGAGGTAGGTTTAGACTGGATATTAGGAAGAAATTCTTCTCTGTGAAGTTGGAGAGGCCTTGGCACAGGTTGCCCAGAGAAGCTGTGGCTGCCCCATCCCTGGAAATGTTCAGGCCAGGACTTGGAGCTTAGTCTAGTGGAAGGTGGCCCTGCTCATGGGGTTGCAAAGAGATGATTTTTAAGGCCCTTCCAACCCAAACCAGTACATGATTCTACGAAGGGCAGATGGTGCCTCCTTCCCACAGAAGGAACAACCTGGAATGCCTGGACAAGGGAAGTTTCATTGGGTTCTCACACACAAAAGCCTATTGCTTCAAAGCCTGTAGGCTCACCTTACATCAACATGCACATTTCTGTGGACACAAGGCTGTTTTGAACATTATGGGAGATTTATCTGGGATGGGGCCTTTTAAGCCTGAAGTAACATCAGGGACAGAAGCTGAAAAGTCATTCCCTTGAAATAATACATGGGATTTTCTGGTTTTTTAGTGGATGGTGACAATATAGCCCCTCATATCACAAAACACACTTCAACAGTTGCTGGCTCCATGGTGAAATTCTTGTTACAGCCCAACCCAGATCTGCCATGAGGCTGCTCTGACTCATAGAAGCCAAATGTCACCACTGAGTGCCCCAGGTCCCCCCAGCCTGCACAAAACCACGAGACATGATTCCCCAGGAGTTAAAAGATGTTTAACAGCAGGACACAACCATTTCCATTCTCTGCTGGGCCCTGCACTGAGTGAACAAAAGCATCAAAATTTCTGCATATTGTTCTTCTCCTGAGGGGAAGCTTTATGTTATTTGCTGTGTTTGCACAGTTCCAGTACCTGCAATGTTTGCTTGGCTTTCTTTTATTCAAACACATTTGTTCCAGTTGCGTTTCTGACCTATTTTACTGTTACTCTGTGAACACTTACTGAGTGATAGTTTTTGCCTTTGTTTCAAGAATGTTCCAAGAAAGTAAGAGTACTACAAGCACTTCAGTGACAATTTGGGCAAAGTTTCATGGAGAAAAGGGCTTTTTCCTCCTTTCCTTCTTTTCAAAGATGACTTAATAGTTGATTGACTTCTAATTGTAAAATTTTTGGTCGTCCAGTCAGAAAAGAACCACCACCTGAGAATGAAATGGTCAGTGGTGCTCTGTCAGGAGTGACTGTTGCATGGCTGGATACAGGGAGATGTTCACAAATGGGCTGTAAAATGAGGTTTACTTGCTGATGTAGGAGTTCCTATTCAGACTTATGCTCCTAAAACACTCAGTGAACAATGTTTTGATGAGAGGCATTGCTGATACCCATTTGTAGGGCAATCCCCAACATTTCCTGTTCCCTTCCCTTGCTCTAACTACAAATATTAGTCAGGATTTCAAATATAAGCTCCAGATTTTCTAGGTTCTACTGCTTTATAGTACTTTTATGGCTATAACACCTCATCACCTGCCTTGCACCTCCCTGAGGTTGCTGCCTTGACACGGTGGGAGTTCATTAGCTGCTGAGCAGGGAAGGTGTTGCCTTTCTGGAGTAATGAAAGTTTTCAGTGTGTCTTCTTAGCAGCCTGTTGAAATATTGACTATTTCTCTTTGAAGTCAAAATCATCAATCTATTTTTTTTTAATTTTTTTTTTATGTTGTTGAGGACTTTGAACAGTATTTGAGTGAGTCCTCAACTGCCATTGAGGCTTACTCTGTTTGTGTCAGGCTGTTTGGGAGCATGAAATGCTACCCCAATGCTGGTACCTCTTAAATTCACACATAGAGTCAGTTCTGAATTCCAGCTGAACCTGGTTTTCTGCCAACTTCCGCATTGTGCAGCCTGAAAAATAGGGTAGCAAAGCTCCAACAAAAGAAAAAAAGATCTGAATGCAGCAATGGAGAAGGAAAAGAGTCACTGTCAAATGTTAATGACATGTTCCTTGCAATGTGAATGAGACTAAGACTGGAATGGGTCAGGAGGAAGAGGAAAGCACAGCTCTGAGAGCAGCTGAATGTTTAGAGGCACAGGTTGAAAGGAAAAAAAGTGAAAGAAATTCATGTTCCTGCTGAAACAATGCAGGAAAGTTATTTGTTTTAGGACTACTTTCTGCTCAGGACAAAAATATCATCCTGAAGGGTCTTTAGGCTGCTGAAACAGGGATCCAAATCCCTGAGCTACCCTGTCCAGAGCAGGACTGATTTCTCCAGAGCAGAACTGGGGGTGATGCATAGCCAGGCCACTACCTTGGTACTTCTCATCTGCTGTACAAAGACTCGGATCACGCAAAGCAGTGAGTGTGGACCTGAATTCTCCTTCTCTTGTCACACTGATTCATTTGTTATCCAGGGTCATTAGTTCTTCCATATGGAGCTTTATTACTGCCAGTGATTTCCAAAGGCCACTGAAATGCTTCTTACAGGATCTCCACAAAGGGGAAATGATACCGAGACCTTGTGCTGCAGAGTCTCAGAGTTGAAAGTGTCTGTGAAAATGTCTAAAACATGTTCCTTTTTCTCAGGGCATCCTGAGTTTTCTAGTAATCACAGTGAATTAATTCATGGAAAAACTGAAAAACTCTCACAATATATTCATCTGCTGGGCAAAGATGGGTGATTTCCTACCAGTTACCATGAGGCAATGTCCAGCTCACTTAATTGCCAAGCAATCCCTTAAAAGCCCAGCTCGCATTTGCTCTGCCATAACTACTTGGCTGGCTGATAAGATTCTGAGGTCAACAGTATTATCACCACAAGTCTTGTTTAATCTCCCTAAGACTTCCTTTAGCCTGGAGAACCCACTGGGGGAAGAAATCCATGTCCAGCCCTGTGATAAACCCACTGAGCCAAACCCTACCTGTATCTCTAGTGAGTGAAGGCACACAGTGACCCCAAAGCCACTAATCCTGGCCATGGAGCATCCAATTCACCAGTGTGCAGATGAATTAGCTCAGAGAGGGATGAGGGAACCTGGAGTCCTGGTGATGTGATTTCCTGACCCTCCTGTGAGGCCTCACTGAATCAAAGCAGATGGGGCTGTGCTGCTGTTGGAAGCAGCTGCTCCCCTGCAAACACCAGCCAGGCTCTGCAGGGGGATGGAGGGGACTGGGCTGGTGGCATCAGACCCTGTGGGGACTGTCCCACTCATGTCCCAGTGCCAGCTCCCCCCACACCAGGACAGGCTGTATGTGCTCCCTCCAGCTCAGTGCATGCCAGATGTCACCAGTGTCAGACATCCAATCTGTAACAATAAGGGAGATGTAAAAACAGTTACTATTAAATATTTATCAAGATTATCTGTTTGACCTTTATTTTTACAACTGTTTGCACGCTAGTGAGGAGCTGTGGAGGCTGCCTGCAAAGAGGGGGCTGTGAATGCAGCTGTGCCTGGTGCCACATCCCTGTTCTTCTTCCCATCTTCCTCCTCTCACCTTCCCTCCTTCCTCTGGGTGTGCTGGGAATCAGCCCAAAGGTCTGACAAAAGCCTGAGGTAGACACTGTGGTTGGGAGCAGTAAAGCTAAAGGAGAATTTATCATTATTATCTGATTTAGCCAAACCGTCCAACAAGGCACCACTTCCCAAGCTTGTTGCATTTTAAGGAGGCAGCACAAGAACTGAGCAAGACTGAGGAAAGCTATGTCCCTCTCCCTGGTGTGTATTCCCTCCTTTTCTCCTTTCTTCCTCACTGTTAAGGGTCTCCTGTGTAGGCACCCTCCTTCTCCCATCCTCACCCCACAAAAACATCCCAAGTTGGGGATGGATTTCTGCCTCTCCAGACTTCAAGAGGAAAATAAAGATGAGGGAGGGGGCAGGGGGAGGAAAAAAGAGATTTCAATTGACCCTGGGTTTCTGTTTGACCGTCACAGCTAATTGAATTGCCTTCAGTCAGTGCCAGGATTTGATGGCTGCCTTAAGAATAGGGCTGGCAGAGTAACAGAGGATGACAGCTGCTTTCTGCAGCTGGTTCCAAACTAAGGAGCAGGTCAATGAGCATGGATGAACTGGGGCTTGAAAGCAAGGAAGAACATGTGCATTCCCCTCCACAACACTGAGAGATGGGAGGAATTGCCATTTCTCTCTTTTTTCCCAATTCAGCATAAAATATCTGGACAAATGTCACTGCGTTATGGAAGCTGTTGAGCTTTTGAGTTTGGTTTCTTTTTTTACCTCTCTTTTATGCCTATAATTTTCCTAAGCCCATTTTTCTGCCCAATGGCTGGGATGGAATCAGAAATCGAAAGGCAGCCCCGCTGAAATCAATTGAAAAAGTCATTAAGCAGCTGTGGTGTAAAAAAGCCTCCCCTGCCCTGAACTCTGGTCCCATTCATCCCCTTCTCCTCCCCAGCTGGAACACTGTAGCCTGAAGATCCACTGGCTGCAGCCAGGCATGGGGGGACCAGTCACCTGTTAAATTCAGATTTCTTGGATGTGCCAGCAGGCTGACACATTGATAAACAGCTCTGATTTTTAGCAAAGGTTTGGAATGCTCCCTGTTAATTGCTTTGTGGTACTGAACCACACAACCTGCGGTGACTCAACCTGAGCCACCTCCCCGTGGTGACATCGAGGTTTCTCCATCCCTCTTCAGCCCAGGGGACAGCTGATGGCTCTCAGAACAAAACCCACCCAGATTTACAGCTGCTGTGTCAGTAGAACTTGAAGCTGGGGCCACCAGGCTGTCACTGACAGCCAGACCCCCCCTGCCAGTGGCCACCAAGCCCGGAATGATTCACAGTCAGAGGTGCCCCAAGTGTGGGGTGTGCCCAGGGTGCTGCAGGATGGAAAAGGAGAGGAGAACACTCTGGATGTGCTCTGTGCTCTGAGCAAGGTCAGGTATCTCAAACTGATTGTGTGGTATGAGCTCGGGGAGGGAGAAAAGAAAATAAAGTAGCACTTGTGGTTGGATTTCTTAAAAAGAAAACAACAACAACAACAAAAAGACTTGCCCTTGCCCAGATCTGAACTCTGGCCCTGAAAACTGAGAAATCAGAATTTTACTTTTTTTTTAATCTGGCCACAGATATTTTGATAGGTTGTGTGAAGACTATAAAACATGCCACTATGACAGGCCATTCCTCTCTAAGCTGATGCTGAAATACTTTATAGAAAACAAAGGCATAAAATACAGAGAACTGATATCTAAAGAAGGAGAATGACCTAACTTGTCAGTGAAAGTTATCATTGTTCTTTTCACCAATGGGTATTTTTTCTAGCTTTCATTAAAAAAAATGGAACAAAAGGAAATCCACTCTTAAAGGAGACAGCTCCCTTTTTTTACTTTTTTCTTCTTTTTTTTTTTTTTTTAAATATTATATACCACACATTATTTCTGATGGAGCCAAACTAATCCTCAAATGGGAGAAATTAGCATGACAATCAGTGACTTCCCTATAAATAGAGCAATTATCAGGAGAAAAATAAGGTCAAAATGTATTTACTACTAATTCAAAATCTTAGTGAGCCACAGAACAAGTGATTTGCTATAACATGGAAATGTCCTGAGGGGATGAGTTGAGAAGCAGAGCTGTACATGCTGCTGCCTGCAATTTTATGAAGTGAAAGTATTTGAAAATGCTGTTTTTCAAGGCTGTGGGCATAAAGCCAGCTGTCTTTCTGGCATGTAAATCATATATATCACTTTAAACTTTACAACTCAAAGGTAGCCCTTTCATCAGGGGTAATTAATTAATGAGAAGACAGAGATTGGGCAACAACACAAGATACTGATACAAACTCTTCTCCTCCTGTTGGAGCACTCATTACTTTTATTGTCACAAGAAGTGGAAGAGGCTGGATGGACTTTTGGACAGCATCAATACATCTCTCACTAACACATTTCCACCTGGTCCAATGGTGTAAAAGGACAAGTCAAAAGAACCACATTTCACTCAAACTCCTCATGACCTATTCCTGTATTTATGGATTCAAGCACTAACACACTGTAGTTATTCATTCTCTTGGGATTTGCAAATGATGGAGATTGATCCAAATATAGAGCAGATTTCCTTAATGACAGTCAGAAGGTTTAAGCAGTATCTGGGTTTATATCTGTACATACACATGTTAAACATGAAGAAGATGAGAGAGAATAGTTTGGAGACAGACAAAAAACTTCCTGTGCTTCCCCCTGAGAGTGAAAAGTGTTTTTTTACGAGACAGTGACTTTTTTTGGAGATGCCCTGAAATTTTCTAGGGAGTTTCAACAATGAATGGTGCCTGGGAAAGATTTAAGACGTGGATGGTGGGAATAGAATGTCCCTTCTGCTGAATAAAAGGATGAATTGTCCTTTTTATGCCCGCTGGTAACAGTGGGTTCCTTGTGGTGTGAGAAAGTCATCTTGAACATCTCATGGGGCTCTGTAAAGGCACTCCCTTGTCCATAATATATACATCCATGGCTCCCATGAATCCCTGGGATCAGAGGATATCCAAATCCTCAGGAACACTGCTGGTCTATGCCTTTGAGCTCAGGATGAGAAGTCTGTAGTCCCACCACGGTGTTCACACAGGGGATGGAACTTTTTTTTCTTTCTGTCCTCCCTGTCACCGTGCCAGGTCAGGGACTGTGCATAGCCCCAGTAATTAAGCCAGATAAATAAAATCACATTGCTCATAATTACTGTGGACAATTTTGTGTAATTAGATGTTAAGTGTGGTAGCCACTCTCCTTTATGGCCCTAGGTAAGTACCTGCACCTTGACTTAAAAGAAGCCTGGTAGGAAATATAACTGCTTTGTTGCTCTCTGTGTAATTAACTACCATTAAAGCCACTAATTAGATCGTAAGTTTTAAATAAGATGCCCTAATTATCTTTGGTACACGGTGAACTGATTTGCCAGGGCAAAGCCTTTCAAAAGTTAAAAAAAAAAAAAAAATCATTTGGCAGCTCTCAGGGTTATTTTTCTGTATCTCAGAGTCTGCATGAGAATGTGCCACAGACAGAGAAAGTAAACTTGGTGTCCACTGATTCTTATTGCACTGGAAGACCCAGCCTTGAGGCAGGAAGGTAAAGCAGTGAGTAGATGCCCCAAAACACACAGCAGGTGATCTACAAATAGAAGTAAGTGTGTGCACACACAGGGGAAGTTTTTAATTCCAGAAAGGAATGCAACTTTGTGGGGATGATGTTCTTCATCTGCCTCATTTGATTTGGTTTTTATTGGTAACACTGTGCTGCAGAATAAGTTTAGAAGGTCTTAGCAAACAATATGTTTCTTAATTCTGGTGTGTTTTGGGCAGCTCTCTGAATTACCCAGGCAGCAAACTTTCTGATCTCCCTGCCCCAGGAGCAGAGAACACAGTGTGCACAGTGAAGAGAATATAATCCAGCAAACACCTGCATGTGAACCCTGATTATAAAAAAGTTTTGGCTGGTTGAAGAACAAATATTTCATGTGGCTTAGCATTCAGAGCCATCTGACTTTGCATTTCATGAGTTTCTGCTGTTTGAGCAAAGGTGAGGCAAAGCCAAGGTAATTCGTGGGGTGAAGACCTGCACAGAGATTTCGTGGTGTAAATACCAGCAAATACAGACCCACTGAATATTCTCTCTGAGCTTTTCATCCATTCTAATTGGGAGAGAAATGTATGCCAGCCTGGCACTCTGCTGTTAGCTCAAGGTTTTAGTTCAATCCTATCTTGGATTTTGAAGAATGACAACTGTGAAAGCCAGAGAAAGCTAAAGAGTGAGGCTGAGAAGGCCTGGGAGGGCAGAAGAGAGCAGCAGGAATGAGTGAAGGCTCAGAAAAAACAACCAGATCACACTTGTAGCCCATTTTCTGCTTCCCAGGGTCAGGTGAAGCTGGAAAATCCTCAGGGTGGGACTGAGTCACGGCAGAGTATGACTGCTCTGAAAAATAAAACCCCCATGTGGCAGTAGAACCTTTGCTAGAAAGTGAGATATAGAGGAAACTCTAAATTGTTTCATTATTTTGTGCCTGTAATACCAACCCTGAGCCTGGACCCAGGTGATAAGAAGAGCTGTGGTTTGATAGCAGCAGCTCCTCCATGGCAGACTCTGGGAGCTGTTCTGCCTTGGTCCCAGTCACTCCCAGGAGAGATGAGGAGCTGGGTCTTCTCCAAAAGCCTTAAATGAGCCAAAATTGTGCAGATCTCAGACTATTGACTCTTTCCCAATGCGAGAGCCCTCTCCTCCTCTCCTTCAGTGTGTGCCAAATGAGATTGTCTGGGCTCAGAAAATTGTGGGAATAACTTTCCCTTCCCATTACATCCATAAAGAACCAACCTCCACTCTTTACAGAGCCTGTGTTCCTGCCATATCTTGATGTTTCCTTGAATAAGGGAAACTTCTGTGTATTTTTCCTCATCTGATCTACCATTTGATTCCTTTGCAGATATAACTCTGTCAATATATGAACTTTCAGGCTTTCAAAGATGTTTGTGGAAGATACACACATTTGAAGATAAATTAGGCTTTCTTGTCCTTCCACATGGTGGTGGGCTTGCCTGGATCTAATCTGTTAATATTGAATTAAACAAAGTATTTTAGCTTTCAAAAAGGTCTAAAAATCCAGGGCCATTGCTGAGACTCCTGGGTATTATTTGCCTTTGCTTCCTGCAGCTGCCAGACCCTTTTAGAGGTCTGAGCCATGACACCTCTGTTATAATTTAATGTTTCATTCCTGTGAACACCTTTGGCTCCCAGGAACACTTTGAAAGGTCCAAGGAAATTTTAAGCCTCTGTTGCTGCCTACAAACATAAAATTATGTATAAAAATATAAAGAGTCCTTAAATAAAAATACTTGGTCATGTCCCACCAAGAACACAACACCTTATGGCTCCTGCTGTGGGGTGGGGAAGCTGTGGCTTTCCCTGTCTCCTTGAATTGTTGTGTACAGATGTCTCAGATAGTGCTGAACTCTTAAGTCAGCTCCAATAAAAGCCAAATAAAAATGAATCTCAGAGCAGAACATTCTTCCCCACCATCCCTAATTTTGCTTAGAAACATTGATCTTTCTGAAAGTAAATAAAAGAAGAGTACAACCAGACTTCTGTGGTTATTCTGTTTTTCTCTTCAGTTGCCCTGCTTCTTTTCCCTCCTGCCATTCCTCCCCTCAGGCTCAGGCTGCACAGAAAAGGGGATTTCAGCAGGAACCTGCTGTGTGAGCAGAGCAGCACCAGGAGCTGCTGGACCTGCTGGAGGGAGATGGGAATCTCCACAACTGCTGCAGCAAAGTGATGCCCTCTAACTCCAGCTCAAAGCACTGTGGGGTGTGACTGCAGCCTGGACAGACTGATCTGCTCTGTGACAGCACTGACATCCTCCTGATCCCTGTGGAATGCGAGGGATGTGCCTTCCTCTTGCTGACAAAGCTGCAGCCTGAGTTCTTTGAGGAGGGAAAGCATCCCTGCCTCTCCTTCACCTGCTGCCTGAGCACAGAGCAAGCAGAATGAAGGGAAATGCAGATGGAGTAGTGGAAGTTGTAGAATCCAAAGTCTCACAACCTATTTGCTACACCTTTAATTCCCAGGTGAATCAAGGGAAGAAATAGTCCTGTTGTTCTTATCCTCTGGTATTGCTCAGCCACTCCCAGCAGCTTAATCTCTTTCATACAGAGCTAAAATAATGCAAGTGATAATGTTGTGTTGCTAAATAACCAACAGGTACCTGAGCCAAGCACACAGAGCAGAGCAGCAATTACAACCCCTTCTGCAAGACTCACTGCAGGAACTGAACCACTGCTAAAGAAAGCCTTTGACACCCTCTCCCCAGGCTGTTGCTTCCTAGAATTTAAATTTAAGATTAAATTTAAAATGTGTAATTAATTGGCTAAAAAAAAAATCCCTTTTTCTACAATAAACACCAGTCAGCTGGGCCTTTTCTGCACTGCTGCAGCTCTTCTGCCTTTATTTTGGGATAGGTTTTAGGACCTTTTGAATAGATCCTTTGCCAATATCCCTGTGTGCTAATAATAGACATTACATTATTAGCACAATGTATGGATGGGATATTCAATGAAAGTGGCTTTTACAGGGATAGAAGTCAGGAAGAAGCCTGGGAAATAATATTACCTTTTGGAAAACTACCTAATAAAGCATTTTCTTAGAATAGACAGGGTAGAGCTTCACTGGAAACTTGACTTGTAACACAGAGGCTAAATGTCTGTGTCTCTTCTAAATGAAGCTCAATATTTGACAAAAAAATGTGCCGCTTGGCAAAATTCCTATACAAACACAACCATTTAATTTTGGTTGCAAATAAGATGAAAATCAGAATAAATAAATAAATAAATAAAAGTCAAATTTGGGGTTTTGATTTTTTTTTTTTTTGAGAAATCACATAGAACAAAACTGTGAATTTTATGCAGATTCACCCCTGGCCCCACCACAGCTCTACCACCCACATGCCACCTGCAGGTGGTCTCTTGTTGTTCCCCCACCCTTCCCTTCTTGCCCTGCCCACATCAGTGCTGGTTGCACCTTTTGGGGGCTAAACTAATCCCTCTCAAGTTTACTTAAAAGACTCCCATTGGGTTCAATAGGTGTGGGATCAAGCTTCATCGACTCCCACTGTCACAGAGGCAATCACTCAGCAGGAATGAAGGGAGGTGATCCTTGTACATATGGTTTATAACTCTGCCAGGGACAGGGAGAGCAATTACACACGGTTCAGCCTGGTGAAAGCCCGGGCAGTGAACCCACCACAAAGTGCTTGAGGCTGAATATCCTCGAACAATTTCTCCTGTGCCATTAAACATCCACCTTCCCCACCGCCCAAGAGAGATAAGGATGTGGATTCCACACCCAGCCTGCCCTGTTGTTAGACGGTCTGTCAGCTCCAAGCACTCCTGCTCGCTGGAGCAGCCCGTGTAATTATAAAGGAAGGGTAATTGAAATAAGGGGAAAGCAACACTTCAAAAGGAAGCAAATGATTCAGAACATGCAGAGCCATCCACCCACATCAGCAGGGTCAGCAGGTCCATCAGGCTTGGAAGCAGAAATGCTTTTGTCTGGAAGGAAAGAAAAAGAAACCCTAATAGGATGTATTTATAATCTGAAACTTCTAGTTTTTTGTTGTTTTTTTTTTTTTTCTTAAAGCAATCCTTCTCCCTTGGTAAGATGAGAAGCAATGAACATATTTGAGAGAGGAAAAGCTTTAACCAGGAGCTACAACAATTCTGGAAAACATGGAATGGGCCAGGAGAGGTGGTCTGGTGCAGACCAGCTCCAACAGGTCTGTCTCTGCCAAGCCCTCCTGGCTTTTAGATAGAAAATTAATCCTTCTCTTTCTCCCTCCAGCTAAATAAAACCTGGTCAAGAAAATATCTTTCCTTCTGTGTCCCCCCTAACAAACCAGAGCTTCCTATGAAACCTGTTCCTTGAGGATTTGCAGACCAGGTGTTCCAGCTCCTGTGCCCTGGTGTGCAGACTAGGCAGGAGAGTCAGAATTTGTTAACTGGCATTGAATCTCTTGATTTCAGCACACCTACACCCACCTGCACTTGCAGATGATCTGGACCACTGTTTGCTATAGTGTGTTCCCTTCTATTGCTTTATAATCGCACCCATAACAAAAATATTTTAGTCTCCTAGTCTGTCTCTGAAAGATTTGGGAGCATCAAGGCCCCTCCATTATAAACAAGTGACACTGAGAACAGGGACAGAAGCTGGAGAGATCCAGGTTACACAGATGAATCTGGCAATTCCAGAAACAGGCAAGGACCTCCCAGGTCCTCGAGTGGCACATGCTTCATAAACACTGGTATATTCTCATGTTTATTTGAAAATTGTGTCAGCATTATATTTATTTGTTGGACCTTCTAATGTTGGTCTGTTGTTAGCTGTAGGTTTAACCAGGAGAATTAGCTCTGAGTCTGATTTGCTTCATTTTGACATCTGGATTGAATCCCATCCCTTCAGAACATGGACGGAAGGTTCCAGAAAGTAAAAGTTCAAAGGTAAAAACCTCTGAAATAGAGAAGTGCTAAGAGACAAATCCATAATGAACAAACCTTGAATTAGGAATAAGCTTCTCCATGATTTTTAACATCTTAGCTCAACGTTTCCTCCTGATCAAAGGTTTCCCAGACAACCTTGGATGGATTAGATCAGTGTGCATCCTTACCTGTACAGGATCTCTCTTCATGAGATTCCATATGTATTCTGTATGTTTTCTATTACATATAAATCCAGAATCTGTGAAAAAATTCCTTCTCAGGTAACACTTGTAAGAAGCACTGGTGTAAGGAAGGGTTAGCAAGCATTTTTGGTGCTCTGTGAAGTATTTTATGTACACCAGAAGTCTTCCAGCTTTCCAATCACACCTTTTTCATAGTCTGGTAGTTTTCACTTTTAAAAGGAACTGATATTCTAGTAACATTTTTTTTCTTTTTCTCACTTCAGCAATTTTAAATATATCTTGTCACAGGCCAAATATTTTTTCCATTCTACTTTCTTAATAATTTGACAGATCTGGGGGGAATTTTGCCTTCAAGTTAGATGGTTTGTCCTAGGACTAAGGAAGAAAACTAGAAAACACTTGTAACTAGTTGATTTTTTCTGCCTGTTTTCCCAGCTGACACCACTTCTGCTCATTAGCCCCTTAAATCCAGGTGGGATGAGCAGCAGCCTTATAAGCAGTCTGAAGGAGTAGGGAGTAGTTGTGTTCTTTGCCTGGGTATTTTGTTGAGTGTTTTTGGCTTTATTTTATTTAGGATTCTGTTTTCTGTTGGTGGTAAATTTTAAGACCTTCTAGGAGTTCTTTCTGTATCTTTTAAGGAGAGTTAGGCTGCCTATTATTAAGTTTATTTCTCTTATATTAAAATTTATTTTTCTCTCAGGTTTTAGTCTGTAACTAGGAAGTGCTTTATATAGACTGTGTTTTGTAAAGGCTGTAAAAACCCAGGATTTGCTGGAAGAGGGTTCCAGAGAGCAGGCAGTGGGGAAAAGCAGTTCATGGTTGTTGCCATTTTTTTCACTCCAGGGGCAGAATCTGGGGGATGTATTAAGATGAGCAGAGAGGTTTGTTAGGGCCTGAGGTAGTGCTAGACCAGGGACTTTGCTAGTCTGTATTTTAAGCCCATCACTGGTAGAGGTTGCTGCTTTTTCCTATGATTTAGGATACTTTTAGTATCTGTTCTGTGTTGTTTGGGTCATTAAGTTGTGGACTGCCACTTCCCAAAGAGCAGCTCCTCCTCGTGAGGCATCTGTCAGTCTGCTTCCAGAAATGTGGGTAGGGAATGATCCCAAAGATGTGCCTCAGGGTTGTAGTTTATTTACTTTCTGAGGCTCTTCAAGAAGGAGTAAGACTGTTTTGAGATGAGCCCTTGCCCCAAAGAGAGTCTTAGAGAACTCTCTCAGAATTGTGCTGAAGGGAGGAGGGAGCAGTGGCACAATCTCACCAAATTATATTGATAATATGTAGTAATTATCCAGCACTTCATATGATCAGAGCACTTTACAAACATTAACTAATTTACAGCGTTTACTGAAAACAGATGTGCCTTTTCTGGGGAAAAGAGAGAAACACTGACTGTGCTGGCAGAGGGGAGCAGGGCCCTGCTGGAGCCTCTGGTTTGGGAAGGAGCTGGATGGTGGTTCAGGGCTCTGTGGAGGCACCTTCCAGAGGTCTTGTAGCTGTTTCACCACCTGCTCAGCCATGGCAAAAGGGAAAACACCTTCTTCTATGGTAGTTACTGAGAATGAAGGCTATTTTTATTCTGCTAAATAATCTTTTAATAGCCAAGAATAACACGATCTACAGTTGAGGGCAAGCAAACTGCTCTGCTGTTGTCATCATCAACCTCTGATAACCTTGGAGCAAGACAGCTGATGGCAGCAGCATCCTGTCTCCTGTGGAGCAACAGAAAGGTAGGATTGCCTTGGTAGAACTAAGGCTGTATCCTGAATTTTGAGTCTTGCATTTGATTCCTTCCTGGCTTTCTGTTTAACATTCTCTGCACCTCAACAGCCTCGTGTGCTTTTAACACCACCAGTTCCTCTCACGTGGTGCCTGTGAGGTTGTGTATTGGTGTATTCAGCAGCATTATTGATGCAGATATAAATGGCATTATGCAGATGTCCTATAGACAATAAGGATGTTACTCTGACCCTTCACCATGTGTAGGGTGTTTGGTCTCCAAAATGAGCAGCTTCTACAGGGAATCCTCTTAGAAGGTGCTGAAATTAAAATGTCTGCAAGATGTGGGTGTGAGAGCACAGATACCTAAAGTTCCTGTGATAATTTCCTTTTCCCTTTCCTATGATCAGCCACTGTTTGCTTTGCCTCCTACTTTCTTTGCAGAGTAATTAAAAAAAAGCTGTTTACATGGATAAGTATTTTGCTACTGATACCATACATATTAACCTTATAAATTAGCCTTTTATGTGGTACTGTATCAAAAGGCTCTTCAAGTCTGATTGAATTATACTTTACTTCCTCGCCCTGTCCCTTGTCATTGTCACCTCCTCAAAGAAATTAATCAAGTTTGTTAGGCATGACCTCCCTTTAGTAAATCCAGGATGACTCTCTAAACAGTCTGTACTTGCCAAGCATGCTCTGATGTTGTCCCTGAGCAGTGAATTGTGTACAAATATAGAAATTTTAAAGCTGTGCTCAAGGAATGGAGTGAGGAGAAAACCTTATTGTGGGACTGGAGGGCAGGACCTGGCAGAGGATGGAGGGGCATGTTGAGGTAGGAGGGGAATCCTTGTAGCACCACAGGTGTGGACTAAAGAGAATAAAAAATTATCAAAAAAAGCTGTGGGATGCCTCAGCAGTATTACAGACTGGAATAGAATGGGAAAAGTAGAAAGGAAAACAGGAAGGTTGATGATCCAAGGCTGGGCTGTGCCCCAGAGCACGGGAAGGAGGTGGCAGAGCCAGAGGATTTTGCAGTGCTGCAGTGGGAAAGCTGGACCAGGGAACAGGAATGTGGGAATGGGGGAGACCAAAGGGCTGGGCAGCAGAGCAGCAGGGGCTGGAATGCTCCAGGATAGGACAGAGCAGGGAAAAGGGCTGGGAGTGCTGGTTTCAGGCAGTGCTGCAGTGCAGAGGAGCTGAGCAGAGCCGGGGGAGGGAGTGCAGGGAGGGAGCCTCGGGTAATGATGCAGTGCAGAGCAAGGAAGAGGGAAAGCTGTGCTGCAGATCCCAGAGCTCAGGTAGGATTTGGGGAAAGAGTAAGAGCTGTCTGGATGCTATAATGCTGCAGCACAACAGCTCTGGGCATTCACTTGCCTCTACCAGGCAGAGCAGGCGGGAGATGATGCTTTTCAGGGCAGGCTCAAAAATAATTTATTTTATAAACTAGTCTGTATTTTTGAGTTTTTTAATAATTTCTTGGGTTTTTTTCAAGATTTTTTTTTTCCCCTCCCAGAGAGGGTAAAATTTGATTTAACATGTGACTCATGTGTCATCATGTGACTCCAGGAGCTGGGGCTTTAGGAAAAAGATGGATGATGGGATCTGCAGATCTGAGCTTAGGAAGCAGTCACAGTGGCAACAGGAGCAGAACTGAGCTCATTTGATACTTGAGTAGCAGCTTTCTTTTAATCTCAGTTTTCACTTACATTGTGTGTTTTGCTCAAGAAGCTCCTCTTTTTTGCTTGAGTTTGCTTTCATCCAGTCTGGCATATGATTTTTCCATCTCAGTGTGGTGATATAATGGATTTACTGGACAAGGGAATGTTCACTGTTTTGCTACAGAAATACAGGAGGCCCTAATCAAGCAGATTCTTTTCCAATTAAATATGGAATTGTTTTGCTTACTGCATGTTCTGTTGGTGTTAATGTTTGTGAGGAACTCCAGCAGAACGTGCAGTAAACCTTCTTGAAGTAATAATAATGTGATTATTCTCTTCCTCTTGATTTAAGTTTCATTTCAAGTCTATACAGTTGGGTTTTTTTCTGCAATAAAGACTAATGGGTTATGAATTCCAGTTTAGGAGGAAGGTTGTGCTTGAGGGACAGGAACAGATTTTGAGGCATAAGTGTGTTGCTTCCTCCTATAGCACTTGTCACAAATCAAGCGATTCACTGAACAAAAAATGCTAAGGCTTGGAAGTTACTTAGATTTTTAAACTTAGAAGAGAAGGATGTTTAAAAATATCACATGAGAGATCTGTGTGAGGATATCTGGTTGTGTGGTGGGCAGGAGCTCCACTGAGGATGCAGAAAGACAAGAACTGCTGATGGAGCTGGGACCGTGAGCATCAATTCCAGTGAGGCAGTTAAACACATAGCACTGAGAGGACTTATCTTTTCCACACATCCCAATAGATGCCAACCCATCCCAGAAATCCCAGCTTGTTCCTGAAATACTCCACATGGAAGTGCCTAGCTTTTCTCAGTATGCTTCTGGATAAAAAATGGCACTTTCCCTAATTAATTCTGAAGGTTTTAAGCCAGTTTATGGTGTGCTGATGTCTGAGACAGTTTCATTAGGAATCAACACAGATGTAACTCTGTTCAAGCAACATCCTTAGGAGCAAACCTACACATTGCCTGAGAGCAGGTCTATGCAACCAGCTGGGAAAAGTGCTGTTATTTGCTCTCACCTCCCTGATATTACAGCTGGAACTGTTATTACTCCCCAGCACAATGTCCTAGATTGTCAGAGGGACCACTCCCTTGGAGCTCTAAGGCTGTTCTTCAAGGAATTATATATTGGACTCTTTCAACAGTTTGCACTGTGAATCACTGTCATCTTACTCAACCCCTCCTGGAAGGGGAGCAGAAGGCAAGAAGAAAAGCTTAGCTGATTGTCTGGTTGGATCTGGAAAAAAAACAGGGAGGTTGATCTCTGGTTGATTATTCTCTGGTTTAGACATCACCCAGGTCTTTCCTCTATTCAGCTGCCTGCCTTCCTTATTCTCTTCTCACCAGGATTAACAGATAAGAAGACAGTGCTCAGTGAAAACTGAGAGGTTTTGTTAGTAGATCTGTTCATCTATCAAAGTCTAGGCTGCAGCCTATTTTAAATTGACTCTGTTACTTTTCTTCTTTCATAAATTACTTTAAAAAGGCTGCCAACTGTGTTAGTTCCTGGAAAAATCCTTCTTCTGTTTAATATACAAGTCTTGAGAGACATTTAAAAGTGAGATGCAGCCATGTGTGAATGCCTGCGTATACAGTGCCACATCACTCTGAAGAATTCCAGCATCTCACAGGCTGACTTTGCTGTAGATTCCATTTTTTTCCCCCAAAAAAGATGCCTGTTTCAGTTGTGGTCAACCCTTTAGAGACAAGGCTCTTCAGTCACCCACACTGACTACATCATCTGGGGTGATTTAGTACCCAAATCAACCATCTCCTCCCAGTTGTTTCAGCTTGTTTGGTACAGACATGTTGCCATGCCCACAGCCCTGAGTTTGTGGACTTTGCTGTAAAGACCATTATTCTGATTTGTTTTTTACTTTTATCTATTGCTGTTTCCTAGGAGCATTTCCTAGGTTTTGGGATCTCTGCAGAATGTTTTTCTCCTGTTTCTACCCCCATGTGAAATCCTGTTGTACTGGGCACTTGCATGAAATGTGCTTGTGGTTATGGCATTGGAGGTGTGGGTTTGTTGCTGTACTTCAACTCACTTATAAACTGTGGTGGCAGGGAATTCAAGTTGGGAATATAGGGAATTTATCATGGGAAACCCATAGCCAGCTGTTGGTCAGATCATGAGATGTCTGGAGGGTCACTGATAAAAAATGCTGCACCTTCTGAATGTTTATGAACCACTCTAACCTCCAAAATATGACTCAAATTGGTAATATCATTTCACAGGAGTGTGTTTTCTTGCCATTTCTTCTCTGCTTTCCCCCACTATTAAGTCACTACTGCTGTCAAAGCATCCACAGGGAGATCAGAGGACTGAATAGCTCATCTCTGCTGAAACAGGTGGTGATTCACATTTTCTTTAAAACTTGAAGTCACTGTTTCTGTTTTGTCTTTCTCTGTCACAGGAATTCTTTCATACCTGGTAGTTTCCTTTTATTCACTGTCATGGCATCACCTCTTAATCTTTTGGTTTAACATATTAAGTGTCTTTAGCTGCTCTGAAAGTAGATGTTTAAGTGAGCACTGTGACTTCTCTGTGCCTTCTTCCTGTGCCGCTGGGCACTAACATGAAGCCAGAATGTCAGTGGCAAAGCATCAGGCACATATAATGTGAGGCTGAGAACCTCCAATGAGGGCACAGATGAACAGAAACAAGTCTAAGCCAAAGTATTTTAAATTCTTGGTTTCTCATGAGGTATGGAAGAAACAGCTAACCAGAAGGAAGCAGAAACAAGCATTCTTGGTGCCAAAAAACCCACTTAAAATATTTTCAGTAATTGGCAGAGCGGGTCCTAGGACAGCAGTCTGGTTTTTGCTCTCACTGAACAGTGCCCTAAATTGAGATACTGATACACGTTAACTTTGAAATTTTTGAAAAACTGAGGGATGGGAGCAGAGCCTGAACCACAACATATGATCTGGAACAAGAGGTTACATCCTCATGGGCACCAGCTTTGCCCCAGGACTTCAACCCCTTTTCCCAGGCAGCAGTGAAAGCACATTGCCAAGTGGTACCCGTGGGAGGCACAGCCCTGCTCAGCTGCCCCACTGCAGCTGTGAAAAGGAGAAGTATTTGGGCTCAGAATTGACTTTGTTCTGATTTGGGACTGCAGAGCTAAAGGAATAAAATAAGCAAAAGGACATCAAATATCAAAAGTGTTTAAAGGAATGGGAAACAGTCAATGCAGAGCAACAGATGGGAAGAGAAAATTTGTTCAAGACTGCATCTTTTGCCTTTAGGGTGATAAATGAGAGAGTTGAGTGCTTGTTCCCTCAAATTTACTTTCATTAAAACCCACTCTTGGAGAGAACAAGATAAAGATTTAACCTGCAGCAGACACTCAAGAAAAGATTGGAATTTGAACTGATGCTCGCAGACTCTCCTGGCGAACACTTCACGAACGGGCTGAGATTTCCCTCTTCACAAAGTGCTTTTGTCCTTCAAAACTGGTCCCTGCGCTTGGAGGCAGCTCCTTTCAGCCACGGCTGCCCAGGCTCCTCCCTGCCAACCCTCCCTCTGTGATCCCTGTGCAAGATTGGGCCCCTCAATCACTCGGTGCCACCTCACCCCTCGCCCGTGGCTGCTGGGGAGTGACGTCTGCCCACAGTGGATTTTGTCACAAATCTTGATGGTATTTTATGCTCCAGTGCACTCAGTTTACAAGGGCAAAAACCTCTTCTCTTGGCACTTTACACCAGGCAACCTTCCCTTACAGAAATGGGTTTTCCAACAGGAATAAACAGATGCAAAGCCAAAGCTGTTTTCTATTCCCTGGAATGTAAGCAGATTTTTTCCCCCCCCTCTTTTTTTTTACCTGGAGACAGACCAGCAGAACTGTGAAAATGTTTGTCAGACAGTTTTGCAGAATATTGCCTCTCACTAAGCACTGAAAAAATTGTAAAGGTGAGCATCAGACTGGGGAACTCATCTGTGTTACCAATGAGGAAGATTCATCCTTCTTTTTGGTTGTCAGGAAGTTTGTAAAGTTGCTTATGTCGGCTTTGGTTTCATTGTCAGATGACTTAGTTCCAGTTGAGCTCTTCCATTTAAGCTGTTAAACAAATGAAAAGCAAAATTGTCACTTTTAAATAGAGTCCGCACATAATCACATTTTGAAACGGTCCTCTGTGGTGGGAGCAGAAGTTGTGTGCATTATGATATTGAATTTTAAATAATATATTACACAAAATAGCTTCCAATTTGATTTGGGGGGGGATATATTTTTCATGAATTATTGAGTATTTGATTATTGTAGAAAGCCTTTGCTGTTCTGCACTGAAACTGTCACTCTCCCAGGCCCATGATATATGAGTTTGGTTATCAATATTTAAAGTTACGGTCAGCCCGGGTGCCTGGCTGCTGATACTGGTGACATGGACTAATCAGTAGTAATGTATATGTGCCTCCTGTCTCTTGTTTGCCAGGCAGAGCTGGAGCAAATTGAGTGCAGAAGATTCCCAAGTGATTTGTGGACTGGTTTGTCATTCTGAGCAGAGGCCCCTCTGACACTGCTGCATAGAAATAAGGTGAAGAGAAGTTTGCTGGGCTTTCAGAGCAGAGGTGTGCAGAGCCCAGCAGGCAGAAGATATGAGGCTTTCTTTTCTCTGGTGATAAGGGCCAGGCTGAGCAGTTCACAGATACGAGTATTTAATGTAAAAATGAGAAAATTGGCAAGTCAAGGGAGCCTGTGATGAGTAAGGAGGAAAAATTTACTGGCATCTACCAAAATACTCCGAATTGTTGCATGAGCCCAAATCTTTTGGAGAGTTGTTAACCCCAGAGACACCTTGCAGACTTGTGTGCAAGCAGGATGTGGACTAGGACTGTCTAATTCTTAAAAAAAACCCTAGATCGTTCTGTGGAGAAGCAGCTTGAGAGCTCAGGAATTTTAAGTGTTGTGTCCATTCCTAGGGTGACTGCTGGCAGAAATACTCTTGATGCACTTCTAAAGCATTATATAAAGCATATATTATGCAGCAATGAAAAAGTTCATCTGTTGCTTAAAAACAAAGCCCAGTGCTGAGTGACCTCTGTCTCCTGCTCTGGGTGGTGTGGAGATGGCAATGATTGCAAACAGGTTAATTAAAGCAGACCCAAACTGCTCCAGTGGGATTGCTGCAGGATGAATTTGCACCTAAAAGTTTGCAGTGTTGGACTGTGACTGCAAACAGGAAAGAACCAGAATAAAAGAAGCACTGTTGCAACTAATGTGCTGACTTGTACTTGTCTAATTAAGGCTGGATGTGCCAGTGGGTAACAACAAAGCAGATGACAAATACTGTGCTAGTTGTCACTCCACAGAATCCCTGCAAGAATTGAGGAGTACTGGTTTGGCTTTTTGCTTTGTAAACTGGGTATTTAGCTTTAATTCAATGATTTGCCTGAGATCAAGGGCCAGAGGAGAACCCAATAATTTAATTTCTGTAGCTCTTGTATAAGAATGGCTCACAGTTTTATTTTCAAAAGGGGAGAGAGGGGTAAGAGGAAGAAGAAGGAGCTGCTGTACAAGTGTTTAAAAAGGTGAAAAGAACAATACAACTTTGTTTCTTAAAGCAGGAAGCAGCTCTTCTGATATGGAGCAGAGGGAGCCAAAGAAGACCCCTTGCTTGTCCTTGTATTACTCATGTATTTAGTAGATGTGTATTAATCATAATCAACTCTATTCTGCAGCACACAAACCCACCCATCCTTGTCCTTGACAAGCTGTTAAATATAGCCTAATCAAAAAGGCAGCCTCTGGTAATCACTGGAGAGGTTGCACCTTGGCAGCTGCTGAAAGGTAGCAAAGGTATCACAAACCACATCAAAAGCACAAGGGCCACTTTTTTTATCCCCTGGAGCCTTTCTGAACATCCTCTTTTATTCCCCAAGTCCAGGCAGAGGCAGGAGGGAGGGAAGATGTCAAAGGAGGTTGTGCTCCTGCATTTGTGGACAAGCAGAGAGCTGGGGCAGAGTGGCAGAAGTCTGGTCTAGTGGATAGTGATGGCTCAGGAGGGTGAAGGCTCATTTTGTTATGACTCCTTTTCCCCTTCTTTCCTCTCATTTCCTTTTTGAGAGTCTCATTTTCTCCCCTAGAGAAAAGAATATCAGTTGGTAGAGCTGTAAAATCTTTATCCTTGCTGCTGTCTCTGCCCTTCCCCAGGGATGTTTTCCCTCTCACCACTGACTGCAGTGAAGTTCACAAAAGTTGGACGTGATGCAGATCAGGAGGTTTAATGACTCAGAAAAGCTTGGTGTGATCAGAAGAAGGATTCTCAGGGCAAGCTGTACTATATGAGCTTCTCTAACTGCACACTGCCCTAATACAGATCCTTTCCTTGCCTCCCCCTCCTTCCTTGTTACTATTAGACAGATTTATTCTGCGACTGGGGCCAGTTCTGGTGGCTGTGTTTGGTCCATTTGCATAAGTCTGCAGTCAGGGAAGGAGCTGGCAGGGAGGTGTTCCTTTCTGTTGCTCTTACTCTCATAATTCAGCTCGTAGCTGTGCTTGGCCTTTGGGGATGGCAGATTTCCAGCTGATGTGCTCTAATAACATGCACACAGGTTTCATATTTAAAAATTCACAGAGGCTGAATAATTACAGTGTCCTGCCCAGCAGTATGGTTGGTGACACATCCTGAAGAGCCTTGCTGACCTGAGATGTTTTAGAGGCCAGGGAAGGGCAAAGATGCCATGAGCTTTTGTTTCCTATTAAGTTTGTGGACTCAGGAGAGGCAAGGTTGTGCCCTCAGGTGACTGGCAGGGCACAATAAAATCTACCATTTCTCAGTTTCCTTGCTCATATCCCTTATCTCCACAAAGGTTTTAAATAAGACCACCTGCATTTATAACCTGCTGCGGTTCCCTCCTGGCTTCATCAATAATACATTTCCACCTGTTTTCCTGACTTTGGGGAAATGTGAGATTTACCTCTTGAATACTTGAGATTGGACTCATCTCTGGTTCCTGGACAAGTTCTGGGACAGTTTTTATCTTTACTTCATTACAAGGGTTGTTATTCATGCCTGAGAAGTGACAAAACCATCCCTTTCACTTCAGCTGGCAATGGCCTCTGCTGTCAGAGTTTGCCCTGAGCAAACCAACAGCTTATGTTAGGGGATGCTTTTCTCCTATATGACTCTAAATATTTTTAAGAAAACTCTTCCTTCCCCTGCTGCAGTTTCCTAGATGTGCCCAGACTACTGGGGTTAGTAAAGTTTCAAGAATATCTGAGCAGAATCTTAGTCCCGAAGTCATGTACAAGGACAACTTAGAGCTCCTAGAGCATCCAGGGAACTCTGTTGACTCTCCTAATTAGGAATAGCCAGGTTAAAAAGGCTCTATCAGGACTATAAACCCATTAAGAATTTCAATCCATACACAAACTATCCAGTAATGTGCTGATGTTGCTTTGTCTTTGAATACAGGAGAACTTGGGCACTAACTTTGTGGATAATGTTGTCTGGTGTTCCTGTAATCACCTGTGTGCATTCAGCTTAGTCCTGTATCTATAAATATTTTAGGCCTGTTCCTCTTACCTGGGTTCATTAAGCACTTAAAGGCTCATGACTGATGCAACAGTGAGGGAAGCAGAGCCCTGTGCTCTGCACAGCACCAGAACTTCCATGCTCCACCAGAGCCTCCATCAAATGCTCTGCCTGGCTGTGGAGATGGCAGTGGTCGAGGGGTGTTTGGAATATCTTAACTCCACTTCTGTGTTTTAGTAGATCTTGCTTTAGTGAACAATTCCTTGCTACCTTAAGAGGATTTTCTGCTGTTCCTTTTCTCTTGACTTCTCTGATGTATGCACAGCCTTAACTACAGCTTAGCCAAGGCTTTTGGGCTGGCTGGGTCCCCAGCTCACCTCTATTTCTGCACTTGATGGCTCTATGGAGATTTCAACACAGAAGTATCAGCCATGTTTTAATGCTCCAGGACCATTTCCTAGCAATTAAGGGAGAGAACTGAAGGCATGAAGCTTTTCCTACAGGCTGTTAACCACAGCTGCCCTTTGGCTATTTGGGAAGCAGGCTGAGGTTGATGTCATTATTTGAACACAGCTGCAAAGGACAGATGTGGCAAAATAATTAGAAGAAATAGTTGTCTCCTAAAAAGTTTTTATTGCTTCATTTGTGGATGTCTGGAGTGATGTTCCTTTATGTAAGTTGAAGCCCAGGTGTTATCATGGACCCATTCTAGTGGAGAAATTTCCTCAGATGGTTTGGAGGGTGAGGCT
This sequence comes from Corapipo altera, assembly GCF_003945725.1. Classification (NCBI taxonomy): domain Eukaryota; kingdom Metazoa; phylum Chordata; class Aves; order Passeriformes; family Pipridae; genus Corapipo; species Corapipo altera. Next base: position 7,367,920 of record NW_020884901.1, on the reverse strand, counting down.
GTTGCTGGATAAGTCATTCTGGTTATATGATGATGGTTCTGATGACTGGAAAAACCTCTGGAAGTGAATCAGAGCTCTAAACCTTATCTGTGTTGCACACATCCCATGGGATCTTCTCCTAGGGAATCTCCTTTGGGAGACCAGGAGCAGGCCTGATGCTTTCCCTTGGAGAAGGGACAGTCTACTGATGGCACAAAGTGTGGAGAGCTTTATTCACTGGGAAAGTGCTGACTGGGCTATCAATCAATCCTCATATAAGCCTTGAGTTATTAATAAAAAGCCTGGTAATCTAACACCTGCTCTCAATCTTCCTTTTGGAGGGCATAAAAAGCCACAAGATGAGCCTCAGCAGTTTTGTGCATCTCCTGGACTTGTTAAATCTCTCTCACTTCCTTTAACTCACTTCCTGAAATCTTAAGCATCGATGCTTTATGCTCTGGCTTGTAAATGAAGCCTGTTATTATCATTGAGATAGTGTTTTTATGGCATAAATAATGAGCTGAAACAGGAGAAGAGGCGTTGTGTGGAATTACTGCCTGAACTGAGATGGAAATAATCAATATGTCCTCACTTACAAATCTCATCTGCATGTTGACTCCATCTCCCTGCCTGTCTCCCCACCAATTCATTGCACAGGAGGCCCAATAAAACATGCTGGTGTCATTGATCTGGTTTATTCATAGCTGGAGATAGAAATGCATCATTCAAAATTAATGAAAGGGCTTCTACTTGCTGCCCCATCCTCATGGACGTATCTGCAACCCAGCAGGGGCTGGAGGATGGAGGTGGGATTCACTTCATCATATTCATCACTTCAGATTACCAAGAAGTTTGCAGTGGGACTTGTGTCTGCAGTTTTGGTCTGGAGACACTTGAGAATTAACACAGGGCAGGACAATAATGGCTTAATCAGGGTATTTGTGGCATCCATGGGGAAAAAAATGATTCATGATGTACTGAACACACAAAAACCCCTGTGGATATGGAACATGCTATTAGAGGAAGTGTTTATCAAATAGCAGGTTTTTACAGGAATAAGTGGAAGGAAAACCAGCACTGAAAATATTACCAAGGGAAAGAGAAAATTCTCCATCTCTTCACATTTGCAGCTCCTTCTCTGCCTGATAGAAGGTTCTTACTCTATTGATATGTGAACACCTGGAGGAAGTCAGTAGTCTGTCTTCCTCTATTGATAATAAGAACAACAGAAAAGGGGTGTGGAAATGATCATGTGCTCTAAATGACCCAATGATTCTGGTAAAAAGCCCTGCCTGGAGACCTCAGAGCAATGCTGTTGTTGCTGCCACCTAAGTCTCTTGAAGAAGAATTATGTGTCTAATTTGAACTTCAGGTGGATGAAAAGAATTATTTGGGGTTTGTATCCAATGGATTTAGGGAAAAGTGTAATTAAAAGGTAGAGAAACTGAGCCAGGCTTCTATTTCTTGCACAGTGAGGATGACTGATCAACCTGAAACACTGCTCCGTGCCTCTTTAGGTTCTTTGGCAAAGAAATTGCCAATTATTTGCTGAGAAGAAACTACTCCTTAGAAAGCAGTTTTCTTTTTTTGGGTATCTCATCTGTGACCTAGTTAAAGCTTGCCTATTGATCTTGGAGGTGGAAAGCAAGGAAAATCATCTCTTGGATCTGCTGCCTCTGAGGGGAAAGAAATTTGGTTAGCAAGTACAACTCTGGAAGAGTTTCCACTCTTGTTTGCTTTGCCATCCCTTTTTCTGTCCTCAGCTCTAGTCAGTGCGATGCTAAATCCCAGGGAGTCTTTTTACTCTGATAATCCAATATTTATACAGAGAAAACATGGTCCTGCAGTATATGAGATCTTCACTCACTATTTCGTCCCTTGCAGCCGGTTTTGAGATGTTGCAAACCCAAATCTGCCCAGCCGTAACAGTTTTACAAAGGCAATAAAGGAAAAAGGAGATGAAGGAAAAATGACTGAGGAAAAGCCAGTTATCTCTTAATGATAGAGGTGCTGGATATCATTAAAGTTACTCTTCCATCTGAGAAGGAGAACAAGACCTGAAAGTTGTACATGGAGCTGAAGACTTGAGTCGGATTTACGGAGCTGCCAAGAGACTGTCACAGAGCAAAGCCTGACTGCACTGGCAAACAGGGCAGCCCATCAGTGAGCATCAAGAGGACTTGGGTTCTTCACCCTCACACTGAAGCCCAGCCTGACCTGCCACCACAAAGCTGCTCTCAGGCTCAGATTTACTGTGGATCACTGTGGGGAGCCGAGCCAAGCCCTCGGGCTTATTGGAAAACCAGCTTTCAGACACCAATGGAGTTCAATAATTGCTCAACCAATTGTTCCTTTCTTTAATTTACTGCACACAGTATATATTAAGGGTATTTTAAGAGGTTTTTCTCTCTAAACATCTGTTTTATTGAGAGCCAAAGCACTGGCCTGCTTGGTGATCTGAAGCCAGAAGGAAGCAGGTGACACAGTTCAGTTGGTTCCATGGAGAACGTGGTGTGGGAAGCTGATAAAACATTTTGGTACCCAGGCAAGCTCTTGTTTCTTAGATTTCAAAATATTTTCTAGTTTAATCTCATCTCCTTCAAGCTCCACTGACTTTGATTTCTACTGAGCTTTAAAATAAAATTAAAGTGAAAAACTAATGGTGAGGACTAGCACTGAAAATTTTCCCATCCCCATTGTCTGAGAGCTTAAATACAGCCAGGCAAGAGGAAGGGACAGCAGAGAAGGGAAGGGAATAACTGCTAATCGCAAAGTTTGTTCTTTCCTTGTTTTTCTTAGTGCTTGTCAGAGTAAATCAGTGCCTTTGCTAGGTCTGCTGGAAGGCAGCCCTGTTGGCTGGAGCCTGCTGCTGCTCCCTGCAGAGTGCACGGGATCCATTAAGGAGCTGAAGGACATGTTTTGAGGGAACCTTCATCCTTTAACATGTTTAGTACTGTTTTGAGTCTTACAGGAAAGCTGAGTTGGGAATCTTGCTGCTTCGTGTTGCTTTTGGAGCAATTTTCTCCCTTATTCCCTTATTTAGATTAAATTAACTTGTCATCCAGAACATGGCCCACTGCCAGCAGGGAATTTGTCACATATCAGGTGTGTATGCATTTGGTTTTGAGGAGTTTAGCAGAGGTGAATTGTGTCAAGGCACCAACTTTAGTCTACCCTGCAAGATTGGTTTTGTATTCCAGCCTACTCTGTGCCATGGACATGGAAACATGTGCTTTAGTCCAAGAGTGCTTCATAGGATGATGAAACAGTTAATTTTGCCTTTTTTTTTTTTTATTTCAACCAATTCTGTATTTAGTTTTTACAACTTCTAGGCTTGCTTGAAATATTTAGAATCATAGAATTAACGAATGGTTTGGGGTGGAAGGGACCTTAAAAAAAGGGACACATTCCACTAGAACACTCCAAGCCCTGTCCAACCTGACCTTGGACATTTCCAGGGATGGGGCAGCCACAGCTTCCCTGGGCAACCTGTGCCAGGGCCTCCCCACCTCCACAGGGAAAAATTCCTTCCATGTATATTTAGAGAAATGAATGCTGGCAGGGATACTGTTATATACTAGTGTGAATAGGACAATTAATCCTGTGGATTTAAGCCTTTCTTTTATAACCCAAGTCTGAAGAAATAACTTCAAAACCAAATCTTTTTTGAATCATTTTCCTATTTCCCCTGAGTTCATTTTTAGTATTAAGAAAACTGCCTTTTATAAATGTTTGAGCACTAGAAAACATCAGGTGGGTTTGTAGAAATATTTTAAGTGTAATCCTTTGGGTTATATTTTGCTTCCATGAAGCTATCATAGCCCCTGTAAATGTCAGTGGAAATTAGGTATTTATATTAATGGAAGCTCCCCCCTCCCTTCTCTGTTCTTAAAGGTGGGATTTTTGCATCAGTGATTCAGAAACAAGACTGAATTTCATCAGCATTTCCTCTGAAGGAGGTTGTGCTTGTCTGAGATCTTGCTGGCAAGCAGCAATTGTTTAGAGGGACTCTTCAGAATCTAATTTACAATGATAAAAATTCTAATAATATGCAAAAATAAAATTAAAAAGTGTATCAATTAACATACAAAAGTAGAACCACAACACGTTCAGCTTAACAACTCCTTGGAGGGTACAGCAACCCGTGGAAGGGAAACAACTGAGCATGCAAAGAGAACAGCTCCACGGGGGGCAAGGAATGGGAAAATAAACTCAGGGTTCCTATCACAGAGCCAAAACCAAACAGGAATTTAGGCTGAACTTTGGAGGTGAGGGACAAAACCAGCCTAATAGTCTTGAAATTATGCTGTGCCCATAAAAAAAAGCTTGGCTTTAGGTTGGGTAGACAGAATGTCATAGGGGATGTCTGAGGCTGTTACTGAGGATCAGTGTCCTGTTATCAGCTGGAATCACAGCTGAGTGTAGATGCCTTTGTGCTGGTGCTGTACAACTTCAAAGGCTCTGAGGAAACCGATGGACATTTTACATATTTTCTAAAAGCCTGTGTGAGAAAGATGTTCCTATTGCCCCACTGCACAGACAAGCAAATGAGGTGACTTGCCCAGAGCACAGACTTCACCTCGGAATCACAAAATGTGTCAGGTTGGAAGGGACCACAGTGAGTCACCTGGTCCAACCTCCCTGCTCAAGTAGGGCCATCCCTGAGCACATGGTACAGGATTGTGTCTAGATGGGTCTGGAACATCTCCAGGGAGGGGACTCCACAGCCTCTCTGGGCAACCAGTGCTCAGTCACTGCATGGTGAAGAAGTTCTTCCTCATGATCAGGTTGAACTTCCTGGGTATCAATTTCTGTCCATTGCCTCTTGTCCCATTGCTGGGCCCCCCCGAGCAGACCCTGGTCCATCCTCTGCCCTTTCCCTGCAGACACTGATGGACATGGATTAGGGCCCCTCTCTGTCTCTTCTCCAGGCTGAACAGGCCCAGCTCCTCTCAATCCTGAATCAGCAGCTGTCACTCATCCAAACCTGTGCCTTACCACAATGCACAAAGCAGGGATGTTGTGTTCTTCTGCAACCCTATACAAGCAAGAAATCCCTGCTTTGGGGTGTATTCCCTCAGAAAACCTGGTGATGTGGTGGTGGTGGCCACAACTATCTCCATAAAGCACAGAGGTAACGTCTACTTAATGTAACCCCAGGGCTACAGAGAGTCCTCTGGAAAGGAGGGAGGGCTCTGGATGATGTCTAAATGTGGGATGCCTGTGGAAATGTTGTGAACTTGGTGTGAATTCAGCTGTCTGCACCACCTCATTCCAAAATGAACTGAATCCACCTCTGGGGTGGATCATCCAATTAGTCAAAAATGAAGTGCTGGATTCAGGAGGATTACAAGCGTGGGAGCACAGGATGGTTGGGTTTGCAATGTCTGGGGGAAAAGGTAAGGGCAGAGAGATTTCTCCAGTGTGTAGCCAAGCCCCAAAGGAAGTGCATTGGTGCTTGTCTGAATGTTAAGTACTTGATTAAGCACTTTGCTGAATCAAAGCTTGGATCATTACTGTAGGCAAGGGCTGTGCCTGCATTTTATCTCCACACAATACATTATTATATCCACGTGTTTCTCAAATTTCAGCAGATATTTGTTGGGTGTTTTGGTACTACAGTTGCTAAGGTTCCTGAAATGTCTTGTATGCCAGTAACAATGTCACTGTGACTTAAATTTTAAGCAAGTGATCATTAAAATTCCCACCACATTGACATTTTCTGCAGCCCCCACAGACTGTCCTGTTGTCAACTCTTGGAGCAAGGGTGAGCCAGATCAGTACTTGGGAGAGAGTATTTAGGAGGGCACTGTGGGCAGGAGAGGGAGAAATAGAGGCTCTAGGCTTTTTCCAATGTGGTGTAGTGCTTATTGGCTGTCTAGGGGGTAACAAATCCTTGCAGGTGAGATGCTCACTGGTGAAAGGTGGTTTTGAGTCTGTTCTGTGGCTGATGGATCCAAGCCAGGTCTTGGGGAGCTCTGATGACTCAGGCACAGCAGGCTCTGAGCACCATCCTGGGAGCCAGGAGAGCAAGGGCTGGCTGCGACCAGCAACTTCCATAGAAAATTCCCTTTGCATTAATCACTGCTCAGCCCTGATTCTTCTGTGCCTTGACAGACCCTACACTGACCACTTTAACCCAATACACTTTCTTTAAGGCTGTGGGATCACCATACTCAGTGTCAGATTTCAGCTTGTTTTATTCACTCTCCCAGTATTTCAAGTCCAGTCCCACTTTCCTTTTCCCTGTTGCTGTATGGTTTGTACAGAAATTCCCATTCCTGCTTTACTCACAGGTGTCTACAATTCACTGAATGACTGAATGGTCCTTATATAAAAGGTTTGCAGGAGGGTTTAGGATCTGTCTGCTTGAGAAGCACTCTGTATGGTGTGTTGTTATTAATATTGCTCATCATGCTGAAATAGTTACCTTTTCCAGATGAATCATCACTGGCATAGCATTATTCAGTATATTGAAACTACCAGAAAATAGTGTTTTTCTAGGAGTAATATTCCCTCAGCACATTAGTTAGTAAATGTCACGCACAAATTGCTCATGATTTCCCTTAGATCAAAGGAATATTTCATAACAGGTGCAATATGACTTTCTGCCTTCAAAAGAGAATGTGAGAGTCAGCGTGAGATACATCCTATGGAAAAAGCTGTCTGGGATAAATCAGATTATTATGAGGGATGTGTAAAAGGAAGGACAGTTTCTATTTGAGATCAGGCATGTTGTCCATGGTATTGAAAGATGAAATATTCTGCTCTGCTGAAGGGTGGCTGAATGCAGTGACTGCAACTCAGGAAAACGACTTTCTATCCACTTCACACCCAGTCACACACCAGCACAGAACTGATTATGCTCTTGCCTTTTTCATTCCTTTTTCTTCTTTCTACCCCATCAACAGGCAATGCCAAATTGCTCTCCATGCCACATTGTGGGGTGCAGCTGAAATCGAGAACAAAAAAGAATTTTGCAGTTTTTTCATAGTGGGTTTGAGGTGGGAACTGCTGTGTCAGAGGGTCTTTAGAGTTGAGGATTTAGGAGATGGCTGCAGCCTCTGTGTTTCCATGTGAAACCCTGGAATACAAACAGCAAAGGAAGAACAACATGCTGTCTGGGTCAAGCTACCAGACACTTGGACTTCTAGCCAGGGTGGATATTCCTCTGAATAAATGAAAAGTTCAGCAGTGCATTTCACAGACTGAAATATTGGATGTAAAATTTCTGTAGGTGACACAACGTGACCTGGGACCCAGCAGGACATTTCCACCTTGAGCAGGATTTTTTGGACATTTGCTCTGGATGAGATTTTTGGCATTTTCAGAAGTTTGGGGTTATTGCTGCCAGAAAGAGTGAAGCCAGGTCGGAATGTCTGTGCTCCAGAGTGACAGTTTGTGTCCTTATGAGCAAACAGCAGTGAAAGCAGCTAATCTGATCATGGTCTGGCTTTCACAGGTGGTGAGACCTGAGTGCTCAAATTAAGAAACCTGAGTGCCCAAATTAAGACTCGTTCAAGGTTGCATAGTGAGGGCATGGCAGGGTGGAATGGAGACAGCAGTTTCGGAGACCTGATTCAGCTCCCTCCTCCCACGGCAAAAATCTTCTTCCCACACCAGTCTCAAAGTTATTAGCAGCTGATTCCAAACTGAAAGCAGCTTTCTGAAATTGGAGCATAAAAAATAATCTTTCTTCTTCTACTCAAGCTAAACACAAGCCTCTGAGGATAGAGGGGAATGGAGAATTAGGGAAAGCAAAATATTCCTTTTTATTTAATCCGAGCAAAAATACATCCTTCTTAAACCCATACAACAAACAGAAAACCTGTGCTGCCATAGATCTTGTTGCTAAGAAGGAGTCTATCCCAGCAATCTGTCCTCCTGCCTTTCTTGCTGTGCTGGTACTTTTCTGAAACTGTTGAGTCTGCATTTTTATTCCTCCTCACACTCTGTATCCTGAGTAAATGATGCCAGACTCTATCAGCTCTCTGGACATCTTTCCCATATTATTTTCAATCTTGGCTGTGAGGGGAGAGGAAGGGGGAGTTATCTGCTTCACTTTAAACACTATGAAGCAAAACAATTCTCTACAAGAAAGCAGCAGAGATCATCTGAATTTACATACCTTGGATGGAGGGAGAATAACTTCACTGTCGTGGAGATTGCTTATTCTCCCTTCACGCTTATGTTTGTTGTCAAAGGATCATTTACCAACCCAAAATGCAGGTAAAGCTTAGAAACTTCATCTGAAAGCCTGGCAGGGAGGAAGCAAACATCACTGCTTATGTCTTGGTGTCTTCCCCATCCCCCTTCCTTGTATATTTGCTTTGATTATGAGATTCTGACAATGGGGCTGTTTATAGTGACTGTCTTATTGTTTAAAGTCTCAGCTCAATCCTGAGCAGGGCCTGGCAGTTGGGACTGTTATAAGCTGTAACAAGGTACCAATTGGACAGGTCACAGACAGTTTTCTAGACAAATGTTCTCTAGCAGTGAAAAAGAGCAAATAAGAGATCGTAAAAAAAAAAAATTTAGCTTGTTTTCTCTGCAGAGAGAAGTAGAAGGTGAAATGCTGTGCACCATGTGCAGTTTACTGAGCCATTTGGTATAAATAATGATTTATGTTCACTTAGTACCATGCTGTCACTGAAACTCCTAAATTTGATCAGCCATGGATCCTTGAACCCGTGGGATAGGAGGAACCCACTGTGTTGCCTCGTTAGAGCACCAAAATGTGAGACCCTGATGTTTTACTGAAAGGGAAAAAAAAAGGAGGCAGTGCTTTCCTTTATTTGAAAGCAACTTTTTAAAAGTTGCTTGTTTCGATGAGGATGTTCTTGAGTGTGTCATTGTCAGAGCACACAGTGCCTTTGTTTGTCTGTGTCAGCTTTACATTTAGCTGTTACTCAGCTGACAGCAGTGAAGGAGGAAATTCATAAAGGCCAATTCATAGAATCACAGACTAATTTGGATTGGAAGGGACTTTAAAGACCATCTTGTTCCAACTCCCTGCCATGGGCAGGAACACCTTCCACTAGACCAGGTCTGTGGCCTTCCAATAGGCCAGTTGGTGACCTGTTATTCACAAATCCCCCAAAGTTATGAAATCAAGGGTAACTCCCCCCTAGAGCAGCTTGTTTCTTATCTCACTATAGCTGTTGGGGCTTTACACTTTAGTGCTTTTAGTTCCATCCTTGGGATTTTAGCCAAGGTTGGGTTCTGCCTCGTCTTCATGTGCCAGAACTACATGACATCCTCTTGGAAGTGAGACCGTGTTCCCATTCCCTTCCACACTGGGAAAAGCTCCCCATGCTACTTTGGGTCTTTTATCATCTTATGTATAAATCCAAATAATATTTTCCTGCCTGCTGGTGGGCAGGTGGCACAATCTTAAGGAGATTAAAGGCTTTTTACTCCTCTTTAGAAACAGTAAACTCATTCTATTTTTAGAGGTGGAGACTGTCTCTGTCTGTCTCTACCCAGAGAGTTGTCCTTTACCCAACATACGTAAATAACAGCCAGTATTAACAGGAAAATAGAACCAAACCTCTGCACAACTGGGACATTTCCACAGCAGTGACCAAGCCCTGTGGTAGAAGGTGTTCCTTCCTCCTGGCTCAGCACTTGGAGCATCCATTGTGTGCCGAGTTTTCCAGCAAACGAGCAACTCCTGTAGTCATTCGGCTCACGCCACATCACTGTCTGGGAGTCCCTCATTTAGCAATTTATGGGCCATGTCAGTGTAATTTAGTGTCTTAATACTGCTGGTCAAGGACCATCAGCGTCTTCCAAACCTCCGTTGTCCTTGGCAGGGAATGGAAGCAGAACTCGCTCGGAGTCAGCTCTCCGGGCAGCTGAGGGACAGCTGAAGGCAGAGCTGATATACATCCTTGGAGGTAAAATTATTTCTCTGCTGAAGAAAATGGCTTTAAAAGCAGCATTAAAACAAGTAGCGAGTAAGGATGAACTTTGGAATATCCGCTCCATGGGTCTCTGCTCTCCCCTCGAGGCAGCAGGGCAGGGTTGTCCTCAGACCTTGCTGTTTGGCCACACTTTCCAGCTGGACACTGCCACACTCAAGGACAGGGAGGGAAATATGTGCTGGAATTCTTCCAGCAGCACCTGCACTTCGGGGTAAAATATTCGTGTTTTTATATTTTGGATGAACCCTCCTTTCGAGGCGAAAAGGAGTTGTATAAGTGATGCCAGATTTCTTAATCATCTGTATTCAAGTCTTTCACAACTTGCTGTAAATATAGTAAAAAAAAGATATTCCCTGTAATTCGGGGGTCCACTCAGCAGGAAGGTTGTTACAGGTGGTTTTCTGTTGGTATAAAGGAACAATATAAGAAGGATCTGTCTAAAAATCTCCATTAAGAAAGAACAGTAGCTTAAAGAGGAGATTTGTAAGCAAAAAGTAGGGGCATAGTGGACAGGGTATTGCCTGAGTGTATGGCTTCTGTGGGGTACTGTAGGGGAAATGTCATTATATTCTCTTCCTGAAGGTTTTGGGGAAGGTGTGTATCCATTTTGTGTCACAGAAAGGAGTGTGTATAACGTGATGTTAGAGGCTTGTGCTGGGGGAGTCAGGTCCTCCAATCCTTTCTATCAGCTTCCCAAGGGGAGACTCTTCCCTCTCAGTGGGTTTACTTTTCTAAGTGGGCTTTTATTCTGTTCAGATGCTGAGTGAGTTCTGCACAGGATGTAGCACAGTGGAGGTTCACATGAGATTTGCTCTTATTGACTTCTAATAAGGAAAATATAATTATTGTCATTATTTATAGCAATAACATTCTATGATGAAGCCTTTTTCTGTCTGCTCCCACTCCCAACTCCTCAGGTCCTGTCCCCCACTGCTGCCCACAGAGGTTCCAGAGGGAATCACTTTGTAGGGATGCTTTACTCCTGTTGAGTGTTGCTCCTCTTCTGTTGGTGTTTGCAGGGAATCCAGGCCAAGGGCATATAGTGAAACAGTTTGTTTTGCAACCAGACTTCTCAAGTGGGGGGACAGGGAGAAAACAAACAACTCTGGCTTTGAAATTCCCCATGTAGCAAGGCCAAGGCTTTTTTTTTTTTTCTTTTTTTTTTTGTAGTTTTCTTCCAGTATGAAATTTTCAGGAAAAGGAGTGAGGAGCATTTTATCTTGCTGATAGGAGAATATTAAAAACACAGGAGGATGCCATGAGAATGTGTAACCTTCATTGCTCTGAACTCAAAGAGAAGCAAGAGATAAAGTGCCAGTGCCTTTGTCCTATTAGCTGGTCCTGTTTTCTCCACTGTGCAAGTCTGTTGAGGTGTTTAATGACTTTTCACATCACCATGGGGACCCTGAGACAAGACAAGCATTCATTTCCAGTCTTCTCTCCTTCTCTCCTCCTTTTTTTTCACTCCTCTGCCTCACTCTTTGATATGAGACACTCTTCCTTGGTGTCTTGGCTCTCCTGGCTCACATGTAACACTTCCATTTGCTGTGTATTTGTTGTAAGCAGCATTTCTGGGGCAATAGTGCAGGTAGGAGAAAGCAAGCAAAGGAATTGGCTTTGGAAGCCAATTTGGAAGCAAAGGAAATGGTGCATGTAGGAGTAAGCAAGAAAAGGAATTTTGTGCTGAGGGAGTACAGAGAAAGCATCAGTCGGTGTTGCTGCAGCAGAAATATGAGAGAGAGATGTACTGGCAGTGCATCTCCAGTTCTGAGGATTTTTGTCCAGTGCTGCCCTGCTCCTGGGTGAGCTGCTGCTGAGAAGCCCAGGCTGCCTGAGCTGCTTTGCAGTTTACAAACAGCTCTGCCTTCCAAAGTTCAACAGGATTTATAATGTGCCGGCGCTGTGTGAGTCACCAGTGCTGGGGACTGAACTCGCAGACCTCTCAGTCTAAATCCAAGAGCTGCCACAGCCTGAGGTAAAAGGCCATGTCTGTGAGATGAAGGTTGTGGGAGAGCCATAAAACACTCTGTGGCCCCTCTCTTTGGTGTGGAGAACAGTGTTGGCTCTGCCTTGGAGGAGCTGAGGTGTGGAGGGCAGAACATCGGCAGCTGCACCGCCCACGGTCAGTCCCTTGCCCTGGGCAGCCCATGCGGCAAAACAGTGACCAAGAGGGAGGAGAAGGGGGAATAGAGTATTCCAGAGGAAAGCTGGAGGTGAGGCACAGAGGTGGGCACTGTGGGAGGTTCTGTGATGGATGCAGTGGCTGGAGACAAAGCCCTGGGGTTGTTGTCTCAGCAGCATGAGCTGTACCCAGGCAGGGCTCGCTCTCTGAACCGTGTGTAGGGCAGCACCTGGGAGCAGAAGGTCTGTAACAGGTGAAAAGGGGCTTTAGATGCTTTTAATGCTTCTCACTGCTGGCTCTTCAGTGGGTCCAGGCAAAATGGATGTGTGACTCTGCCTTTATCTACAGCTCTGCTCGCTTTAGGGCTGTGGGTGAGGCTTGAATAGCAAATGCTGAGAAGGTTTTACTACAAAAACCATTTTCTCCTGATAGTTCCCCCTCATCCTGCCCAAAACAGTGCTGGGGGCATGGAGACACTGCTTGGAAGTCAAACAGCAGCAGTCTGTAGCTTTTAAGGTGTGTGGATGCTTCTTATTTTTCTGCTTTTGGATTCTGTCACTGTCCCTGTGTTTAATGGAGAGACTGAGAAGGAGATTGGATTGGGCAGTGAATAGCCCCTCTGTTTTTTCCTCGGGGAAAAAAAAAGAAAAGAGCTTTCTGTTGCCTCTCTCCAGACTCAGGATATCAAGGTTTGGAGCTTTGTTTTCATTCTGATGCAGAATGAAGATGGAGAATTTCCCTGGGGATGAGCTTTGCCCATTTATTGCCCCCGGGGTGAAGCATCTCCAAAGCTGTGCACACATTTGCATTCCTGATGCTCAGAGCATCTCACATGTTTCAGAGGACTGATCAGTCCACCAGGGTGCTGCTGACTGCAGAAGCCCTATCCTTAATTTGATAAACCAGAATTTTCCACTGGGAAAATCAAAAAGGTCTGCAAGAATTAAGTCATGAGGAAATTCCTCAAGGATCCCCATCCCAAGGTACAGAATGGAGTTGTGGATATTGCCAGCCTGAATTATACCAGTCTCATTGTAACTAAAGCTGAAAAAACTGTGGTTTTGACCCCACTGTCTTTTAATCAGAGCTCAGAACATGGCCAATATCAGAGTGGAAGACAACAAAAATGTCTTGAGGAAATAGTGTGTATTCCAAACATTGTGGTTTTGCCAAACCCAAAATATTTAGCTAGAAGGAGTCTGTTTCAATGATAGTTCCAGCTGGGAATAGTTGAAACAAATCATTTAGATTTTGTTTTGATGCTACTTCACTATTTTGATAAAATAAAAAGTGCCAACTGTATTTATTATGACAGTTCACACTATAATAAATACAAATGTCTATGGCCAGTGTTCTGTAATATGTTATGCTACTTCAGTGTAACTAAAATGGACCATTTTCCTATTAAAATGTAATGTTACAACACAATTGAAATAAAATATTTTAAGTGACAAATCATCTCTAAAATTTTAGTTCAAGGAGAAATATAAAAATTCCAACTTCTTCTCCTGAGTCAGACAGAAAAAGACAGACAATTTTCTGTATAATTCATTCTCCCACCCAAGTAATTTTGACTCAGAGAAAGAGGTGAGAAATACCCTACTTGACAATTCTGAAATAACTTATTCAACAGATTAGAAAGTGATGGAATTTGCTCTTCTGTACATTTAAGTGGTGGGGTAAGACCACATGTGTGACTATGGGAATGGAAGTGTATATTATCACTGATAGCAACTGACCCTGTGTTCCACCCCTTCTGCGCTAAATGTTGCACATTCCCACAACTTAAAATCTCAATATATGAGGCAAAGGAAAGCCAGAGGTGCACAGCAGGTGCAGGTGTGTCTGTGACCTGTTTTAGGACACCTTTGCTAACACAGACTTGCTATCACAGGTAGCAGCAGTAAAGACAGGAAAGCTTTGGCTTCAACCAACACGTTGCCATTGGAAAATAAATATATTGGAAGTGCTAGGGATGTGTTTGCTTGGCTCTTTTGACAGGTGGCAGCAATGTGTGGAACACTGGTGGCCTGAAGGCTCACCAGCTTTGCAGCAGAACAAACACTGTCCTCGCATCATCTTGGTGTATCTTGGCCACAACATCCCCCTTTTGGTGCACACATGGTTAGAGGCTGCTGTTCTGTGAAAGGGAACAGGATTTGTGAGTTGATTTCAAAAGCTCTTTTTAAATATTCTGGATTTAAATATTCTTGATTTAAACATCTCGGATTTAAATATTTTATATATTTAAATATTCTGGATTTTTATGGCAGGACAGTGACAAAGTTGCAAGCCCTTGTCAAAGAATAACCACAGCACATGGCAGAATACAAAGGTTTCTAAGAATCACAGAATGGTTTGGGTTGGAAGGAACCTTAAAACTCCTCTTGTTCCAACCCCCTGCCATGGGCAGAGACACTTTCCACCAGACCAGGTTACTCCAGACCCTGTTCAGCCTGGCCTTGGACACTTCCAGGGATGGAGCAGTCATAGATTCTCTGAGTGAGAGAGGTAATAAAAAGGACATTAGTCCTCCTGTGCCTGTGTAGGAGCACCAACTGTGTGTGTGTGTGTGCTGGGTGAGCTGATGGCATTCAAACACGAGTGTGTTTTGTCAAGTACATTGCTTGAAAAGGCCCTGAGTCAAAACATGAGTTATTTATGCATACATAAAATTAATCCTCCAATGATTAGCTCAAGAATGCATGTCCTGCAAGTAATCGTTGGTACTATTTTAATAATGAGAAGCGAAGTCGGGAGAAAATTCTGCTCTTAGTTATTCTGTTAGAGAATGTGGCTGCTGGTAATGAAATAATTCAGTGGGTTATACATTTGCTTTATTTATGGATGCACTCTTTACTTATACATATTTTTATTACTTAATATTTAAAATGCACTAAGGGCATGTAAGATGTGGCAGCAGAGAAACAGCAGCAGCTCCGTTTGCAGAAGGGGTTGGATCCCCCAGATTCTTGTCCCTGCCCAGGGGTAACCTGGGAGCTGCCTGAGTGGGAGTGATAGTGATGTTTTGGATCCCACTGGAGTCAGGAAAGGACCACAAACGTTGTCCAAAGCAAAGCTGCTTGTCTGGGCTGACAGCGACACATCCCTGCTGCAGCACTGCCAACCCTGGGCGTACAGAAATAGTGGTGTAAAGCATCAAAATTGAGAAATGTACCCCCCAAAAAAATAACAGCATGTGGAAGAATGCTTTTATTTGGCACACTCAATTTTGTCAATGCAGGAGCTATGTTTTTAAACCTTTCCCCTTCCTCTTGCTGAAGCGAGGAGGGTTAGAACTGTGCTCTCATTTTTGCAAAAGAGACAGTCAGAAAATCCTTTAATGCTTTGGTTTAAACATACTGGGTTATTACCCAACACACAGCACAAGAAGATATTTGTGTTGTCTTTTGCTCACATTTGCACCCAGATGTACCCAAGTCTTTTTGTACAAGGCTTTGCTGAAGTAGATATTCTTTTTTTTTTGAGAAAGAAGGAGGTATAATCCATCTGCAAAAAGTGATAGGAAAACAGGCAACTTCTCTTTTTCCTTTCTTTATTCCCCTCAGAGGTTTACAGTCTGGTCTCTGTGTGAAAATAAATGGGTGAGGCCAATAGTCTGAAAGCATTGCTGAATGATGCAATGATGTGTCTTAAAGCAGTAATATTTCATGGCAAATCATCTTGCTCTAAAAGAGAGACAAGATGCTTCTGCTTTTTTCTCTGAACTGCATCTGTTTTCTACTTTTTTTAACTTTCTCTTCCAGAAACCTGGTTCAAATCCAACCCAGGGCTTTGGGGGCTGTACTGAGCTTATTTTGGAAAGTGGTTTTAGTCTTGGTAGCATAAGTCAGTGGGTTGTAGTTCACTTATGGTAGAGAAGAGTAAAAACTTGGGATTTTGGATCCCAAGAAGCCTCTCCTGGGAGGATACAGCCTCAACAGTTGATGTTTGAAGGCACAACAAGGTGATCTCTGTTGCACAGGAGGTCAGGCCTGGCTGCTGTAAGAAATCCAGATGGCATGGAACAAAGACAGTCCAGTACTTTCAACTTAACAAGTTCCTGAGAAAAACTGAAATTAGGATGAGGAGGAAATCACAAATATTATCACTGATTCCTCTTCCTTTTCTCCTTCCTCCAATTTTTTTTTTTTTTTCAAATACAAAAGAATTGTTTCAGATGCTTCATCTAAAAACACCTATAGGCGCTTTTTTTTTTATTTCTTTTCAGTAATCCATTTTATTTTGCAATATTTGCTTTGGAAAATTATCCAGCTCGAAAGAACTGGAAGGGTAAAGGTCAGTAGCAATGATATTTGCTTGAGAAAATTAAATGCACCAAAAAAAAAAAAAAATCAGAAATATTTTGGGGAAAATAATTGCTTAAATAATTTTCAGCCTCTGTGACAGAGGGAAAAAAAAAAAGAGGGAAACTCTGCCAACTTTTGCTGATGGGTTTTTTGGTGACTCTTGCAGGTGGGTGATGCATTTTGGTGCGTGGTCTCAGAGAGGTGGTACTGGTTGCTTTTCCCTGGGTTTTGCTTTCCTATGGCTGTGATTCTCACAGGGATAAAACCAGAGGCAAATCTTCCCAATTCAAGCACAGCACCACAGCTGATTTAAGTGCATTTGAGGGTTATTTTCCCTTCCCTCAGAAGAGTGAGATGTGCCCCCAGCACAAAACAAACCCAACTTTCCCCAGCACTGAGACCCTGCAGGGACACACGTCTGTCCTCTGGCTCAGGGCTTGTGCTGATTTGCTCCAAACCTTCTCCTTCATTATTATTATTGCTTTTAGATGAACACCAGGTAGGTGTGCTAGGATGAGGCACCCTGGAGCAATAAATCCACGGGATGCAGGCTGGGAATGGGGGGATAGGGAGGAGTCTGGCAGGGGGGAGCACAGCCCCTGCACAGAGGGGTTTGCTGCAGGTGGATTCAGCACCAGCAGTGGAGGGTAATTCGTGTGCACATGAAATATTAGTGTACAGTCATGAGGAATTGTGACTGGCAAGCTCCTCATGGGTGTACCCAGTGCTGTGACAACACTGAGATGTATTTGTGCTCTCTTTTTTGTCTTTTTCTTCACCTTTCCCTGAGTTTGCTCTGTGGATTTGGCTGATCCAGGGGTCCTTTGCCATCCTGCCCACCCCAAGCCAGTTGCCATCACACCTTTCGCTGCCCCACTGCCTCTGTGTGGCTGCTTGATGGTTATCATTCAGCTTTGGAAAGGAATGAGAAAAACCAACTCACCCCTGCTCTGCTCAAACATTGGGAGCTTTATTGTCTCCTGCTTCACACAATGCCGTTCTTTAACCTGAATTCTGTGGAGTGTTTGGTAGCCTGGGCAGAATGCATTCATCTTTCTGCTTTGAGGCAGTGGAAAAAGGGGAGAAGCAGGAGAGGGAAAGGCGTGGACTGGCCTGCAATGGTGACTCAGCTGGAACTGCTTGGCAGGGCTGTTTATGTGCTCGGGAGAGGCGGTTGCAAAGCACATTTTAAAATGAAATTTGCAGGAGGGCTCCCTTTCAGCCTGGTAGAACTGTCGCTGTGCTGATTGTTGTGGGGTTTGTGCTGGAGCTTTTGTAAATCTGTCTCATCTCGAAATAGTCCAAAGGGTTTATTTCACCTCCCGCTCCAGCCAGAAGGGGTCTGGATATTTGAGTGTGCACGTGTCTGTGTTTTTATCTCCAGTCCTGCAGCGGTTTTAAAAGCCGAGAGAATGGTAAACACAAATGCTTAAAAGGTGCTGGGATTTTTAATGCCCCTCTGGTTAAAAAAGAAAAAGGTAAATGGGAACAAAAACAGAATAGAAGAGAATGCTCCGTGTACAAGGGAAAGAGGAAATATGAAGAAAATTAATGCTGAAAATGAAATGCCCCCAAATAGTTCCTCTGCAGGCAGAAAAGTGTCTACACCACAAGCTTCTCTTCTTCCCTTCCTTTTTATTTTTTGTTACAGAGATGTTTTGTTTGTAGCTGATGGATTGATGGCCCATTATACTTATTTACACTCTGGCAGAAGGGGAGGCAGGATCATTTACAACAATATCCCCATTAAAGGCTCTTTATCGAACCAGAGCAGTACAAAAAGGATGTGAGGTTTCAGAAGGCTGGTCCACAGTCCCTCTGAGAAGTGGCACTGCCACTGTAACACACCCCTAAAATGTCTGGCAGGCCTCTTTGATGGCTCATTCCTCTGAGTTAGTGCTGCTGCCTCCAATATTCATTGTGGTCCTTGAGATTTATGGATTTGAATAAACTTTGGGTCCTGCTGCCCTTGAGTGTGGGTGGGAGAAGGGCTTGTCCACCTCTGGTTCTACAGGTCCTGGTTTCATCCCTGTACCCCATGGGCCTGTTTTTTTGGTTTTTTTTCTCACCTGCCAAGAAGGCTCAAAGACAATAATCTGGCCAGTGTCCCACCCCATCCTTTCCTTCCTTTGGCTTTATCTGAGGAGTCAAGGCTCTTGAGTTCACAGTGCTAAGTGCTGACATACCTTGTAGACAGATTTCTGGAAATCAGTTCCCAGTTACTATACACCTGACCAGGAATGAACCCATGACCTTTCTATACAAGTGAATAGAAAAAAAAAATGATGTTGCAGAGGATTTCACCTCTGGCATCAAAGAGCTCCATATAGAGCCATCACACCCTTTGAGGTCCATGTTTCGAGGCTACAAATGGCCTCTCTGATGCTACCTATGAGAATAATTTTTGCTTCAGGGCTATTGCAAAACACTCTGGGGTGACTTGCCCACCTGTCTGAGCTGTGCTGGGAATGAACTGGCAAAAGGAAGAGTGGCATTAAATATCTCAGGGCAGTTTTTGCATGGGGATATGGGGTCACAGCAGCAGGAGATGGCCAGGTCAGGCTGTGGTTGGGGCTCCTGAGTCTTGACTGGCAGCTGGTGGCTGCAGGAAGGTGGTCCAGTAGCCAGGGCCTGGGGAGAGGGAAGCACCTCCAGCAATGTTGTCTTTCCTCTCCAGCTTGGTGTCTCTTACAAGCACCATACAAGACCTTTGCCATCAAAGGATTTTCTACTGCAGGGAAATCCCTCTGAGACCACTTTGGATGGGGTTAAGTCTCCTCTGCATTGCCAAGAGCACTGCCAAGTGACCAGATGGCACTAGAGAATCAGGCCTCAAAATATTAGTCAAAAAGCCCATCTCCTCCTCCCCTTCAATTCCTTATTTGGCTGTTGGCACAGGGAAGATTTCATGTTCCCAGAGTTGGACACTTGTCAGCATCCTCACTGCTCACCCATCCACCCACATCCACCCCCCCAGCCCTGAACAAGCTGCTCAGACTGCAGATGTGATGTGTCTTTAGCCATGGACTCCTCATTACTAAGGGATTTGTATTCAAGAGGGGTTAGGTTATGTATTTGTATTGTTGGTTTGTTTTGGTTTTTTTTCTCTTTTCTTTAGCGTACCTTGTATTTAATTTGGCAGAAAGCTCTGTTGAAGCTACTTTACCTTTACTACATTATTATTCAATTGTATTTCCCTTGATGAAAAGCCTGGCAGTCTGTTGCTCAGTGACAGATGTGCTAGCTTTGGTTGAATCACCACCACTAGGCTTATTATGGGTTTTACTAATGTTTGCTGTTTTACACTGTAACAGGTAGAGTGATTCATTCAGTCAAGGCAAACACACAGACACACATATGCATACACAGATTTGGATACACCCACACATGCAGGGAGGTGAATCAGCCTCAAATGATCCTTCCTTTATGTATTTCTTTGACAAAATGTTCCTGGATCCCCTGCCTGTGTGTCTCTTCCTCGCTGAGCAGCCACCCATAAGGAATTATCCCTGCCCAGAGGGGCAGGGCTGCAGGGGCTCTGCCGGAATTTCAGTCACCAGGACAAAAAAATATCCTTACTAACCACAAGCAGCTGTGACCAGTGGTCAGGTCACATACGTGTAAGATGAACGGAATGCTTCCCCAGTTAATCCAGGTTGTAGAAATTCATATTATTCAATCCAAAAGTCCTGAGGCTGGTTTTAGCAAATGATTTATCCAGCAGACCTGCTGCATGTGGGAGCTTCTCCACCCTGGTGTGGGCAGCAGGGATTTGGGGTTGCTGGAGTTAATTGTGTGGGTCAAGAGAAGTGTGAGCCTGAGCCTGTTTTAGCAGAGCAGATCCCTGGTCCCCTGCAGTGCAAACCCAAATGCTTCTGCAAATCTGTTTGTGCTGCCAGCCCAGAAACCAACTGTCCTGGGCTACCCCCAGAGCAGGGTGGGCAGTGGGTGGGAGGGATTCAGATCCCCCCTGCAGAACTGCCTCCAGCCTGGGGAACAGCACAGGGAGGACATGGAGCTGCTGGAGAGAGTCCAGAGGAGGCTCCAGGATGATCAGAGGGATGGAGCAGCTCTGCTGGGAGGAAAGGCTGGGAGAGCTGGGATTGTTCAGCCTGGAGAGGAGAAGCTTTGGAGTGACCGAATTGTGGCCTTCCAGTGCCTGAAGGAGCTACAGGAACGATGGAGAGGGACTGTTCACAAAGGTGTTAAGTGACAGGACAAGGGGGAATGGCTTCAAACTGACAGAGAGTAGGTTTAGATTGAATACTGGAAAAAAAATCTTCCCTGTGAGGATGGTGAGGCCCTGGCACAGGTTGCCCAGAGAAGCTGTGGCTGCCTGGAAGTGTCCAAGGCCAGGTTGGACGGGGCTTGGAGCAACCTGGGCTAGTGGAAGGTGTCCCTGCCCATGGCAGGGGGGATGGGATGGGCTTTAAGGTCCTTTCCAACCCAGGCCATTCTGTGATTCCATGATATGCCAAGGCCTCTGGGGAAGGTGAAACTGCCTAAATATGGAACCTCAGAATCACCCCAAGCTTTTCCAGTCACCCCTGTGATGAGTGTGCAGGTTGAAGTGCTCAGGGCAGGTGCGCCCACACTGCACCTCACACTCTGCATATGTTTTGCTGTGGGTTTTCCTCCCACAGGGACAAATCCTGTTCTGAGATCCCATGACAAGAACTTTATATAACATAGTTGACCGTCCTAGGTCTTTAAAATGCTCCTAGAGCCTCTCAAATGCAGGTGTCCTGGCTTCAGAGGAGCTCATTGCAGGTCAAGGGACCTCTCCCTGTAGGAGATGGAGATGCTGGTGATCTGTGAGGAGCATCAATCCAAACACTTCCAAAAGTGCCACCTCTGTTGCAATCCAATTCAGTGCTCCAGAGAGCTACTTTATTTATAGTGATTTTCTCAACTTGCAATGTCAGGGAGTCTGAAGTGGTTGCAGATTTAATTCTACACTTCCACACACTGAAATCTCCAGTGTTGTTCTGAATTATGTAAATCTCCAGAGGCTGCAAAACTGGGCCAGGATTCTTCCAAGAACAGGTTTTCTCATGGCCCTGCACCCTCCAAACTGCTCTGTCTCCCAGCTTTCAGGGTGGAATTGGACATGTGGTGGAGTGGAGTGATAGCAAAAAAAAAAAATTGTTTAAACTAGGAAAACTTTGGCCTCATATTTAGTGTTATATTAAGGCACAATATTAGGCAAAATAGACAAACTGCCTGATGTCTCTAATTAAAACTCACAGGAACTAGTTGTAAAATAATGAATATCTCACTCTGCAGTATTGAAACTTCTTCTAATGATTTCTTTGCCTTGACTGCCTCTGTTTCCACCTGACATCCTGTATTCATTCACAAGGTGTTCCTGTTAATGAAAACAAGGTCACTCTTTCAGCATTTGATGGCCAAGAAAGGAAAAGGTGATAGAGCTGCAGCCTTACAGAGTGTGTCATGTTTCTTCCCTCCTTCCATAATTGCAAAGAGCTCCCATTGATGTCGACAGGACTTAGGCCTGAATAGGAAGAGGAGAATAGGTGCCAGATTGGACTATAGGACAAATTGGAGTTCAGTCCAGATATTCAGTTTCTTACATTGATTTTCCACTTTTGTCTGTCAGTGTCTTATGGGACAATAATACCAGTTTGTGTGAAGGAAGCATTTGTTCTTCTCTTACAGGCTGATGCGTGATGCTTATTAGGTAGTAATATTGATGTCACATTCAGAGACTAAATCTGAGTTCCAAACCTTGCAGTGCTGCCCTCTGTGCAGAAATTTAACAGCAGGAGGTGCCTGCTCTGACAAATCGAGCAACCAAAGAGCTCAGGAAGGAAAGTTTTCTAAAATTCCTGTACAGGCAGGGAACTGGACTTTTCCATGCTATTCATAGGTCATGTGGCAGCAATAGAGCCTGAATCCTTGCCCCCCTGTGCCTGAGGGTACAACCAGAACCAACTGGAGGCAGAGGTGTACAATTGATCCAAAATTTTCATGTCACCTTGTTCTGCAGGGTCATTCCTGTCACCACTTCTTGGAACAGAGCTGTGCTTTGGTGCAGCAGTGTGCAAACACTTCCCACTATGGAGTTTCCTGGTCTCTTGCCTGTCTCTTTGGCCTCCTGTGAAGTTTTTGAGCATCCATCCAGACTACTACACTGCTGGGTTTGTGTAAAAGGGTATTCTCACCCTCCCACCCCAAGGCACTACCCTCAGAGTTGTTTCCCACTCAGATAGGGTGGGAGGGTACCTGAAGGGAGCCTGAAGAAAGATGGAGAGAGTCTATTTTCCAGGGCATGGAGTGACAGGAGTAGAGGCAATGGCTTCACACTGACAGAGAGTAGGTTTAGATTGGATATTTGAAAAAAAATCTTCCCTATGAGGGTGGGGAGGCCCTGGCACAGGTTGCCCAGAGAAGCTGTGGCTGCCCCATCCCTGGAAGTGTCCAAGGCCAGGTTGGACGGGGCTTGGAGCAACCTGGGCTAGTGGAAGGTGTCCCTGCCCACAGTAGGGGTGGAATGAGATGATCTTTAAGGTCCCTTCCAACCCAAATGATTCTATGATTCTGTGATGTCACTGTAAGTGCCTCAACATTTTTTAATATAGATCCCATCTCCCAGATTGTGTGTGTGAGGCTGTGGCAGAGAAATCCCACTTTGAAAAACCACCTCATGTCTGCTGCACTGAGCACTGTTTAAATAGAGTTGCCTTTTTTCTCTCCATTGGCCTGTTTGTGAGAGTTAAGGCTTTTTACTTAATTCCTTGGGAACCTGTGCTTGGAAAAGATTATTGTTTAGCATAAATCCACATAGTTCCCTGATCCAGTCCTCAGAAAAGTAAATGGCCCGGCACATGTGACAACCAGCAGGAAGAGCAGACCTGCACTGAGAGGTTTTTCCTCCAGAAACCACCTGAAAGATTACTTTGAGCAGCACACGACACTGGGGAGGAGAAGGGGAGGAAAGGGGGTAATCACAGTCTGCTTACTGACAGCTGGCAAGTATTACCAACAAAAAGGGGCAAAAGTCACAAAATTATTAATTATGAGTTATTTCCTGACCCCTGTGGAAAGAACACAAATGCTCCAGCAGCTCTGGGAAGCCCCAACATGTAGCCCCTGCCAAGTGTAATGAGTCTGGGAGTTAATCTGTCCAGGAGGTGAGTGTCAATGCCAAGGGGGACGCGTCAGACTTCAGCTCTTAGTGACATCCACCTTCTGGGGACACTAAGCCAATTTACCTAATTCCAGGAAAATTTCAGTAATAAAACTAAAGGTGGCTAGCTGAGCAGAGGCTGGGGAAGGATTAAAGGCATTTGCATTAATAAATAGAGATGTTATCATGGAGAATTAATGTTCTTTGATATGGATCTTAGCAGCATTAGAAGATGCTAGGTACAGTGCCTCATTATCTCTCAGAGGTTAAGGGGTTAGCCTGGGACAAGGGGAAGTGATTTATGCAGTATCTTTGTCAGAGAGATGAGAATATGTATGAAATAATAAGACTTGCAGAGACCATTAGTAAAAATCTCCCTGGATCCCAAGGTCTCACATGGCACTGGATTCCCTATGTCTGGGCATCATTCAAACATTTTCCTCCTCAGCTCTCTTGTCTCTCCTCTTCCTCTTGTCTCTCTCTTACCCTTTTTATACTTAAATTAGGGTTGCTCCTTCCCCTTCCAGTCTCTGATAGGAAAACATTGTTTTAAATGGGTGGCTAATCCAGAAGACAGGGTAGAATTCCTTAATTTTCAATTTCTCCCTTTCTCTCACTCCTTGGTGAGTTTGGAGGTGACATTTAAATGAAAAGGACACGTGAAGAGGTGAGTGTTGGATGGCTCAGGTATTAATTAAACCGTCAAGGACAAATGAATGGGGGTGTGGATCTCTCCTGAGTGTGTGGGAAGTGAATATTGTGGAGGTGCACATTTCAGGGAATGTTCAAACCTGCCACCTCCTGGATCTTAGAGCAGAGTAACCCATGGCCAGTGCTGGGGGTGTTGGAGAGCTCCCCTCTGCAAACACAACCATGGCCACACGTCTGGGTGTCCACATTTTGTGTCACCTGAAGGATTTGCCAATAGAGGGAAGGAAAGTAATGTTCATTATCTCACAGGGGAGATGATATCAGCCATTCCCTAATCCTGTAGAGTACAGTACAATCCAGCTAATGCACTACCATATTCCATACTTTCTGATGGTTAGAGAGGGAATCCTTCCAGGCCCAGGCACACAGGTGACATCTCCTGACATCTCCTCAAGCTGAGCATCTCAGGCTGCCAAGCAGGGAATTCTTTGGCAGATGCTGCTCCCCTGCACAACTCAACAGTGTCAACCCCTTGTTCAAAGGGATTTTCTGATTACCTTTGGTTGTTGTGTCTCTACTGATCTCATTCAGGAGCATTTTGGAGAGGGTCACTCCTGATCCATCCCTTGTCTGTGATGGGACGAGTCAGGGGATAAGCAGTGAAGTTACTGGTGAGTTGTAGGTACGGGATAGACCAAAGAAGAATGAGGAGGATGGGACTGCATTTAAAAAAGAGGTAAGACCACATTTAAGAAAACATTGCAGATGAACATTTTTGGCAGTAAATTCACCCTGAGAATCATTGAGAAGGGGCTCAAACTGACCTCCACATTGAAAACAGCTTTTGGCCAGAGTGAGCAAAATCTAATGATTTTAATTCCTATGTTACAGGAAAAAAAATAATAAAATGTGAACTTTAAAGCTTGCTTCTCAAAGAAAATGAAGCCTATTTGAGAGCATCATCTGGCCATTTGCTTCTCCTGATTATCCTTTGAAAGAGTCCCACTTAAAAAAAAAAATGACAGGAAGATGGGGTCCTAAAAGCTATTGATTTTTTTTTTTTTACACATTTTCTAAAAGGAAACAAGGGAGAAGAAGAGAGAGATCTAAATAAATGAGGCAGTCTACTGATGGAGAGGCTGAGACTCAGCTCAGAGCAAGAGAAGCCATAGGAAAGAGAGGAATAAACCAGTTGTCATCACTTCCACTGCTGTGGGAGCACTTGTGTGACACAGGTTTCCCTGAAGTGCTCAGAGCTAAGGATGCCCATTAAGGAAACATTCAAATAATTTCCACTTCTGGACTCAAGAGACACAAGAGCAGCACAGGCCCATCACAATCTTTCCTCCTCTGTGTTGCAGCAAGAAGCCACGACGGACTTCAAGCACCGCCAGTGGGAATTAAGCATTTAATTCTCATTTATGTTCTAAGGGAACTGGGCCCTGGGTTGCAGCAGCTGCTTTGAAGCCTTCTCATCTTCCCTCCTCTCACCTCTACAGCATGAGATTGTCAATACCTTTTCCTATCCAGAATCAGGATAACAGGTAAAGTTAAAAATAAGTTGTAGTGTGAGGGAAATGGGCGGAAGGATCTGGATGAACTCCGACAAAATGCTCTCTTTACACCTTTTCATATTTCGTTCTATTTTCCCACTCCACTTCCCCCCTACATTTCAGGAGAAATGTAATACTTTTGAATAAAAACACCTGAACTTTTCATTTTTAAAAATACCAGCTCTGTGATCCCATCCCATTCAGTGGCATTTGCTTATCAAAAGGTGTTACTGAAAAGGTGCTGTCCAGCCTTGTAAAAGTTATCATTTCTGTTAGAGACTATATTTGGGTCTGTCTTGAGCTTTATTTATGGACTCCTTGATTTTCAAAACTGAATGCTGTCAAATTGAGGGTTTTTTTCCAGTCAGTGAAGAAAAAGATCATAAAGGAAAATAAGAACTGAGTGTATTATAAAGTGAGAAAAGCAAAAGCAAAACATGGGGCTGCTTGGGAGGCAGGACAAAATACAGCAGAAGGTTTTGTTAGAATATAATGAATGTTTCCAGCTCATTTGGGCCCAACCCATTTCTCATGCATGTGGGGGCTCCTTTGGCTTGTGTGCCAGTCTGGTTCATAGGAGATGGTTGATAGTTCATAGGAAATAAGTAATACAGAGCTAGAGGGAAGGAAATCATACTCTTTATACCTGTTTTCAAGCATAACTTTGTGCAGGAATGTGCTCAAGATCAATAAAAATGTGTGTAATGAGCAACCTCCAGTGCCTGAGCCAGAGGAAGAACTGTGTCACCCCAAAGGAGAGGATATTGGATGAGTTTTGTTCCTTGTACTGAGGGTGAAGGGGGTTTCCCCAGCTGGTTTATACCAGTATATCCCATCTCCAAACTGGGTTGCTGTGATGGAGCACAGCCTTCCATGGTGGGGGTAACACCACCTTGGCTTTTTGCTTCTTGTCTGCAGAGCTTTGAGAAGGCAAACAGGCCCGACAAGGAACTGCAAATCTGTTTTCAGACATCCTTTGAACACTTGGGATCTTTTAGGAGTTAAGAACTTTTCCTTTTAACATCCAGGGCTTTTTTGTCTGCTCTGTTTATGTATGATGAGCTTGTGCCAAGGACCCAATTGCAATTTGCTTATCTCTCTCCCCTCTTTCTTCTCCACTTTTTCCTCCACCCCTAATCAGGGACACCTGGAAACAATAAAGAGTTGTTTGTTTGGTTCCTCCTTCTCCCCTTTATTTTCTCGTGTATTTGATGTCGTGAAAGCAGGGTTGTTAGAGATCCATTAAGCAGTGTTTGTAAGGGAAGGGAAGTGTTCTATCTGGCTTGAGGCAGATAAGGCACATAAATCGAACTCCCCCAACATCTAAACATTTCTGTAAATAGCTGAGGAGGAGACAAACATGGAGTCACTTTTACTACGAGCTTCATGCTCCATCTTGGCACCACTGGAAGCCAGGAGAGCTTGAGAATTGAGATCAGAAGCTTCAGACAAGACTGATGAGCAATTTTCCAGGCTGGAAACAGGTATTTACAACGAGGTAATTAATTTGTTTGCTGCTGTGTTGTTTATGCAAGGAGCATCCACCCAACCCGTGAGGCCATTCTGCAGTAATGATCCTTTTGGGAATTGCCTCCTTGGGGTTTAGGAGTACTAAGTGCCTCAATCATGGGGCTGCAGACAGCACAGCCCTGTATTTGTTCAGAAAGATGTATGGAGAGCCTTTTCCACAGTCCCAGCAGTCACAGCAGTTCTCATCTCAGACATGAGTCTTTCCTGCAGGAGATACTGGCTGTCAGGGAAAGAGATGGATCTGAAGGGGGATACACAGCCTAAAAAAGTGTGCTGAGGGGTCTGCCCCATTCCTGCAGCTTCCCTGGTGCCTCCTCCTGACTTGGTGCTTCCTCCAGCCCATCTTGAGACCCTGAGGCCACAGCAGGGTCCTTCAGACACTGCAGGTGTGACAGGTCACTGCAGCGGAGGGGCAGAGTCTCCTGCTCTATCTTCTACTTTGTGTTTGTTTAGGAAACCACTCGGATCATAAACATCCCTGTGGGATGTCCATACCGTTTTCTCACTTTCACATATTCCAGACTTTTCTCCCAAGAGATATTCCAGAACTTTTGTTAATAATGCAGCTCACAGCTCGTAGGGGAAGAGACACGTCGAGTCTTTTTTTAGAGCTGTTCCATCCTGGATCCTTTGGCTTAAATGATAATCTTTCCTTTCAGCAAACTTAATATGGATTGGAAAGACTCCCAGAGGGAAAATGTATAAATTAAACTCTCCTGGAATGATCAGGAATGAGAATATTTATTTTCACTCCTGTCCCAACATCTCGAAAAGCCGGGTCAAAAAATTATTCCCAGCTTCTGAAAGAATGGAAGGAATGTGAGCAATAGCCCTTGACAGACAGCACCTTCATGGCTTGAGCTCAGAACTGAGTCCCCAGGTAGATAAATCAGTCCCCTGCCAAAGGATAAATAGACCCTGGATTGAATCTATAGAAGGGGCTTGTTTGTAGTTAACAGGTCAAAGCCTCTCACTGAGAACTCAAGAAATCTCTTTTTGGTTTTCTGGTGGGTGGAACTGTTAAAGGAACATATTGTTGTTAGGTGGCAATGGGGTTTAACCCCTGCTTAATTAGAGACTCCACACCTAATCCTTATGGAAGCACAAAAAAGCTGGAGAGGAATAGGCCAGAGCAGAATGAAGCCAGATTAACAGGAGTCCTGTGCTTTTCCCAGCTTCCACTCCGTGGCATTGAGGATTATGGTTTTGGACATCCACCTACAAGTTCTTCCATGTTTCCCTCTTTAAATACAGTCCTTAGTGGTTTCCTGTGGCTCTCATCTGATCCCCCTGAGTGAAAGGCAGAAGCCAAGTCATCAGAGACTCCCTCTTGCCAATTGCTCTGTTTATTTATATGTAGAAAAAGATTCTGGAGGGAATTCGAATGATTTAAAAAAAAAAATATTTCAGCAAAAGAAGAAAGAGCTTGAAAAGCCAAAAGGGTTCATTAATCCCTTCCCAAACACAGTTTAATACCCATTAGGAGGCAGACCCAGGGTGTATTTCCCTTCATGGACACACAGACTTGGCTGTGGAGTTAGAGATGCCAACTTACTCTTTCAGGGGCTGACACAGAACTCAGGAGTCCATTCCCCTTTGGGGTGTAATTTCTTAATATATTAAAAACAAAAGACACATAATGTTAAAGATGACTTTAAAAATGTTACTAATAACTCCTTGGGGCCAAGAGGTGTAGAAGCACTCAGCTAGTTCTGACTTTGAGCCAGAACTACCAGGGTTTTTCACTTTAATATCTCTGCTCTCTGTGGCTGTGATGTGCTGCCTCTACTTGAACAAGAGATTTTGACAATTTTGCCCTCTGAGTCTTACAGAAATCTACTGTCCCCGGGGAGCATGGCCTTGCAGAAGGTTTATATTTAATTTGTTTTTCTCCTTAAAGAGAAACACTTTCTCACAGACATTTGCTAGGCAACCACGGCATAACTGTACTTTTCTACGGAACATTTCATCTAGGCCTGCTTGAAAAGCTCTAAAATCCTGTGAAGAGCCACATTATGCTGCTGTTCCATAGTTTACATGGTGTAGGTCTGTGAAAATTCAAAGTTAAATGTTACATAACATTTTGAAAAGGGAACTGAGGAAAGTTCCAAATATCATGTTCTCGGGATATTTTCCCTAGTTTCGAGATCATTGAATTGGTCTTGTGCTTTTATTTTTGATAGCTACATCAAAAAGGTTTCTACCAAAATTGGGGATGCAATCTGTGTGTTTATTTTACACTGCCCTCCAGCTTCTGATATCAGCTCCAAATTCTCACTCTGCTGCTTCCAAATCCACATCTCATGGAGATGATCCATTTTCATTTCACAAGAATTTCGCCTGCTGTTTTAGGATCCATCTCTCTAAACATCATATCTGCTTGTATGATGCTGCTGAGCTCAAGCCTGAGTGAAACAGCACAGTTTTAAACCAGACCTCTCATTTTGATGTAACTTGGTCCATTTTAATGTTCCCATTAAAATGGTATTCTTTATAATTAAAGATTAGTCACATCTACAAAAAAAAATGTATTTCCCAACAGATTATGAGTTGGAGAGAAAAATTATTATAAAAAATGTAGGGACTTTAAGCCTTTTGGTTAATTTATGTGTCAAGAAAGGAGATTATTTTTAGACACCTCCATGGACTTTTTCCTCTTAAAATCTTGTCCTGGACATTCTGTTTCCTGCAATCATGGATGCATTCACTTAGTGGGTGCTAAAGATGTGGAAATGTAAAAGTTACATCAGACTCCGGAATCAAGGACTTTGTTTCAGATGTTGTTCTCCTCGGGGTGGTGGTCCACCTCTGAGGGTTCCCATGGGAATCCTTGCTCAGGAAGGCCAGGGAGGGTCTTTTTCTATACTTGCTGCCTCTGATAGGGACTGAGCAAAGCAGATTCCTGTCATCAGCCCCCTGCTTTGTGCCACCACTTTCCTGAGTGCCACCCTAAAGGGTCAGGGTTCCCCTGTCCCACGAGGTCCCTCGGATCCCCAGCAGCCCCACCTGAAGGTTATTAATGGGCATCATCCATCAAGAGAGAGACTTGAGGAAATGAGACTGCAGAAGTGCACCTTTATGACTTGTGGAAGCTCAGTTGGCTGTTGACAGGGCTGAGGAGTCTTAATAAGAGGGGTAGAAAAAAAAAAAGGCCCTTTATGAGGAATTAATTTCCTGTCCCCATTATGAAGCGCTGGGATGTTCATTTTGCATGCAGTGGGTGGGTGTTAAGATTAGAGCTGTGGAGGAAATGGATATAGGAACGTGCTAAATCTTCCTCAGTGCCAAAGCAAGAAGCTCTAAGAACATGTTGATGATCCTTCTTCATTTGAGCCAACCCTAACAGTATATTCCTGGAGGCAGGAGGCCAGTGGTTCCCATTAAAACCTGCTCTTCCTATATTACAAGCCCTTAAAATAGATGTAAAACATGCCAAGACCAGAAAAGAGACATTCACATGTTACTCATGAGAAAACTTGAGAGAAGTCTTTCCAAATCCCTCCTTGGCACTTTGGGATTCACTGTGTTAGGTTAAACCAGTATTTATAACTTCATTCATTATTACACTTTTATTATATTGATGCATTTAGTCTCTAAGTAAGAAAATGGAGGGGTTGAATGTATGTTAGAGAACTTGACATCTGCAGCCCTGGGAGCACTTGAACAGAGCTCTGCTCATCTGGTCAACAGACCAAAAGCTGATCTGATCTAGCAACCTTGGTCCCAAAGAGCTTTGAGAAATCTTACTCTAGATATGATTTCAAATAGAAAAAATGTCCTTGTTTTCCTCAGGCAAAAAGAAAACAAGTTTGGGGTCATCTCATGGAAAGCCATAGGATGGTTAGCACTTTAATTTCTTTCTGGGTGCTGGAAGAAAGTCAGACTCATTCAGGTGAGATGTGAACCCAGGGAAAAGACAACACAGTTGCATATGAAGTTGATCTTTATGAAGGTTTCCAGCACACAGCCTTTCCCATCACTTCAGCCACACTCTCTTTTTTTGAATACACCAGCATTCAGGGCTCACCCTGTGCATGAAGACAAATATGACCTTCCATGGGTGTGGAGACAGTGTTTTCAGGGACTTTGAGAGCACTCTCAGTTCTCAGTGGACTGGATGCTTTGCTCTTTGTGAAACACTCTCCTCCCTCCATAGCCAGGGCTGGCTTCTGCTTTGGCTTTTTCAGGAAGAGTTGGACATCCAGCATCTTTAATGTCATCACACTGCTGCCTTGGACTGTCTTTTCTGTTGATATTCATCCCCTGGGAGAGTTTAGATATTTAGGGAGAAAGCCCTTTGGAGCAGAGCACATTTATTCCAGAGTGCCCTTACCCAGCACCTGGCACAGTCCCAGGTCTGAGCTCACACCCCTACAGGGATGATAAACCAAGAACATGCACCCTTATGGCTGCTGTGACATCTTACTGCCATCAAAGCCTCATCCCTCACCTGCCATGGAGTACATTCCCTCTCTCTTGTTCTCCCCCTGCAACGACAGACACTGTGTTTGGTGTGATAATGGAGCTTAAGGTCATATTTTGCCTTTGGCCATCAGCATGTGTGGATGCTCTGTGACTAATGAGCCAGTCCCTACTGACTACCCTGTGCTGTTTTTTCTACAAGATGCTTTGTTGTGTTTGCAGTCCCTCCTGACCACTGGTGAAGAGCTGTCTTTTCCCTGGCCTTCTCTCTTGAGCTCCAAATCCACAGCAGTGTGAGTTTCTGGCCATAAGGGACTTCCCTCCCTTCCTCTTCCAAAAAAAAAAAAAAAAAAGTGTTAAAAGGAAAATCTGCCTTTTGGTTTGTCTGTCTTGCTTTCAATTTGTTTACAGTCCTTTTTCTTTTCCTTGGAGGACTCTTTTGCCAGCTCAGGGAAGCTTTGTTCTCTCTGGGATGTCAGATGGTGGCTTGGCCAATGCACGTGCCTGGGATGAGGGGACAGACAGGTGTGGAGAAAATGGGATAGTGGCAGGATTGGTGCATGGCCACAGTGCTGAGAGATGAAATAAAGTTCTTCTCCCTAGTCTGCTCTTTCAGGGGCAGAAATGACTCAGCTTGACACCACAGAAAGCTTTTAGGCAAGTTAGGTTCAAAAATGATGACTTATAGCACACAGCTCATCAATGGCTCAGCTTGTCAGTGTTCACCACTGGGACTCTGACCCTTCCTCTTCTCCTGGATTTTCTAGCCCTGGACCATTGCTAGGTGTTGAAGGAGGAAATGGACAATATTTTCAGACACTTTGCACACTTCTGGAGAGTGTACTCCAAATGTGTACTCAAAAAAAGGGGATTTTGAGAAGGACCTGCCTTTCATGAAGCACCGAGTGTCCTCTGAGCTGAAAAATCAGGTCTCATTGAGGATGTTCACTTTGGGTATCTTCAAAATATGAAAGTTAAGGAAAAAAAAATAGTGGTGAGGCCCTGGCACAGGTTGCCCAGAGAAACTCTGCCTGCCCCATCCCTGGAAGCCTCCAAGGCAAGGTTGGACAGGGCTGGAGCAACCTGGACTAATGGAAGGTGTCCCTGCCCATGGAAGAACAAGAAAATTTTTCAGATCCCTTCCAACCCAAACTATTCTATAGTTTTATGAACACTAACTAACTTCTACCTCAGGTCCATTTGGAAAAATACCCTAAGGAACTTCAAGGGACTTTTCAAACTTTTCTTAGAGGAGAAATCCCTGCTGGGTCAGACTGATGCTTCTGGCACACACTGACCAAGTAGCCAGGTAAACTTTCCCTTTCTCCTGTTATAATGTAGGTTTCAAACGTTCTTTCTCATTCTGCCTCACATTTCCACAATTTGTTCCCTCCCTGACATCTAAATCCACACTTCTGCTTTGCTCTGGAGGGAGAAAAAAAAAAAAAAGCCTTGATACGATTCTGTTTTGATTGGACTCCTGACCCTCTCTCCTCATCTCTTTTTTTCCACGTTGAAGGGGATCCATCAAGATAATTTCCTGTTATTAGATCTGAAGTGTTTTGAATTTGAAATGGCTTCTCACTTAGAAAGAATTGATGCCTATAACTTGTAATGTGTTAGCAGTTCCATATAGTGCCTGAAAGCCCAAACTACATTACAGGGAGCTAATCCCAGTTGCTGAACTCCATTAAAGCCTAGATCGTATCTGTTAATACAGCCATGCAGTTTGGGTCATTGTGCTGATGTAAGGAGCACAGCTGCCTGGAGACAGATTATGATGTGAGGGGACATCTTTATTCTATTTTAAACTGAGAAAAATGTATGGGAGACACACCAGTCGTGATTGATTAAAGATATGAAAAGGATTTTATGAGCTTTCTTGTGCACTCTGCGTTTCTCATTCTGTTTGTCATTCCTCCCTGTTTAGTAAATAAATAAACACATACATAACCCCAAACCTTGAGGATAACAGCAAAGAGAGAGACCCCTCGTGTTCAGTGGTTTTTGTTATAATGGGCTAAGGACTGTGAGTCTCAGGAATCAATTCCCAGCTCCTGCACTGATCTGTTACGTAGTCCTGGGCCACCTTTTCCCCTTATATCTTCTCCCACTTTTATTTCATCATATCTGTTTAAAATTATAAATCCAACATGACAGTGACTCTCCTGTCCCTTGTGTATATGCAGACCCTATTATACTGTTGGTCCAGTCCCTGCTGGCTTCTCTGTGCACCATCCAAGCAATCTCTCAGTCCCCATCTACTGGCTTTCCGAGCCATGTGCCATTTTGCCAAGTAAATATTGATACCTCGTTTTCCAGCTCTGGTTATCCCAGGGACACTCTCTCACCTGAAGCCTTCAACCTCCTTATCTTCCTTCTCCTTACATTATCAGCAACATCCAGGGTTGGAGATCCTCTGCACCTGGAATAACACTTCTGTTCTTCATCTCTCTGTGTGTTGAGAGATTCTGTGTGTTTTGCTGTAGCTAGTCCTCACCTGACTCCCTTATCTGGGCAGAGGCATAAACTGTGCTGGCTCTGGCTCTGTATCCATCTCACCACTCTTGCCACGGCTGCTCGTGTCTGAGGTTGTACTCTGACAGCACGATGTACTCCTTGGCAAGCTTGGAAAGGAAGCAGCCTTATAAAAAAAAAAAAAATCACATTAAGCATAGCATGTGTTTCATGCTCCTTTAGCATCTTATCCTGCTACAGAGTGTTGTAATTCCCCTGGCTGCTTTTGAATTTCATGTCACACTTTTAAATGTGGTTTGGTACATTCTCTACATGCTCTGTCAGTAGAGTTCTGCCAATAACCTCAGCACATGAGCGCTGGGAAAGCAGCTACAGGCTCTGCTTCCTTGTGTGCTGAAGTGTGGGGATGTCACAGACGTAGGTACGTGTCACATGGGAAGAAACTGGAGCCACACAAGGAGCCACTTTCAACAGGGCAGGATTTTATTAACTGGGCCACTCATCTGCAGTTGTGTCCTGAGCAAGAAGTAACTGTAGAACGTGTTTACAAAGGGATGTTTAAGTATGTTAGCTTGAATTAACTTTTAAAGCAAACAAGTCAAAACTTCTTGTAATGGCCTCAAACATTCTCACCATTAATTATATAAACTTATCTTAAACTTGAAGAAGGTTTGACAAAGTCACTTTGAGAGTTCATTCAAAGGAATGTTCAGGAGTGTCTTCCATGGAGACACGAAACCCTTGGCTGTCCTTAACTGAGCCAAATCTTCCTCAACTTTGCTGGGAAACAAGAGAATGGATGACTGGGGAAAGCAACCTTTGAAAGCCCTGAGTGGGTGGGGTTGGAGTTGTCCACTGAGATCAATGGCAAGACACAGAGACAACTGGGATCTTTGAGAAAAGGTGGGAAGAAAAGAGCTAAAAAGTGCTTATTCTCAGCAAAAGCTGAGGCTGATACAGATCTTGTGTAAGATTAATAATGTTTAGTGACTTTAGCCCCTCTTGAATAAAGGGTGGTACTTCTGCTTGTTGTCTCACAGCAACCTCAATAATTTTGTATTTCCCTACTCCCTCTGAAACTTATTCCCCATTTATAGGCACCCAATGTGCCAACACACTGTTTTTAAGTTGGTCACATAGGTATAAATGAGCCAAATGCAACTCCCCCCAGTACTTAAGTATATATTTCATTTGAGGACAAGGTGAAGGCCAGATTTCAGAGCAGTCTTTCAGACATGCATTGGTCCTTTAAGCCAAGAATCAACAATCAGAAACAGTTTGCCAAGAAAGGCAGCAGATACTGCTCTGAAGCAAGAGTAAATGGATTTTTAAACTGAGAAGTTTTAGTTTAGCCACAGCCATTCTTCAGGGCAACATCGCAGCTGCAGATGCCGTTTGGATACTTTGAGGTGTTTGCAAAGATTAATTAGCTGCCTAAATGGGAGCTGAGCTCTGATAAAAGTCTGGCCCTTGTGGGCACTGAGCCTCAGGCTCGGTATGCTTTTGAAAAATCTCACCCCAGAGGACCCAGTGGATGCACTTTCCTGACCTGAGCTCATGCATTAGACAAGAACCTCAGAGTTATTTCAGTGCTTCCAGGAGTTCAGGCTCATTCTTTAAAGTGAACAACCTCACGCTTCCCGAGTTCGCCAAGGAGTGCTGAAAATCCCCGGAGGGTTCCCTTCTCGGAGGGAGTTCACATCAGGCAGCACGTCTGTCTTGATAGACAGCAGCCTGTGTGGGTGTAGCTGTGTGTTTTAATAACTACAGTAGCGGGAATCCAAGCTACAGCACCTTCCTTTTACTGCTGCCCACCTCGCCCCTCCTCACCCCACCACAGTCACCCTCTCTCCCTCTCCCTTGCCTTCTCCCTCTCCCTCTCCCTCTCCCTTCCTCTCTCCTTCTCCTTCTCCTCTCTCTCCCTCTCAGTCACTGGTGGGAGCCGGGCTCCCTCCCTGCCCATCTCCCACCCTGCTCCCTCTCCCTTCCCTGTACCGGCGCCGTTTCCCCGCTGTTGCTGACTTCGTGCGTTTTGCAAACTTGCAATTTCACACCGCATTTGTTGCCACGGCAACATAAAGGGTAGTTCAAAGTAGGGAAAAGATCAAAAAAGAAACCCCCAAAAACTCTCGAACCAGCCCCCTTGTTCTGTGCCTTGCCCGTGCAAAGTTGGCCACGCAGCTCCATCAGCAGCGGGGTCTGTCAGGAACCTTTGGTACCCCCGGGGACTGCAGAGACCTCACTGGGAGTGCAAATTGCTCTCCCTCCCCTCTGCCCCAGTCAGAGCTGCCTTCTCCATCTCTCTCCAACTGGGTAGCCAGGACACTGGTACCTCCAGCTGTATCCCCAGCCATCCCTGATCTCAGTGGCAGCTCCTTCAGAGCCCTGCTTTGCAGGGAATGGCCAAGGCAGTCGGGAAGCTGGCGCCAGCCTCCAACAGCACGATGACAACGCAGGCACTGCTCAGTGGCAGCACTGTTTTACCTTTATCTTTCACCCCAGCAACAGATCCGTCAGCAGGGATGATGGAGCACTGCCTTAAGCTCATCCACATCCCTCCACCCCCTCCTCTTCCCAATCACCACGGCTAAAAGAGCAGCAGCCCTTAAATGAAAACTTTACGGCAACGAGCTGCTGACACTTCTTCACGGTGAAGATACATGGGGTGGCTGGTAGCTAATGAGTGTCAGCACTCAAAAGGATAATCTCTGCTTCTCTCTGATACAATTTAACATCGTATTTCCCTAATTTGAGGCTGATTTAGTCGCTGGGGTATTTGGATGCCTCTTCTATGGTGCCGATAGTTAATTAAACAGATGTTGCAGAGGGAATCATTAATTTTAGTGCTGCAGATGGGAGTGGAATGACTTTGTGAAGTTAATGTTTCAGCAAAACAATAGGCTTCTGTCATCAGTTGCTATAAACCGAGTAAATTAAGAGAACAAGTAGAGTAAAGGAGATAGCTTTGAAAGAATATCAATTATTCATTTTAGAATTATACTTTCCCCCCATAAATCATTGCAGGAGGAGAGGAGGGGAAAAATCTGCAAAAGTGGGGAAGTGGGAAAAAGAGGAATCCCCAAGTCAGCAGCCTGAAAGGAGTTTAACACTGTTCCCACTCTGGAGCACTGCAGGGTCCTGGAGGAGCAGGAAGAGCTGAGGGTTGGGGGCTGCAGCAGCTGGGACAGCACTTGGGTCTGACCCACAGTGCAGCTTTGGGCACATCCAAAAAACTTTTCAAGGGCATCTGAAGTCACATCAGTAAAGGCAGACGTCCATTTCCACGTTGAAAAAGCAAATGGGCACAGGCACCTTCTTTTTTTGAAGGCTGTGAAAGTTTTTTTCACTGCCATACCTGTGGATGAGGCTTCCTGCAGCAGCTGGCTGGATTTCCCAAAGCATCTGGGTATGGTGACAGTTTCTAATCACAAGCTGACATGTTTTATACCTTTCAGAAACCTCAGGGCCAGCGTAAAAAAGCCCCTAAACGCTTCTAAAAAACCTGCTGTAGGGTTACACCTGTGGCTCAGGTGTGGCTGTTCTGCCCTGCAAGTGGAAAAAGCTTAAAAACTCGAGGTCTTGACGAGTTTCTTGCTGGCATTAAATTTCTGTTGAACAGAGTTTCCTATTTTTGAACTGAAAGCAACAGAGGGAAAGTCCAGCTGCCTCTGCACTATAAAAATGCAGTGGCAGAAGAGGATCAGGGAAACAAATGAAGTCTATCCATCGTGCTGGAGTGAAAGCACTACTGACTGCTTGAGTGCCTCACAGTAGGAAAATTATGTTTCTTTTTTCAGACAGATGAGTCATTTGACCACTCAAACTTCTACATGAACATATCTCTGTCCATTTATATTATTTCTCTCTTTCTCATATGGGCATGTTTTTTGCCTTATTACCAGCTACTCCCTTCTCCAAAAACAATAATCAGTGGTTATTCTCATTTATTTGATAAGGCCAAACAATTTCAGTGCCCAGAAAGTAATTATGAACTTGGCAGTTCTGATTAATAAATCTCCCATGAAGCATGCTGCATTTTGTTCATAAACAGCATCTTCCAGAGATTCATTGAGAAAATATGAAGAAATAGAAAGACACAAAGTGGAAAAAACCCCACATTTTTCTTGGCAATAGAGTCCTGAGCTCAATCTTACACTTGTAAGGTGAATTCACCATTGAATCTATTCCTTTAGCACTCAGTCTGCGCTCACCATTTTATTTTAATGGACACTGTTCTTGTTTTATTCTTTTCAGTTTTACGGTGCCATATACTATGTTAGATCCGACTTCACAATCAAAATGTCCCAAATTATTTTTAGGAGCTGATTTCTGTCCTCAGGCTGCAGCATCACACAGCTCAAAACCCTTGTCCTGTGTGACAACCGAATGAGTTTTTTGCATCAAACACCCACCAAACTGGCCAAGCACTGGCTGCTTTCAGCTGGCTCAGAAGAGGTGTCCAGGACACTTTGAGAAACCATCAAGTGCCCCAGATAGGTGTGGGGATCCGGTCTGCTCTTGGTCCTGTGCTGTTTCTGCCAGTCCCATGAGGGTGCTTAGGATTTTGTAGGATCCCTCAGATGATGCTACTAATCCTCTTTTCAGCCAACTGAATTGGTCCCTTTAGGCCTTGCAGAGGAGTCTCTGTGGTACAGACGTCAGCAAAAGGCACTGAAGTGACTCATAACCAAAGAGAATAAATTCAACACTTCCCAGAGTGTCCTGCAGAAAGACACAAGAAAGGCTGTGATTTTTGCCTGGCAAAGGCTGAGCATGAGGGTTCTGAGAACGCAGGATCCTGAGACCCAGCTGCTGTGGCAATGTATTACACAGAATTGAAGGACTTTGGCTGCTTCCTTAGGAAATATAATTCTCATTAGAGGCATGAAATTGAGCTCCTTGGAGACCTAAGCTTCGGTCTGCTGAACAATCCGAACATAAGTTTTCAGCAATACCAGCTTCTCACCGTGTGTGTTTGTGTCTCAGCACCGTGCCATGGGGATTTGCTTCTCAGAGACAGTCCTTGGGCTTGTTGTGTTTGTTCACTGGTGTCCCTTCAACACCAGCTCACTGGGATGGATCTTCAAGCACAGAATTCTCTGGAGATCTGTACCCCAACCACAAAAGTGCCCTCTCCCCTAGGACAGGTCACCAAGCACCTATGAATAGTTTCTGGTCTATCCCAGTCCTGCTCAAATAAGGAATAGGGTGTCTTGAAGGGGACTAGATCTCACCACAGTTGTGGGAAAGGATGTTCACAGGGCTCTCTGTCAGATGTCTTTACCTCCTGCTCAGGTCCTGGAGAGAAGATGCTCCCTAGGGGTTATAAAGTCTCCCCAGGCAGAAGGGCACCCCCAGAGCAAGGTGGCTCAGCAGTGTTTTCCCCCGATCTTGTCACAGTGTCACAGTGCCACTTCGTGGCAAGCTTCCTTGGAGCCACCAAGAGTATGTGACACACAGGGCTCCCCAAGGAGCACAGTGGCCTCTCCCCCATCAGGGAGCCTCAGCATCCTGCCACAATTCCTTTTCTCTGCATGGCGTCACCTGCCAGTGGTGTCTGCTCCGCAAGAGGTAATTGATTCCCTTCCCCTTTCGAGCCCTAATTAAAAATGCACCATATTAAACCTGAAAGCATTGGAAACAATTAGCTCCCTCTTTTGTCTCCTCGTTTGAGCCAGCAAGGCGAGGCAGCCAGGTGTCACGTTCAACAAATCTCCATCAAGTGATTTCTCTGGAAGGAAATGGAGTTTGAAGAACTCCTTTGCTGCTCCCGTCGCTTTGGCTCTGACCTTCTCGCGCTCTCGGCTTATCTCCATGGAGATGCTCATTTTGCAGATTGGCTCCATCTTCTGCCAGCAGCTGCATCGTGTGGAGGCAGGGGCTGGGCAGGGGAGAGAGGCTGTTTCAAGGATTCAGCGCTGCTCTTTTCAACACCACAGCACTTTAAAATGGACACTGGTGCTGATTCTCCTGCAGAAGGACGTGTCCTAATCACGTGGCTAGCTGAGATCCCAAAAGAGAGTTTTAGCTTGAGGTAGAAGCTCCCATGGCACGTGGAGTGACCCTCGTGGCCTCAAGGACAGGTTGTAGAGAAGCCTAATCATGTCCAAACTCTTGTCAGAGCTGGAAGAAAAAAGGGTGATGCCTGTTCTGTCCTACAACCACAAGAATAACTGGTGTCTGCACGCAAAAAGCACTGTTGGAGGAACATTATCACTGCCAGGGTTTGGGACGCAGGACTGCCTCCCCAAGTGGAGCTAGTTGTGACATGTAGATAAAAAATAGTGTTTGGGGTACACAGAAAAGTGGGAAAAATGATAATAATAGGTTTATATCTGTAGAAGTCTCTGTAAAATGGGAAGCCTAAGATGAGTGTCTGCTCTCATCAACCTGCTCCAAATCCTGTGTAGCCCTTTAGCTCAGCTGATATCCACAACAACACAGCTCCCAGGAAGGCTGAGGGGGTTCTGCACCCTCCACAGGGAAAGGAAGTATTAGTAGGACTATGCTCTCAGTGAAAGCACTTGTTGGGAAATTTCAACAAACCATTTTTCATTGGAAAATGCTGATTCTTTGAAACAGGCTTTCTGTGAGAATAAAAGGGCAATTTTTCCTCATTTTAGCGACTCTAAATATTGCGGCAGCTCTAAGTGAAAAAAGAAACCAAGAAAAGCCCTGTTTGAAAGTTGGGGTTTTTTGTAGGTTTTTTTTTTTATCCCCTTGTTTCAGGTTGTAACTTTATTATGATGAAAACCAAAAGAAAATCAAAACAAATGGTGTTAAAGAGAAAGGAAACTTTTAAGACTACTGTAAAAATAAAACCCATTGATCTGACTAGAGGTATTTTTTCCCCAGTGTTTGCTCCTACCATTTTTATTTTAACTTCAAGTACTGGAGAGAGGAAAGCGATGGTGAGATCCCAGGAGAAGGAGAGAAGGCTCCAAAGCCCAGCTGAGCCTGTGGGCCAGGCTTTGTGTCTGCAGCAGCAGCTGTGGTGAATGAAAAATTACAGCTTCTCAAGACTTTGGGTGTCAGGAGCAGAATTCATTCTGGGCCCAAAGCATTCCCTGGCTTTCCTGGGAGCAGCTGCCAGGAGGGGCTGGGGTCAGCAGTGCCCAGGGGTTGTTCACCAGGCTCAGCTGGGGTGTGTCCTGTAACGTGGGAGGAGGGAGAAGGTGGTGCCTGAGACTTTGCCCAAGTTTCCTCTGAATTTAAATGCCAACCCAAGTGCCAGAGCACTTGCCAGCCAGATGGCAGCTTCTGAAGTTCTTCCACCTTCAACCAGGCTTCAAGAGGTGCAATGAAGCTGTTTGCAGGCAAGTGTCTCTTCTTTCTTTCCTTGGTGGTTTCACAGCCCTGCCTGCAGTTTTGTGCTGGAATGAGCTGAGAGCTCCAGGGCTCTCACATCTCCTTTTCTGTTGGCAAGGGCAACATTGACACGAGGCTCCCTCCTAAATGCAGAAACCTCTTTTTTCTCAACAGCACTTATGCTTCCTTCTGCTTTGCTTGTGCTGTCACATCAGACATCCCTTAGGGAGTTAAGGCACTGTCTCATCTCTCCATCAGTCCTATGCCATTGTTGGTGGAAGCAACAAGGGTTTTCCTTGTTTATTTGTTCTGCAAAGTTTATTTGGAGATGGATTTGGTGTTGTTGATTTTTCACAAGGACTTATCGAAGAAAATACGTTAGAGTTGGAAATGTGTGCAGCAAGGGGGAAAATTCATTTCCCAGGTACTCAGCCTTCGGTAGAATTAAGACACTGAGTAATAATAGAAAAAGCAGGATATGTCTGAACCTTTAGGATGCATAAGGTCTGGAATGGTGAGGAAGGAATGGAATAATATGCCCATGCCATGGGCCCTGGGGCTGCAGCTCAGAGAGAGGATGGAGCAGTGTGCCTGTGCATTGCTGCTTCCCCCTGCCCAGCCAGCTGAGTGGGGAGCAGCTACTCAGCCCAGCAAGGGGACTGTTACATGGAAAAATGTATATGGATTGTGTGTGTGCATAGATGTGTGTCCACAGTGTTTGCACACGTGGCTGAGCTCCAGGTAACAGCTTCTCTGAGAAGTAAATAGGCTGTAATGTGAAATGAGGCCCAGCCTCAGCCCTTGCCACTCAAGTCTGTCAGTCCTTCTCCAAGAATGGTTCTTACTGCCCAGTGTGATTAGAGTCTAAAGGGATCAGTGAGAAGGGCTCTCATTCAGTACAATCCAAATTCAAATTTGTTGCTGTTGTACCAGGAATTGTAAGCTCTGCCTGCTCCAAGTCAGCTCCAATTCCTACAGTTTCTGTTATTCTGGTGATTTCTGATCCCACGCAGAGCTGAGAGTGTGGCTGCAGTCTTCAATCCCCACTGAAGAGGTTGTCTCCCTTTTTAAATACCTTTTTATGTCAGGACAACATGGGCTGGTTGTAAAAAGCACAGGAGAGTTTCTTCTTGTTGAAAATGTGTTGGTGATGGAGTAAGTTGAAAGCTGGAGAGGGATGGGAGGTGAGTTGAGACTGAGTAAGAAGCAGAAAGATCGTGCATTAAGAGGTTGAGAGATGCAGATTTCCAGCTCTGACACTGAAGAAATGCTGGCTGGGGAGCCAGCAGAGGGGACAAGCCAACCCTTGTTAAAGGTCTCTTTGTGGGGGTGATAATTTGGAAGGTCAGAGCCTGGCAATGGAACCTTGTCTGGATGAAAGCAAGAACATGCCTTCCTTTCCATTTAGAGAGCAGAGGGAGCCACGGAGCAACCATATGGAGTTACAGCAATTTGCCAACACCTTCTGGTTTCTGAGGGCCAGAACTAATATAAAGGACATGGTTAGGCACAGTTATATTTCTTTTTAAGCACCTGAAGTGCTTAAAAATGTTTTAGAATTTAGATCTAAAATATCAGTGCTAAAACAGGAAACCTGTGAGCAATACTAAAGAACATGGATTTCTGTGAAGTTTAGAGAGTCCAAAGGCCTCTTTGGCAATCACACTTGAGAGTGTTTGTCACAGCTTTGTGCAAGGCTTCCTCTTTTTGTGTGAAAGAGCTATTGCTGTAGTGTGCATGAGACCTTCTCCCTGGTGGAAATGTTCCCCTGGGAAAAGGAAGACCTTCAGTCCCACTCACCAGATCAGGTGGAGGGGTGTCCCACCAGTACCTTCTCCCTTCCAGGTAGGATCCTGGTCACTGCAGAAGCTGGGAGGGAGACTCTCCATCCTTCCTGCTGTGCAAAATATATGTGAGTGAGGGGCTTTAATGACCCCTCACAAGAAGGACTGAATTATTTAAGTCATGCAGAAAAAGGACAGGTGGGTTCTGGGCTGTGCCTCACGAGTAATTTATTCGTTTTATTTTAGGTAAATATTGAGTTAAACACCATGTCCTTCCACTGACAGAGAGGAAAGGACTCCCAGATCCCACCCCTTTACCTGGTGGTGTGGGGAGGAATTTGCAATTATTTCACAGGCACTGCACTGAGACAAAGAGCCCTGTGTAATCCATTTATCACAAACAACTGCAATTCCTATCTTAAGTAAGAGAGGAGTCAATTAACAAATGAAAACAGAGTGCCAAAACACTCTCTCCATTTAGATCACAAACACCCTGTAGCAGCACAAAATGAACATTGTTTTCTTGGATGTGAATTTGGAGATCACAGGAGAAAGTAACACATTCTGGGATTCAAGCTTTGAAAATGGACTGTTATCTTTATGATGAGATTTCTCTGCTTTTGTAGCTCCATCATCAACATTTTCTGGCTTGGTGGATTTGTCTGCCCAACAGATGTGACAGAAAGAAATATTAGCTTTACAAATGGGGATAAAAATGACATGTACTGAAAGCTAAAGCCAGTTAATGAGAAAGGATTTTCAAAATGTCACTCATCTAG
This sequence comes from Corapipo altera, assembly GCF_003945725.1. Lineage (NCBI taxonomy): Eukaryota > Metazoa > Chordata > Aves > Passeriformes > Pipridae > Corapipo > Corapipo altera. Next base: position 7,323,928 of record NW_020884901.1, on the reverse strand, counting down.
TTTCCTATATTCAGTTTGTATTTCCAAGAACTGGTATTTTTCCCCATGAAAAGCCCATTTTCAACTAAACTTCCTTCCATTGACTTCTAACCAAATAATTATTAGTTTCCAAATTAATTTAATTTGTTAGTCAAATCACAACCCAGCAGAAAGAAAACCACAAAAGTATTTATGGCTTTATTTAATCTTTATTAAGACTAACAAGGTTTGAGCAGAAATGATCTCTTGACAAAGCCATTAAGAGCTCAGACAAGATCACAGTCTGTAACACATCTGAAAGGGCACAGCAGAAAAGTCAAACGTTCGTCTTCTGGGAGACAGTCAGAGCAAAATTATGCTGGAATTAAAGAAAAATATAGCAAATGAAGGACCAATCCTGCAATGGTTTGATAATTATTCATTGTTTTTATAAGAAAGGCAATAGATCTTAAAGGGATTTTGGTCTGGTGTTTTCTTCTGAGTGACGACCGTGACCATTTCGAGGCACAAAGAAATTGTGTAAATCACAGAAGGGTTTGGGTTGGAAGGGACCTTAAAGCTCATCTCATTCCACCCCTCTGCCATGGACAGGGACACCTTCCACTAGCCCAGGTTGCTCCAAGCCCTGTCCAACCCAGTCTTGGACACTTCCAGGGATGGGGCAGCCACAGCTTCTCTGGGCAACCTGTGCCAGGGCCTCACCACCCTCACAGGGAAGAATTCCCTCCTAATATCCAACCTAAACCTACTCTCACTTTGAAGCCATTCCCCCTTGTCTTTCACTACTTGCTCAGGATACAGGATAAGTGAACATTGCTGCCAGAGTGCAGCTTGTGGCTGTGCCAAAGCCCAGGGATGCCCATATCCCTCTGTGATTTGGGCAGAGCTGCACCAGCAGGACTGGCTGAATGTGGGGGGCACATCCCCACGTGTGGCACCAGATGGAGAAACCTACTCCAAGCCCCAGCAAATCTCCTCCCAGCTCCATGTCTGTAGGCACCAAGCATTTCTGGAGCCACCTGGGCAGAGGTCTCCAGGAAGGGAAGGGCACCATTCCCACCCCCAGCTGGCTCCCTGCTTTTGGTGTGCACAGCCGTGGCTTTGAACTTTGAGTAATGAGAAAAGCTGCCAGCTGGGGTCTGGAAACAGTGGAGTTGTGTTTGCACTGCAGGGTCCTCCCAGCCGTGTCCCCCTGTCCCCATGTTGCCTTGTGTAAAACTGAGGGGTGACTTCAATGATGCCATCAACTGAACAGTCATAAAACCTGCTGATGTGAGCACGTTTGTGGGCTCTGAGGTGCCATCTGCTTAGCTGACCTGTCTTCAGGGAGACATTAACACAGCCTGAGGGTTTCCCTGTGTCTGACCTCCCTTCTCTCTGCACATAAACATGGCCTTTGGGCATCTCTCTGCTGCCTAAGAGTAAAATGAACTGAAATCCAGAATAGAATTGGAATGAAAATTAAGCAAAAGCGTGCAAGCCTCCCCTTCAAGTGAGTCTAAATCCCTACAGAGCTCAGAGAGCCTTGGCTCGTGTGCCTGACAAAATAACCAGCAGGTTATTGCCTTTATCATCACAGGAACTCATCCTCTCTGCACGCTCTGGTGCAGGCCAGTGAGGATGGGGAGCTTCCTGGGAGCATGTAAGGGCTCTGCAGGCCCTCAGGGAGGGCTGGAGAGTGGAAGGGATTTGGGAAGAGGCCAGGAATGAGCATGGGGGAAGGTTTGTGGCTCAGGCAGGCAAGGGGTCAGCCCAGCCAGAGCAGCCCCTTGTGTGTCTGGCTCCTTTTTTCTCCCTTGCTCTCTCTGCAGACTTTCACTCTGAAAGCTCCAGCTCTACCAGCTATTCAGCAGCCTAATCTTTTTTCCAGTCTCAGCTCTTGCCTACCAATGTGTTTCAGGCACAGAAATTTCATCAGGGCAGCACTGATGTCCACAGGCTTTGGCCATGGACTTCATCCTTAAGTGGGTTTCACTCCACCTGGTGCACAAATTACCCTCTGCTCTTGCGTGGGAGAGGAGGGGCTGGGGGTACAGGAGGTGCACGAAGAAAAATCCTTTCCGTCCATCCAGGGTTGATATTGAATAGCTACCCCTGTCCTCATGAAAACAGGTGCACAAAGATGAAGGTGAACCAATAAAGACACATTTCATTAGCGCTGGGGCAGTGCTTGACACAGCAGAGAAGAGGCAGAAATGCTGCCTTGGAAGTGCTGCTCGTCCCAGCTGCCCTCAGAGACCCCCAGCCCTCTCCTCCCTCTCTGCCTCCACCCCAGGTGCTGACCTGAATGTTTCATTTAACTGAAAACTCAGTTCTCTCGTTCAGCTTTGTGAAGGCTTTAATATGGGGATTATTTAGCCATTAGCTTTGGCTCTCAGGTGTTTTTTTTTTCTGGATTAAGATTCCAACGAGCTACTTGTCTGATTATCCTCGGTGACATGGATGGACCTGAGCAGCAGAACTTTGAGCTGGAGCCAAACTTACATTTCTCATTTGGGGATGTGGCTGTGTTCTTCCATTCTGGCCTCTGTTCAGATCTCTGGCACCAAAAAACAATCTGTAATTCCCATCAGTTGGCCTCATCTGCCTAGAAAAAGGAGCTCAGAAAAGAAGTCTTCACTGCCTGGAAACAGCTAGGAGAGGGTTTTATGTTCCCCCAGTGACAGAAAAATTCTTCCAAATGTCTTGAAAGAATGCCAGAGATGCAGGTGAATCTACAGCTCACATCATATAAGAACTTCAAAGGTGTGTGCAAGCTTATTCTTAGCCATAGTCTTAGAAAAATTCTTCTTCTCTCTCACAGTCTGCCCTGCATCATTGATTCAGGTGAGGACACTGCTGGATTTGGTGCTTGTGGCTCTCTGCTGTGGCACAGCTTTTTTTGTATGAGAAGGGCATAAATAATGTCCTTGGAAACAGTGGCAGGGTAGTCAGTGATTCCAAAGCAGACACTGGGGCAAGGGTGGATGGATGGTGGGAAGGGATCCTGCAAGAAATATGGAGAGAAATGGTTTACAAGAGCATGGAGTGACAGGACAAAGGGAAAATGACTTCAAACTGAAAGAGGGGAAATCTAGGTTAGATATAGGGAAGAAATTCTTCCCTGTGAGGGTGGGGAGGCCCTGGCACAGGTTGCCCAGAGAAGCTGTGGCTGCCCCATCCCTGGAAATGTCCAAGACCAGATTGGACAGGGCTTGAAGCAATCTGGTCTAGTGGAAGGTGTCCCTGCCCATGGAAGGGGGGTGGAATGAGATGAGCTTTAAGGTCCCTTTCAACCCAAACCATTTGGTGATCCAATGAAACCTCACAGTTCCTGCTTTTGTGGATGCTCCTGATTCCACACCCAGAAAAAACCCCAAACCTATTAGGGTTAGTCACACCCAAAGCTAACTTTGAACACTTGAAAAATGTTTTAAACCTTCTCTAAATTTATTGTTATTCTGAATTTAAGTCCAGTCATGGTTTCTCAAACAGTCCTAGGTTAAAAAAAAAAAAATCATCTGTTCCTTCTTATGGGAGATCTGCTCCCACATGGGGTGTCCTCAGCAGAGTCTACAGAGCTCTGTGCATTCACTTCGTGGAGGGCCACGGGTGACAGGGAGTATCTTATTTGAAGCTAATCAGAACAGCAAGCAACAAAAGGAGCAGCTGTCATCTTTTCCTTACCCTCAGCCACTACTTGATGGATCAATCAGATCAAAACATTTTCAGAGGGGTTTTTTTCAGCAAGGATTTTTAAAGCAATTTCTTTCCCTCTAAAATGCTCCCGTTTAGAAAGGAAATATGTAAAACTGAAACATGTACTGTAGGTTTGTAACAGAAATAAACCTCATTTTTTCCTCTGAGAGGACATACATTTGGCAACCCACACAGCTCAGCTGCAAGAGACAGAAGCTCTCTAAACATCCAGCATGAAATTCTTCCAAAATTCAGACAGCATTAAACCACCAAATTCATTTTGCTCTTTCTCAGTATAATCCTGGTTGCATTTCCTCAAGTGTTGGAGCTGCAGAGCGCCCTGTTTGTGACCAGACAGACTCAAAGTGGATTTTGGCTGATTGTTGGGAGCAGGACACACCATGGCTGTGACCCCTCTTGCAGGCAAGAGGTCCTGAGATCTTTGTGTCATTGTCCCACTGGAGAGGCTGGATGCACAGGGGAGGGCATCTACTGGGAGCTGCTGGCTCTGGGATCTCTCTCTCCTCTTGCTCTGTTTAAGCCCTTAAATACATTGGAGAAAAAAAACCTGTTGTCTTTCCCCAAATTCAATGTCTGGACCAGTTTACTACTTGATGAGGTTTTCTTATCTGATCACACAAACTTTGCTGTCTGTGCCCGTCCTGTGGGCTGAGAGGTACCTGCTGCTAATTTATTGACTGAAACAAGGAACTAATTTAACTGAAGTCATTCTGGCTCTCTGGGCTACCTGGGGAGGTGCAACATCCCTGCAGTGTTACAGCCTGAAGGTGTCACTGTGCTAATCAGTTCCAGCTGGAAAAGAAACAGGGAATCTGGGAGTCCTGGGTTCACATTCTGCTGGCTGGCACTGGTCTCGCTGGAAAGGAGAAGGGGCAGCAGCAGGGAGGTGATGCTGGAGCTGGGGGGTCTGCAGGGTGCACTCAGAGAGGAGATGGGACCACCCTTCCAGCATGAGGAAAGGCAGCAGCCCAGCTGGGATGTCCCTGGGCACTCCCCTCGGCAGGAGCAGCCTTTGTGTCTGTCCAGCTGCTCTGGAGAACAGCAGATAAAATCCCTCAGGATACTCCAGTGCCTGATGCCTGTCATTTAAATGATGTTTGACCTTATACTCTAGTCCCTATACCACAGTCCTGCTCCCTGTGGGCCCACAGGGCTCCATCCCTGCCCAGCTCTGACTTGCCCTGTTCAATCCATCAGGATTTTGCCTGTCTGATGCTTCTTTGCCAGTGCAAGTCGCTGTCTGCAGTCGTGGGCTGTGTTACCATTGATTCTTCCAGCTGCCAAGGCAGAGCACAGATTTTGCTTGAGATGTTTCCCCTTCACAGAGTTCCCTTTTCACGGAGTTATAGCAATGGAAGGAGAAGGGGACTAGGGGAGAGAGGGAGAAAAGGAAAAGAAATGAGCAGTGCAGTGCTTGCTGCAGATGGCAAAGTGTCAGACAGGCTCTTCAGAGCACTGTCTAATGTGACCTACTTCAGTCGTCTGCAGAGAGGTATTTGTCTTGCAACAGTTCTTTTTGGAGGAAAACAAACTATGATCTCAAGTAGCTCCAGAGTAGGAGCCTGATTTCCAGTGGAGACTCTGGCTGTTGCTCTGTGTTCAGCAGGGAAAGGAGAAATCAAGGCTTATCCTGCCATGGGGGGCTGTGACCGCCCTCCACCATCGCTCAGCACCACAGTGACACACACTGGGATGCAGGAAGTCTCTGGCCAGGATATAATCCCAGTGCAGTGACATTTTTGAGCCACTGAAGTTTTATAATCCACAGGCTGTGTGTGCATAAAGGTCTCATCTGTAGAGGGTCTGCCTGGTGACCTCAAATCTCTTCCCAGATGAAGAAAAGGTGCATACTCTGGGTTGGCTGGAGCAGTGACACCTTCTTTTGTGTTTCCAGGTGAGGAGCCAGAGAGCTCTGGAGACCTGCATTCAACTGGGATTTTAACAACATCGCTGTCTTTCTATCCTCCCTTCAGAAAATACAGGGATAGGGAAGTGGGTTTTCCCTGACTGAGAATTTTAGGGAGATATGAAGAGCACTCGGGACTACAGGGCTTGTATCTGGGCATGGAGAGCCCTGTGAGGTTGTGGGAACACCAGTGAGAATCTAGATCCTCCTCAGCTGGGCAATGACTCATGGCAGATGTCCTGGATCCAGCAGGATATGAATCCCTCCAGCTGCCAAGTGATTTTGGCAGTGCCCCTGGCCAGAGATTTATCTTAACCTTTTAATACTTTTTGCATAACGTTTTGTTACTCTTCTTCTTCTCTTCCCCTCTCTGTCTGTCTCCTTTTTTTTAAATTCTCCTTTCCTGGAGCACTTTGTGCTTTCTGAATATAGCTCCACGCAGTAAATGGCAACACCAGACTGATAAATTAGCGTTGTGTTAGAGCCTTGGATTAGCTCAGGCCAGCAATTTAACCTGATGCAGGAGATGTTTGCATTTGTTATGTTCATGCACCAATAGATAGCAACTACCCCAGGAAGCTGACACTTGTGGGCAGTGCCCTCCCCATAAAGCACCCCTGTGGCAGCCCACAGTCGCTTCCTATTTGTCTCACCTCAGGCCATGCCGGGTGAACCGGCTTCGGAAAAACCTCTTAAGAGGGGAAAGAATGGGAAATGAAATATTTACTTTTTGTTTTTACTCGCTGGCGGTGGAAGGATATTGATGTGGCGTAGATGGAGCATTAAAATCAGAATTATGCTGGGGAATAAAAAAAAAAAAAAAGAAGAAAAAAAGCCAAGCATAAATTAGCAGCGTTTGCTCCCTCCGTGGTTGAAGGGAGCTCGCATTACACCAGTGCCATATAACATAGAGGATATGTGTTTGGGAGCTGCTGGGCCATAAATCACGGGAGGCATTTAAACTGACAGGAGGAAAGGCCACGTGGAGATGGATGGATGTCCGAGGAGGGGACTGTCCAAGGGGCGGCCGTAAACACGTCAGGAGACGAGGCACTGGGGTGGGAGGGAGGGGGAAAGGGGATCTGAGGATTGAAGGCTGAGAGCTGAGGGCAGGGGTGAATGCTGGCAGGGGAAGTCAGGGGACAAGCTGACCTGAAAAGCCGTGGGTTTGGAGAAGTGGGATGGCAATCCTGTTTTGCCACACTTCAAGGTTGCTAAATTACTTTTAAGTTTTTCCCCTTGTGAAACAGCAAAATGTTGTAGCATTCATTTTTCACTAAAAAGGTCAAGTTTTGGATTATGCTTTTTCATTCTGTCAAGAACTGACCAGAAAACCCAAGACATTACATACCTTTGCAGGATATCTTATCCTGTTTGAGGTGTCCATACAAAATCCTTTCCCTGAAACACTCTTTGCCAAAAACTCTGTGATGAAGTTCCTTACTTTGTGCCAAACCAGAATGACAGTCTGTGATCTTTAGGGGTGCTGGATTCACCCTAAAGAAGACAGGTGCCTTTTCCTCACCTCAGCCTGTCCATGGGACTGTCTGGAGATGTTGCTGTGACTCTGGGCACTGAAGGACTCTGAGGGCTCTGTTCAAGGAGCTCTGTTGACTTTACCAGGATTATTTCAGGAACAATGTTGTGAAATCACTCTCTGCTCTCCACCCCCTGGAAATCACAGCTCAAATGTGCTTGCAGCCAAGGGAGAAAGTTCTTGTGTGACAGCAGCTCTTTTCAATGTTTCCCTGCACTGTACAAACTGCCACAGAAAGGTTAGTGAATTATTTTTTATTTTTTTTTGGCATGGTCACCACGCACTTTCTCACACTTCCAATAACAAGAGAACAACAAGGGCATTTGCTTTTTAGTGAAGTGCTGCAGTCGTGCTCTTTAGAAAGGGGATCTGAAAAGAGGGTGTGATTCAAGTCAGGCTTAGGATCAATACACAGGCTTGGGGTCAGGGCTGGAGTAAAACTGGGGGGATGGAGAAGGCAGAAAAAGTCTCAAGGAGAAGGAATTGAAGGACAAGGATAGATGGTTCTTCAGAGGAAAAGTGAGGTTTATTGGCAGAGCTGTGTGGGCTGCGTGGATAGAGAGTGAACCGGGTTCACGACGGGGACAACCAAGGTGGCCTCAAGTCAGAACTGGAAGTGTTAACACAGTTTGGAAAAAGAGCTTAATCCCAGCAGCTGGCAGCCTGGAGTGTCTCAAACTCCAGCACAGCTCTTGGCTTAGAGGTTTCCCTCCCGCAGGAAAGCAAGTCCCCTGCTGCAAAGGCAGATGCACAGGAACCTGTTCCGAGAGCAGGCGGCTGTCAGGACAAGGCAGCTCCCTGAGCAAGGGATGTGTTAGATCTCCAGAGGGCCCTGCCTCTCTGCACAGCAAAAGGCAGAAACTGCTTGAGAGAGTGAGTAATTCATCAGTAAAACATTAATTATCCTAATGACTCCATTCATTAACCTCTGAAGTGAGAGGAACTGGTCCCTCTCCATCTCCAGAGAAATTTAGCCCCTTCCAGCTTCAGCACTGGAGTTCCATGGCAGAAAAATAGGTACATGAACCTGTTAAAAATGGGGCTATCTGGGGAGCAAATATCTCACAGGCTGGATCATGCCCAAGGCTGGAATCTCATGCAGGCACCGATGCAACACCACTAATGTCAGCAGAACTTCTGACTTACCCAGACATCTCTGAGTCCAGGTCTGAACACCAGGCTTGCTCTCCAGCATGAGTGATTCCCCAATTCTACAAGAACAAGAAAAAAATCCTGTGTTTTGGCCAACAGAATATGTAGTTCAGTCCCACTGGGCTTTCAAATAATATGCTGTTTAAGAGTTAGTCTGCAGAAAGTCTTAAGTATATGCACAAATATTCCTTTGGCAAGGAACTTATGCTGTGGGGGCAGTTCATGTGTGTGAGCTGATCTTGCAGTTCCCCCTGTGTTTGTAAGGGGCTGTATCTGTTGATAATCTAGCTATGAAGCTTGGAAAAGGATGGAAACTCCTCCTCTTCAGAGAGGCTCTGGTGCTGCCCGTGGTTCTGACACTGGCTGGCTCTCAGCTCGTCCTACCTCCTGTCTGTGCCTGGGTTTGCTTCCATGCAAACTGCTTTATGATCTCTTAATGAGAAGTGCTGCATGAGAGCTGAAAACCAACATTATTTCTGGGATGGAGCCCACCTCTGCCCTTGGGAGACACAATGACTGCTTCTGAAGTCATGTGCTGGTTAAATTAAACTTCATGGTCTGCTCAAGCCATGAACAAACACAGCCTGCAGTTCCAGGGAGCTCAGTAATGTATTTTCAGGTGGGGCTGACTCTTCACACTTGGTTTCCTCTTAGCTCCTTGTACCTGTATAGAGGTATATGAGGTATTTGAGGTATTTGAGCCTCTCCTGGACTGTCAGTGTAGCAGAGGGTCAGAGAATCACAGAATGATTTGGGTTGGAAGGGACCTTAAAGCTCATTGTGTTCCACCCCCCACCATGAGCAGGGACACCTTCCACCGGACCAGATTGCTCCAAGCCCCATCCAACCTGGCCTTGGACACTTCCAGGGACTTCCAGGGGCAGCCACAACTTCTCTGGGCAGCCTGTCCCAGTGCATTAGCACCTTCATCATAAAGAACTTCTTCCTAATATCTGATCTAACCCTGCCCTCTGTCCTTGTGAAGCCATTCCCCCTTGTCCTGCCCCTCCAGGCCCTTGTAAATCTGTCTGTATTCTGGAAAATCATCCCCACTCTTGAGCTTGGCCAGAGGGGATGAAGTGGAACTCACCCTGCTGTGTTCCCCCCCACATGGATGTTCCTTCTTGGCACTAATGTCACAGTGGGATCCAGTGCAGGCTGTGTGTCCACAGTGGGATCTCCTGGGCTGAGTTCTCTCTGTGTTGAGTGCCTGCATCCCCCACCATCCCCCGTGCTTGCTGGATTGCTGTCGAGTTACTGGAGCTATGACAAATCTCTCCTAAGCACTGGATCTGAACTGGATCCATCCTGGATTTAAGATCCTTTCCAGAAGCCTTAGAAGAGCCATTCCAGAGTCCAGTAATTTTATTTTTAAAAAGCTTTCAATTTCTTTTGACAGGGCTGGAGTGTTTAAAGATGGCAAAGTGAAGGAGATAAATAGATTATTGATCGGACAGTCTTGTAATTCCTTAGTGAATTGGATTTAGCTCCTTCACTGAGATCAGGTCTCTGCCATAAATCTCCCAAGGAATCAATAAGATGGAGAGTGCCTGGTGAGCAGGACTCTTTTTGTTACCATGGCCACAGGTGGAGACTGGGAGTGAGTCTTCCACGGGAGCAGAGGGCAGGAACTTGGAGCCACATGTTTGTGCTGAGCCAACCTTGGCACAGGGTTGTGCTGGTGGCATCAAAGCATTGACTTGCACACATGGGCTGCCTCTGCCATGTGGAGATAATGCCGGGTGCAATCATTGCTTTCATGAGTTATCCTGGCATTAAAGGACAGCTCAGCTTCCAGGGCTGGGGGTGGGAGTGTGACTTGGCTTCCTGGTGGCAGCAGGATGGAAAACTCCCATCAGGTGCATGTGCTGTCCATTCCTTGTCACCTCCAGGCTCTGAATCCCAGCAGTGACTGTGTCCTCAAGTCCTGTCTGACTTGCCTGCACAGTGGAGGCAACTTCAGAGCCTTCTTGGCTGGGCAAGGATTCAGACCATGATTAGAGAGACAGCAGGAGCTGCCAGCAGCAAAAACCACCAAACCCCCCAAATTCTGTTAAGTCCTGATGTAGCTAAGAGTGCCAGGCAATAAAAACTGTCTGCAGCCCTTCAGTCCCTCCCAAGGGCCTGTGTGTGCTCTGTCTCTGTACCTGGCACCAGCACAATGTCTGTGGCTGCTGAGAGCTTTGGGTCAGAGAGTGGTTTGTTATTTGGAATGACAGCAGGGTTAGAGCTTGGAGCCTGGAATCCATAAAAGCCTTCATGGTCTAATGTCTTCAGCTAATTGTAGTTCTGTGTCTGAAGATTTGTGGATACCCAGATTGGGGATTCATAAATGTCCAATACACTGTATTGGTGTATAGGTCAGTTCTGTCAATCCTCCTGCCTTCTGTTCCTCTTCATCCCTACCAGCAAATTCAGAGGAGAGAGACAGCCATGACTTTCCTAAAATCATTCATAATCAAGTTTATGTAATCAAGTTTATCAGCATTCACAGTAATGAGCTTGAGAATGAATTTAGGAGAATATATAAATTCCGATCTTCCAGACTAAATTTTTTTCCAGTGAGCTGTACTCTCTTCCAGTTCCCATCAGCACTGCTTTACTCACACAGTTGAAGTCTTTGGGTTCCATGTGACATTTCCCAAAAGTTCAGCCACTCTGCAGAACCCCTGGAGCCTCAGGCCTTGACAAAGTGGACTGGAGGTCTTCCAAAGCTGGACTTAGCTGGGAGGCTTCCAGTGCTTCCTTTTTCCAACTGAGCTGGCAAGAGACAAAATAGCTTTTTTCACTCTATTTCATTCCCCTTCTGGTGCTGGCTACACCCCAAAAGGCAGAGACAAAGAAAGGGATAGGAGGAAGAAATCAGCTGCATCTTTTCACTGCTGAGGAAAGAACCTGTGGGTCCTCAATTTGAGATCCAGTATGGGCTGTGTGGGTAAGGGGTGATACCTACCCACCTTCCTCACCTGTGGAAACCAAGGGGGATTTTATTTAGAGCCAGTGAGAAAAACTTGTTGGTTTCCCATCCTCCATGGAAAACCAACGTAGAAAATGGTTGTGGCTTTTTTTAGTTTCAAGGAAAAAAAAAATAATTCCCAGGTCTGTCATCAAAAGCACTTGAGGGAAGGGGGCAGGATGAAAATGTGCCTTGAAGCTTGAGCTGAACATTGTATTGATTTATTTTATTTTCGTACAACTAAATCCAGGAAGAGATTTCTCAGCAAACAGATCTGTTTGCAAACTTTTTATCTAGTCAGAAAATCCACAGCCAATGAATCACATTTTCTATCAAGAAAACTTTTAGAAAACGTAAGCTACTCAACCAAAACTCATCTTGTTTGACCATTCCCAGAATGGAGTGATGCAGAGGAATCTGAGCTACCTATAGCTGCAAATCCAAACCCAGTTCAATTTTCTCGTTGTGTACAAATCACAAAGCTGTTGTGTGGTGTAATCCAAGCAGGCATTGCTTCCAGCTCTTTTAGTTCACCCAGTGGAAAGTCATGTTTGCATCAACCACATTCAAGCCTTGCTGGAGGCGGGGGGGGGAGAGTCAGGATCAGTCAGATTACAAACCCCTTCTGCTCTCTGATGGATCAGGTGAGATGGACTCCAGAGCTTGGAGTTAGGCAAGGGTTACACAGTTATTGTTGGCTCCAGAAAGCCCTTTCCTAGCCCAGATTCCCGTATCAGCAGCAGCAAGGCGCAGTGGGAACAGTGCAGAAGCTGGCTGAGGAGGCTGGTACCTGTGAGAAGCCAACAGTCTGAAAGGGGCCAGCTGGGTTCTTCTGCTTACCCTGGGCACAGGAGCTGCAAAGGGAGGTGGAGATGGGGCAGGCAATCCAGAGCAGGGATTAAGGTGCTCATGTGGGTTGTGTACACTGGACAAAATTGGGGTTTACTGGCATAAAGGAGAACTGTTCTGCCCTTTCAGGTTTAATGGTCTTTTCTAAAGTGACAATCGAAGTGACCAGAAGACTTTAAACCAGGCAGCTGGACCACCACAGGCTCTGTACGAGCTGCACACCAGATGTCAGTGTGAAGTAAGCCCTGGGATCCAGTGCTCATGAGTGTCTGTGCTCATGGGAAATGAGAGGTGGGAACTTGGAGTGTGCAGGATGGTGTGGTAGGGGCAGAATTGCTTCTTGCTTGGCAGAGGTTGGCATGAAGTAACATGAGACCCTCTGAGCAATCCTGAGGGCTTTGTAAGAAGAGCTGTGTACAGTGAGAAGGAGAGTTGCCAGGCTGGCTTCCTTTCCCAGATGGGATGAACCATTCCCAGGGCTCCATCTGAACCCACACACTGGCCAGTCCCAGCTACCAGCCCCCACTGCCACTCCTCAACGTGGGAGCCAAAGCAAACATTTCCTCCACTAACAAGACAGGTTTCCCAGCTCCTGAGGATTCCTGGCTCCCCCGAGCTGCCATCCCTCCCCTCGTTTACATATCTTCATTTGTCAAGCACCACCTGAACACCTCCTGGGCTGCCTCCTCGCTGCGCTCCTGAGCTGGGAAAAGGTCACCTGTCTAACAAGGAGAGGTGCTGGAAATAAACTCGTGTGTTTTTACTCCATTCAAACATCTGATGTGACATGGGAAGATGAAGCAGCTGCCAGGAACCCACCTGGCATGTAGGAAGCTGTGCAGTGGTTTGTCCAGGCCCTGCCTGTCTGCCACAGGTCATTAACTGTTCCTGTTTCTGTGCTGTCTCAGCGCTGTGGGTGCCTTATTTTTCCTTGGAAACAATCTGTGGGTGCCTTTTAAAATCCCTGAAGAACTTCTGAGCTCCCAGCTTCTGGATTACCCGGGAGATCTGAACCACAGGTGGGCACATGAAGGGAAAAGAGGGCTCCCAAGATCTGTTCCTCTCATGGAAACTGAGGTTGCTGAGCTGTGGTGCTCTCTGGAGACAAATCCCCATGACATGGAGTAGCAGCTACCTGCCTGCATTGAGGGCAGCAAACCCAGCCTGAACTGTTATCTTCATGTGTGCTGTCATGGCTCCAGGGACTATGACCTTGCTTTGAAAGGTATTTAATATCTACGAGGAAGATACAGTCAAAATAATTCTCTTCCTCCAAAGTGAAACGCAGCAGAAAAAGAAGTGAGGAGAAGGAGTGAGAGGAGACTGGGCAGTATTTCAGTGATGCTGAGGAGCAGCTCTTTGCTGTTTTGAGGGAGATGTCTACTCGGGGCAGCTCTGGGGGCTGAGCTGGCCCTGGGTGCTCAGCTCTGGATGCTGACTCTGAACATAACCTGGGATGGCACAGATGGAAATGGGTCAGGAACTGGAGTTCAGAAGGGATGTGAGTAGGCTGGTGGTGGTTCTGGCATCCCCTCTCCCTCCTTCACAAGGACATCCCATTGAGTGTTTTCACAGTTCCCATGTGAAACTGGGGCAAAGCCTCTGTCCTCTAGAGCAGCTCCAGTGACAGGCCTTCCAATGCAGCCTGTCCAGGTGGCTTAGAGTTTAAACAGGACAAGGGAAAACATTAATAAAGACAGACCTGAGACACAGAAAGCAGCTGTCCAAAGCTATTTGAAGCTTCTTCACAATGTTCTCCCTAAGATTCATCCTTTCCTCCTTTGGCAAATGAGTCTGGGACTTGATTCCTCTTCTCTGTCCAGAATTGAGAAGAAATATTTTAACTTCTACAAAATATGAAACTCTTCAAAACACCTACACCCACTTAACAAAATCGAGAATCTCAATACTTTTGTTACAGTATTTAACTCTAAAACTTTCAAGTCTTTAACTTTTGCTTAAGGTGGAACAACAGCATTTTGAACATTCAAACATTCCCTTGAAAAACTGATTAAAAATACTCAGCTTTTAAATTTAAAACAGAGATACGATAGAAGCAGCATTTTCCAGAAGGGCAGCAATACTTGAGAGCATTTCCTTTGCAAAGGAGGGAGAATCTGAACAGGACTGGAGAACAAAACAGGGAAACTGAGGCGCAGCAGAAGCCACAGGACTTGTCAAAGACACAGAGTTGCTTCAGAGCCACAGTGAAAATTCATGAGGGTGTGATTTCCAGAGCTCTTCTGTTGACTGGGACATGCCAAGAAGGAGCTGTCGCACCAGATGCCCTCTGAAAGACCTTCAGCAGTGCGTGACTCGTGTTCCAGGGTGTGAGAATAACCTCAGGTTTTTAGCAGCTCTGCGCTGACCCGAGTCCCACAGGCTTTTCCTGTCAGGGTTTAATTAACTGCTCAGCTCCCCCAGCCCAAGCAGCCTGTGCCAAGCACCCTGAGATGAGACCCTCAGGCATTGACTCGAGGGGGAGCTGTTTGCCTGGAAATGAGAACAGGACCCTCTCTCTTTTTCAGGCACTGGTGAATCATTTAATCTGTTTTTTCTGTATTTCTATGCACAGTCCTGCCATTTGCCAGGTTAGACGTTGAAATCTGCCCCATCCATGTGGTTCCTCTGGCCACAGAGGCTGGAAGAGCTGGACACACCAAGCTTTTAAAGAAGGAAAGGAGTCTGGTAGATATGTGAGTCCTTGACTGTTTTCCTTGGAGATAAATTGGGTTAAGAAGTGAGGGAAGAACTGAGCCTGCCTGGAGACCTAGAGATATCCACACAGGCTCCTTTAAACAGCCATGCAGACATTCACAGATGGAGGTACAGGCACTGTTAGGAGATCAAACTTCTCAGACCCACTTTCCACCTGTAAGGGAGCCCCTGAGGGTGGCTGGAAGGTGAAGTTCTCATCCTTCTGTCCAAACTCAATGTGGAGCTTGATGACCCATCTGGCTGCCATCCAAAACTGAGGTCTTGGGATTCCCACCCTGAGCCCTGAAGCCATTTTATCTGCCTTTAAATAGAACAGGGCTTTGAAGGAAACTGGAACTGGAACAAAGCTCCTTCCCCACTGTGGGGCCAGTGGGGTCAATGAAGAAGCAGCTGAGGGTGAAATCAATTAATTCATTCATTACAGAGCTACTGCAGCCACAAAGATATTTCAGTTGTGCTTGCTGAGAGGTCCTCTTGAGAGATACATCTCATTTTCAGAGAGGTCCCCAAGGGGAGGGCATAGTCAGACAATTTCATTCCCACTGACTAGAGGGTAATACAGACGTTCTGGGGAAAATGTACCCTCTTGTCACCTCAAATGTCACTCCAGAATAGGCAAGAGTTTGAGTGAAATCAGACCCCACTTGAACCCAGAGGGATTTGTGAGAGAAAAACCTGAAAACCTGGGGAGAGAGGAGGTGGTGAATGCTATTTTGAAGGTTTACAGAATGAGAAAGGGAGGATGGAAGTACGTTTCCCATGGGCAGAAAAGTTTGCTGTCAGGCTTCTGTTGCTGGGCAGGATTTCTGAGATGGTTCAGCATTCACAGGGAAACCTTCCAAGCTCCTTAATCTTCATCCCACCAGAACCACATGCTCTGGTCCGTAGCCTTCTGCCCCAAATTCATCAATAGTGGCCTGATGGGCATATCCTGCAGCTGTATTTGCATCCATACCCGTGGTATGGCCTCCCTGTACTGCACGTCCCCCTTTACTGTCTGATCTTGTGAGGGAAGTTTAATGGTTTTAAATATAAATGTGGATCCTTTAAAAAAAGATTGCAGAAGTCTGATCACTGAACAGCTCTTATAACAAGGTATGGCACTTTTTTTCATGCACTTCTGTGCCCTAAACCAGAGAGCAGGATGTCAGTTGCTTAATCACAGGCGTGATTTCGAACCCTTTGCTCCTTACAGAGAGATTTTTCAAGAGTCCTACAATCAGTATCTCAAAATCTTCCAAAGATATAGCTATTTATTGCAGGATTTAGCTGGGTAATGTTTCAGAGAAAAAAAAAAAAATGTCATCCTGCCTGAATATACCGTGTTAGCAAGAGGGAAAATGTACCTATTGACAGATGAATAGACAAAAAGAGCCTGCAATTCTGGAGAAAAACCAGAGCTTTTCAATCATTTCTATCTCCCTGACAGCAAAGTTCACCTGCAAAGCAAGGGCAGAGTCTAAACACCTACAGCATAATCCAAAAAACACTGAAGGGAGCAGGGCTGTGGAGTAAAAGCACTAAAGTGCTGATGAATCCAGTCCATTCCTTTAATATATTGAGGATACAGATGGCACAAGCAGTCCCTTCCCAGGCTGGGCTGAAAGCAGGAGAGGAGTGATGCATCACAGGAGGGAGAGACTGAAATCCATGGGAGGCTCAGTGACAGCAAAGGAGCAAAGTAATAACTGCTTTTCCTTTCTTGTCTTTCCAAACAGGGATCATTCATAAAAAGGAATGAGCTTTCTCGGTTTGGAGGAAAGGTGGGTGTAGGAAACACTGTTTTTAGAGAAAGTTCTGATACTTGATGCCAACCTAATGTGAAACCTCATCAGGAGCTTAGTTAAGTGGGGTGTTGTGAGGTGTGGTATGAGCCATGCCTGGAAAATTACTTGAGTTTCTGAAGGGATAAAGACTCAGCAGAGTTTGGAAGTTTCATGTTTCCATGTCCAACATTCAAAGCTTTTTTTTTATTTTTATTTGCTTCCCAGAGCTCTGATACTTTAATATAGAGATATTTTCTTTCTTCCATCCCCATTTTCAGTACCCAGCCAGGAAGCAGAAGTGCTAGAAATACTTCTAAGGGCTGTCTGCATAGCCAATTGTCCAATTTCACAGGCTTTAATGGCTTCTAGTGGAACTCACACGTCCCTCCCTGTCTGCCATACTCCCAACCAGACATAGCTAATGACAGTGACACAAAGCCAAGGTAAGTGGTCAAAACAAACCCTTTGATACAGAGGAGGTTGAAAGGGATCATTATTTACTATTTAATTTAAAAAAAAAAAGAAAAAAAAAACAACAAAACTTTCAAGATATTTTATTCTCAATATAAGTACTTTTTAGTGATAGAAGAAAATACATCAAAAGTATGACACAAAACTGGCTTTAGGGCTGATTTAAATAACTCTTTAATGACATATGTCTTTGCATGCAAATCCCAGATGGTCACTTGCTCAGTTCACCACATTTGCAACATTCAGCAAGATAACAGAGGGGAAAAAAGCCTTCCCCTTAAACTCTCATCATTTGAAGCTCTCTCTGGACTGATTTTTTCAGCTATTCAGACCCTGGTGTCTCCACAGCTCCTCTTTTCCCCCTCATACATTTCCCTGTGTAAGAAAAGTGCCCTGAACTCCATCTGAGGTACCACAGCGTGACTGCAGTGACGCTTCTGATAATTCACCACTCAATATTCTGGGTCTGGGAAATCGTTTTGTTGGTCAGAGGAGGGTGAGCCCAGGATGGAGGCAGTGCCCAGTTCACCCAGCACTGGGGCCTGGGGTCCATTCTGCTGTACACTGAGGGCAGACCTCCCCAGGGGTAGCTGGAGAAAGGAGAGATGCAAAACCTTCTCCTTAGCCAGTGTGACAGCACCGAGACCCCTCAGTTGTTTAGTTGACCCTGACACTGACCTTTCACTATGACCTTGGGTACAACCATCTTTCCACATTTTAGTTTTTCCATCTATAAAATGGAGACACCAGCACTATAATTTTTTTCTATGAGTCTTTCACAGTGCAGAAGAGCATATTTTGCCTTTTAAGCCTCCCCATCCCTCTTTTTTGAGCAGCACACACATCTCAGCCAGCTTGGAGTGGTGCAGGTGGTTGTGAGGGGCACAGAAAGAATTTTAGAGCTTTGGATGGCTGATCTTTCCCCTGAGCCTGGCTCATTACCAAACCTCCCTGTTTGACTTTTAATTTTCCAACAATATGGGGAAGAAAATCAAAAGAGCCAATTAACAAGTGAACCTGAGAAACAAGGGGGTTTATTCTCCATCCCCTGTTCCAAGCCCATCCTACACTCCCTGTGTCCTGCTGTGGGGTCTGCCCACAGGGGAATTGCTTCTGAAAGCCTCAATCTCTATGTTTATTTAAGCAAAACTTCAGATGGCTGATGGGGATCAGTGTAAAATGAATGATTCCATGTGGCAGCACAGGCATATCCCCCTGCTTCCTGTTTTTCTTTTTTTTTCCTTTTCTACAAGAAAAACGAAATCCCCAGTCTGCCTGCCTGCTGATAGTTTCAAGGAGCTGGGTGGTTGCTCTGCTTAGTTCAACTCTGATGTTCTCAAACTCCAGAGGAAAAGCATAATTAAATTAACCTGGAAAGGCCCTCTGATTCCAACGTGTTGATACATTTTCTTAAGGGACTGGGTTACAAAAGGACTTATTTTCTGTGTTCCTGCTGCAAGATTTAAACCCTCTCTCCTGGTGGGATTCAGCTGTGCCCTGAAATCCAGGCTAATGTTCATGACATATTCACTGTGTGTGGTGTTATCATTGCCTTGCTCGACTGTGCAGGAGTGTAAACGGCAGGAATATGAAATCTTGTTCCTTATTTTCTTTATTCCCGTTTTTAGTTGCTCTGATCCTTCACCAGCTTCTCTCCTTTTGCTCCTTTCTGGTTTGTATGGGATTGCAAGGATGGGAGAGCAGTGTGTGCTGGTCACATGGAGCCAGAGAGCACAGGGGGGTAGGACAGGTCCCTTTGGAACCCCAGGGCAGTGTGGTTGTTCCCTCTGGCAGCGTGTCCCTGGGGGCTGCAGCACACAGCAACCAGGGCAGCCTCCAAAAAACACCCTGGGAGCAGGGCATGTGTCCAAAAATCACCCTGGGAGCAGAGCACGGGATCCACATGGCTGGCACTGACTCCAGAGAGGAGTGACTGCAGAGGCAGCTCCGCACTCTCATCACCCTCAATCCCCTGTTTTATGGGAATAAATTGTCCAGGCCAAACCCTCCAGCTAATGGCTAAACTGGGGAGTTTGAAACCTGCCAGCAGGGAGAGAGAATAAATTCAGGGTCACAGGAATAAATTCAGGCAAGATAAGGAGTGGGAAATAACCAGAGAGGCAGAGTTCTCCCAAGGGTTTAAGAGGGTTTCTCCTGTGCATTTAGAATCATAGAATGGTTTGGGTTGGAAGAGACCTTTAAAGGTCATTTAGTCCTACCCCCACAATGATCAGGGGTATTTAGGACTGCCCTGGGCAAGGCAATGGCAGTGCAGTGTCTTGTTATGGGTTGTGCTTGCAACTTTTCCCATCAAAATACTCTGCTTTTAACTGCTGGTAATTCTCTGGGCTCTGGAGTGTCGTGCTGAACAGCTGGTGCAAATCAGGTTTTGCAAGAGCAGTTTTAGATAAAGTGAAGCAGGGTACTGCTCCCCCCCCCACCACCTTGGAGATCATGCTCCTGTTCCATCCATTAAAAGAAAAAAACTTGTGGTAAAAATAGTGTGAGATGATGTCATAAAAAATTATCATAATGCATCTGGAAAGAAAAACCATTGGGGATACCTAGGTGATCTTATATCTGACATTTTTTTTTTTTTTGCTTTTTTAAATCCCTGATTTATTAATTTTAACCTGCTTCTAGCAGGAATGAGGACGTGATTTGTATTTGCACAGGTCTGGCTCTAACCTGAATAGTTGTGGGAGAGGAGGTGAGGGAAAGGTGTGTGGTTCTTTGAGAGCATTTTTTGTCCCCCTTTCCTGTCCATGTTTCTCAGAGGGGTTTCTCAGGGGTGCAGAGTGCCCTCCTCGAGATGTGGGAATGGAAGCAACCACCAAAAGCCTCAGGCTCTGTGCCACCCCCTTAATCCCACCTGAACTGAATGGAAGGAGCAGCAGGAGTGAGGACAGGATGTCCAGGCAATTTATATCCATCCTGCACTGACAACATCCCTGCTTCCTCAGGAAGGTGCCATTCCTGTGCTAAGAAATAGCCTGAGCTGGTGACTGTGCAGCTGGGGCCACTCCAAATGAACATAATAAACGATATAAGGAACAATATAAGCGGTGCTATAAATAATCATGCTGCAATTCCACTGATGGCTTATGGTGGCATTATAAATGATCAGAGCAAAGTCAGGAGGTCTCCTCACACCACCAGAGCCTCATGGTAGAATTATAGATCTAATTTAAGTGCATTTTGGGGGTAAATTATTTATTAAAGTGTAAAGCTTATGGAGATAAATGTTCAAGTAGTCAAGACTCCTGGACTAGGTGAGCATTCCTGGTCCTAATAATTACAGGTAGAATTTACTCCTGGGCAAAAGGGCTAGATTGAGATTTTAGCAACATTTTAGGTATCCACAAGCCCTGCAGGACGCTCCTTGGCACAGATCTGCAATCTCTAAACCTACAATGAAATGGGCTCCTTGTACAGGTGATCAATCCAGAACACCAATTGCTCATAAACCCATTTTAATGATTAAACTGGAGTTAGAAGATGAAGGTAAGAAGAAACTTTCCTCAGGCTCATGAAAAAGCACAGGTTGTTGTCTTAAAACTTTTATGTTTTTCTGCATTTCAGCCCTGAAAAGGAGTCCTGGTGCTGGTGTTTTTACCTCTTCCTGCATACTTAATTCTAATTTCAGTCAGAATTTGTTGCTGTTGTTAAACTAGGAAAACACTCATAGGACTGTGGTAAAATGTCTCCACAGAAAGGGTTATTAAACATTGGCAGGGGTTGTCCAGGGAGGTGGGGGAGTCCTCATCCCTGGGGGTGCCCAAGGAATGACTGGATGTGGCACTCAGTGCTCTGGGCTGGGGGACAAGGTGGGGATCAGTCAAAGTTTGGACTCGATGGTCTTGGAGGTCTTTTCCAACCTCAATGATTCTGTGATTCTGTGAAATTCTCTCTGCCACACACTTCTTGAGAGAAACCAGGCAACTGGGTTAAGTATCTCAAAAATAATTATATATATAGACACCTTGAAATATCCAATTTCAAGCTGCAGGGACCTCTGAAGCTGCAGGGACCTCTCCACACCAGCCTGGTTGATCCCCATGTGCCCACAGCATGCCCAGATCCCAAGAGGCCAAGCTCATGGACACATTCCCAAGCAGAGCCTGAAGTGTGCTTTCAGCATGGGAAGCAGAGGACGAAGACTCAGCCTATAATCACTCCAAAAACTGCATTTTCTGGAGTCTTCTGCTACACCAAATTAGCCTGTGGAGCAGGAGACTCAACACTCTGCACCACTGGGCTGCAGAGAGGATAAACACATTAAGGTGAGGCATTAAGATACTCTGGTAATTAGGAGCCATATAAGTAACTTAGATATAGAATGAAGCTACTAATAATGCATGAATGCAAAGCCTTAAGAGGTTTCCTTCACATAAAGCACCCAGCTATTCGGTGGCTTAGCTCAATTCTCTGAAGCTGCAAATTCAGGCTGCAAATCTTCTGAGGATCCAGTCTCTCAGGGAGGTTTTTTTTTTCCCCTTGTCATACTTAAAAATATTGCTGAGCCCAACTTTTTTTGCTCGTAGGCAGTGTTTCTCCCACAGCTTCCAGCCAGACTAGAAAATGTTGAAAGGCAGGGCAAAATGTATTTAAAAAAAAAAAAAAAAAGGCATGTAAAATTAGGCAGAAGGCTTGGGGGAAGATTCTGATTAAGGGAGTGTATCTAATGGTCAGACCAGGGAGATGGAATCAGTATTCCTGCCACTAATTCACTGTGTAACCTTGTGCTGTCGCTAAGCTTTTTTGTGCTCTGTTTTCCTTGCCAGTAAAATGAGTATTATAATAGTTACCTCCCTGATAAGGGTTTCAGTTAATCAATTCCTAAAGCCCTTAAGTACAGAGAGACACAAGATATCATATCAACAAAGTCCAGCATTTATCTGTGGCTGGATATTCCCTGAACTGCACCATCTGTGAAGGAATAGAACCTGATCTGTATAAACTAGAAAAATTCCCATCAACTTTGATGAATAAACACTGTTTCTTGCAAATAATACCTGTGTGTTTTTTGTCACAAGGCAGGATTTGCTGCTTAAAAACGTGTTTGAAAAAGCAAATTAAAAGGGTTTCAGGTAGGCTGGAGGAATTAAACTCCCCTGATGACTGAATTGCTTGCACAGTTTGCCTGTGCTGTTCCTTACAGTAACCCGAGTCAGTCTGGTGCTGCTGGTGGTAGCAGCAGACAGAAAAAAAGATGGGTTTTGCTCAAAATTCTGAATTTTTGCCAAGGAAATAGGAGGTGTAAATGATGAACTTCTGCTGGGTGTTTTTCAAACAATAGAAAACTAACTTATGGTCTGGGAATGAAGATCCTTTCTTAGAAAAGATGACTAAGGAGCTTAGCTTTTCAGCCAGCAAAACTGAAGGGTGAAAAAGAGGAGGAGATTGTTGCATATAAGTAGATCAGGGTGTAGCAGCAGGGAGGGAAAAGAGCTATTAAATCAAAGGGGACAATGCTGAAAGAACAAATGGGTATAAACAGGCCATTAATAAATTCAGGCTGTTAATTAGAAGAGTATGTTTAAATATCATAAGAGCTGGATTATAGCCAGGAACAGGCATAGGTAAGATTTAAACTGGAGCCACTCTCACGTGGGCAGAGGAGTGGACCTGAATCTAACTCCATTCTTTTCTCATGCTCGAGAAATTGATTTTAACATTTCACAGTTTACTATATTTCCAGGAAAATTACAGGGTAATCTTCTTTCTTCAAAGTGCTTCTTTACGTGTATCATGGCTGGATTTTAAATTCAGGAGTTGGCTACCACTGGGTCATACATATCCTTCTTCTATTCCACTCTTTGCTCCACAGGTTTTGCTGCCTTCCCTCACTTCTCTGCTCCTCCTGTCCAATCCTTGTTTCCTCCCCTTCCTTCACCTTGCAGCCCAAACCTTTTCAGCCCTGTCATTCATTAGGGAAAGACAAACAGCTGCACTCGATGGTTACAAGCTACAGCACAAGTGGAGCAGCTTGAATTTCAAATGTGTTTGTTTCCTTTCTTGCCCTGCTCACTCTGGGCTGTGGTGGCTTTTGCTGCAACAGCTCTCAACCTGCCTGAGTCCCAACAGCTCGACACTTTAATAATTTAAGTGATTTACATTCCCCAAAGTGCATCTGAACAGATTTATTATGAGCGTTTGCGACCTGTTCCTCTAAAGCACTTCTCTGACGTCTGTTCTTCACTGGAGTTCACCACCCAAGGCAGTTCACAGTGGTAATTGGAAGGTAAGTGCTGGTTCTTGATGTTTGTCATGGGAGCCAAGCCATTAAGGTGGGCTGATATAGGGGTCTCTGTTCATTGGCACTGCAGAATGTGCAGGTATAATGAAAACAAAACTTTTGGGAAGAAAATATTCTGAGTTCTCCATGTTGAATTTCTGTCCCTCTAACAGGCAATTGAGATGCTGCCTCATGTGCTTTTGTCTACTTCTAGATAGTATTCTTATTTACATTATTTATTTGTTTGTTTGTTTATTCTCTGTGAGTCTGTTGTATTTACCAGAGCAGGTAGTGACAGGAGAAGGGGGAATGGCTTCAAATTGAAAGAGAGTTGGTTTGGGTTAGATATTGGGAAAAACTTCTTCTCTGTGAGGTTGGTGAGGCCCTGGCACAGGTTGCCCAGAGGAGCTGTGGCTGCCCCATCCCTGGAAGTGTCCAAGGCCACGTTGGATGTGGCTTGGAGTAACCTGGGCTAGTGGAAGGTGTCTCTGCCCATGGCAGGGGATTGGAGTGAGATGGTCTTTCAGGTCCCTTTCAACCCAGGCCATTCTATGATTCTATATGTCAGTGCATCCCTTTGGATACACAAATCATCCTCTTTCTCCTTGAGCCACTCTGGTCTCACAGAACAGGGTATCCCTTTCTCCAGGCCATCAGCAGGGCAAAGCTTCTCCTACTCCATGTTGATTTATTCCCCACAGCTGTCCTCTGCTCTCCTCCATGCCAAGGTGGGGCCTCCTGCAGTTATTAGACCAGTTTCAGCTGGCCATACACACACAGGTTTTGTTCCGTTTCTGGAAAATCTTCTTTCTTTTATTTCTGACTTGTGTTAAGAAGGTATCAAGAACTCCCTCTAGGTAAATACATCAGACGCTGTAGTGTCCAAAAGGCAAGGAAAGCACCTTTATAGCTATTGTGCAACTATGGCACTGAGAATGTCCTCATCCAAGGCCACATGGAAGTTTGTAGAAGAGCCTGGTACTCCAGGCCCTCTGTCCTGGGATTTAGTCCCAAAGCTGTCCTTCCTTTGGAATTTTTACAAGTTCCTTGCTCGGTTTGAGTTACATCAGTTCACTTTGTCACATTTCCGTACCATGTAGTCAAAATTTCCATTCTGTGCTTTCTTCCACCCTGTTCTTCACCATTTTCCTGCCTGGCTTGAACCTTCCCTGCCTCACTGCACTGCTGGGCACACACTTTTCCTGCTCAGCTTCGCCCGTCACTCTGGAACTCCTCTCCCTGTCTGAAGAGTCTGTCTGCTCGCATTTGAGCACACACCACTCACGTTAAGCAGCAAATCAATCCTGCGTTCCCCGTCCTGATGTGTCATATGGGAATCTCTCCGGAGCCCACAGTGAGGGCTACAGCTTCCCCCTTGACCTGTGCATTCTGTCCTGCTGTGGGGACTGAGCACCAGTCCCTCATCCACTAAAAGAAGATTTCAGCCTCATTTTTCACTGGCAGTGACTGGAATGACCAATCTGCTGCCTGCTGGGGAGCAAAAGGTCAGGCCAAGTCCACTTTGTGGCTACTTGTTTTTCTCCACAGTGACCAATTTCAGGCAGTAATAGAAGCATCAATAATGTCTCTGTCTTCTCTGACTGCTTCGTTTCTTCCCTTTTTTTTTTCCCCTATTGATTGAAATATTGCGGCCTCCATTTGTCAACTGGGCCCCTGCGAGGCAGGCTGAGGCACTCACTCACAGAACACATCTTCCCCATGAGCAGGATGTGAGGAACTGAACTCATTTGGGATTGTGGAGGTGTTGGCCACAGAATGCAACTCGTGATCTCCTTGGCTTATGCTCTTTTGTGGCTGAGGTCTGAGTTTTTGGGGCTCTGGGGAGTCACCTGGCAGCTGAAATTCTGCTGAGGTGTTTGCATGCTGAGAATTAGGAAGGGAAGACCCTCTCAGAATCTCCTCAGACCAGAGGAAAGACACTCTCCAAGGGCTGATCACTGTTCCAGGCTCAGCTCCTGCTGCCAGAGCTGCAGGTGAAGCTGAGCAAGAAGGAACCTTAAGGACAGGAACTGTGTGGCCACCCCAGCTGTGTCCCTGCTCAGCTCCATATGGAGCATGATCCATCCAATAGGAACTCTGTGGAAAACAAGTCTTTCTTTCATCTTGGGAGAGAGGGGGAAGCCAAGTCAACAACAACCAAAAAAACATCCCCAAAACATCAAACCACTCAGAGAGCTTCATCAGAGGTCGTGCTTCTTCCCTGTGGCTGGGTCAGGCCTAACAAATCCTTGACCTGTGAACTTTGTTGAACTACTGACTCACTTTTCCCAGGATAAACTGAATTTTAGCTCATTGCTGGTTTAGTTGCCTCCCAAGGCTGGGACTCGTGATTTTTGAGCTCTCTACCCTGAGCCATCACTCCTCCTTGCACAGGGACAAGGAAATGGAAGGTGATATGCTCAATCTGCTCTCTTTTCCAGCAGGCAGATCCTGTGTGGAGCAGGAGTCAGACCCTATTTCTTGCTGGTTTCCTGTACTGCTGACTAATTCTGATTTCTGCAGCATCTCACCCTCCAACAGAGCACCTTTTAACTGCCCCCACAGCCAGTCCCAGCTCACCACAGGCCTCGATGGCATCTTACTGTCATCAGGGTCATATTTTGAGTGGGTGTGAGACAGATTACTGCTCTGCAGACCATACACAGCCCATCAGTTCCCCTCTCTCTGATACAGGGAGTGCTCCTTGCAAATCCTGATTGCTGCTGACAGCTGAAAACTTGATGGAATTTGCAGGCTTTAAGTAAACCTGTTTCTGTGAGCACACTCTTTTGACTACAAGGGCTTTGTAGTTTAAACTTGCTGAAGTTAATTGATATTCAAGAGCGATTATTCAATGGTAATGCATTCATAAACAATGTCACTGTTTGTTTGAAAAATTAAAACATTAATTTAAATTAAACTGTAAACAAGGGCTGTTGTACAAGTAGGGATTGAGAAGGCCCTGCAGAACATCTGACTGGAGACATGTTATAGCTATATCTGCATGGGATGTGTGTATTTAAAATGAGGAGAATCAAAACCATTTCAGGCCCTATTTTCTAGCTCTTCTTGAATCTTTCCTCTGCAGTAAGAGGAGAAGATATTCAGTGGTCACTGAGCCTTCAGAAACCTCTGTCAACAGTCTAATCCATCAGCCATCTCTTGTCACTTTGTCTCGTGGGGACATTTGACCATCTGATCTGGCATGTGATGGCACTTCTCCACCATGTAATTCTTGCTGGGATTAAAATCAGTCCATTTTGGCTGGGGAAAAAAATTACAACTGACTATTTTCACAACGTTATCTGTATCACTTCCAGCAGGAAAGGTTTGTTGGGTAGTGTGTGGCATTTTGTGAGACATTCCCTGTGCTAATAGATCCCTGCTTTGTGGATAGACAGGATGGGTTGCAAGGCTGGGTCAATAAAGGGGGTTACAGCAGTACATAGAGCAATAAGTTAAAATTTTGGTGACCTGGATTCAAGTTTCTGCACAACTACAGATCCCTGTAATCCTGAAGAAGTCACTTCTTCTCTCTACCTCGTTTTTTCCTGTTACTTGGGTCTGTCAACACTTTCTTGCTTTGTGAGACTTTCGGAGTACAGATACTCTAAAAGTGTGAAGGCACCCAGATGCAGGGGTAATGAGGGTCATCTAAATACCATACTTAGATAAGTAAGGATGATTATTCTCCATCTCCTTTATCCCTGCATGATAAAAATGTTTCCAGAGACCATTATATACAACACATAAGCCAGAACCAGCAGGACAGTAATTCCCTGTCCTCAGCTATTTTTTTTTATGAGGTGTATATTTGGGTGGTTATTTTATCACAGAGATTTTCTCTACATATTAGTAAGTAGGGTGTGTTTTGCATGAGTTTGTTCACCACAACACCCCTATAATATTAGAAAGTGAAATATATAAAGTTGTTTATGGTGAGGGAGAATCAAATCTCTCAGAGATTATTGGTAATAGAGGAACCAGAATTACTTTAATCTTGTCCAGTACAGAGAATTCCCGGTAGCTTCAACATGTTAGTCTTTTGTTTTCCAGGAGTTTACCTTTGGTTCCCAGTGGATCATAGCAAACTTGATTTGGCAGAATCTGATCCCTGACATTTCTTCTAACACAGGCTCTCTATCAGATGGGAATCTCATATATTTTTTTAACTCTTATGACTACAAGGCAATGAGATTATTCCTTAAAATGGACATGAAAACCTGAGATGTCTAAAGCAGTTTTCATTTTATTGGAAAACATATTTTTTTATTTTTTTATAGAAAGAGTATAAGAAACAGAACTCGTAGGTTCTATCTTTATATTTAGCAGTGAACAACCAATTGTAAGTCATGTCCTTTCATGCCTCAGTTTCCCAGTGTTCAAAAATCATAATTATTTTTAAGGCACAATGTGTCCTATCTATGCAATGTTATATTCCATTATGCCTAGTATAAGCATTAAAATACATTTTTAAAGCAAATGATTTAAAGCTGATAGTAAGAAATACTTTTCTTACATAGCACATAATTAATAGGTGGCACTCAATGCCACAGATGTTATTGAAGCCAAGAGCTTTGGAGGATGCACAAAAGGATTAGAGATTCATATGAATAATGAGAAGTTCTATTAGAGAAAATAAAAAAAATGTATAAGGGTATAAAGCAGCTGCTAATTGATGAGGGCAAGGAAAGGGATGTGCCCCTGTGGGCAGGACAGCCCAGGATGGTTTGTTATGAGATGTTTTGAGCAGCACAGCAAAGCTGGAGTGATGAAGGGTTTTTTGGGCTGCTAAGTTTCTGTCCTCTTCCAGCAAGGCATCTCCTATCTAAAGGTAACAACTGAAACAAACCCAGAACCACCTGTGGCTGAGCCATAGTGGTCTGGTAGCCCGGAGTGCAGTGTAATTGTGATTCTTGGCATTGCTTCCAACTGTTTCTGCCTTTCCAGCTGTGCAGGGAGGTCTCAGGGGCACCACAAGCTCCTAGTGCAGGGGGATGCAGGTGGGATGTCCAGGGCACCTTGGCATGGTGGGCTGAAACCTGTCCCATCTTCCCCGTGTGTAACCCCAGGAAAAAAACCCAAACAACACAAAGCCAAAAAGGTGAATTGCACTTGGTTACTCAGTCAATTTAAAGCCATTCCTGTCCCGTCTCCACCTGGGTCTGTTTATCCAGGGCCTTCCACAGCCATGTTTGCATAAGTCATGCAGCCATTTAGCAAACACCTCAGGTAGCTGACCATGTTTGCAGCTATTGAGCAAGCAATTATAGTTCGTTCAATCAAAGGATTTCATTTGATCCAGCTTCAATTAACAGGGAAGGCATTGCCACATCTGCCCACAAGTTCAGAAGTGTCCACAATTCCACTTAGATTATTGCTGTATTTCTGCAGCCTTTGATAGAATAAGATTGATTACAAGGAATAAGAAAAAAGAGTGACCTTCCTCGGACTTTTCCAGTGGTATTTCCGTTAGTATTTTATAATCACTGTTTAACAGGGAAATTGCTCTCTGGTTATTAATGTAAAAATTATCACCTTCTTTGACTAATAAAATCAATAAAGGCTCCTATGCTTTGAAAAGGCCAAAAACCTTCTCTCTGTTCATAATTAAACATTTCAGCCTAATCTGGAGCAATAATAACCTTCAAAGTTTTATAAAATTCCTAATAATAATATCTTACAGAACACCTTTCTGCTCAGCAGGTTTCACAAACCATGGCCCAGATTTGGAAAATGTCTTTATGCATGGCTGGACTTGGATGCACACGTCACTTTTTAAGGAGTTTTTTGTGGGTTTTCATCATCAGTGGTAAACAAGTGCCTATAGGGTGTCTGTAGGTTGCATTAGGAACACAGCTATGAGGCTGGGGTTTGCCATGGGGACAGAATTTTCAATTGTGGGTGCCTACAGTGAGGTATTTGCATTCTCTGAGACGTCTAAGGAAGTCATGGAATGGTTTGGGTTGGAATGGACCTTAAAGATCATCTCCTTCCACCCCGCTACCATAGGCAGGGACACCTTCCAGTAGACCAGGTTGCTCAAGTCCCATCCAACCTCACCTTGAACACTTCCAGGGATGAGGTATCCATGGAATAACCTGTGCCAGGGCCTCACCACCTTCACTGTAAAGAATTTCTTCCAAATATTCAATCTAAACCTCCTCTCTGTCAGCGTGAAGCCATTCCTCCTTGTCCTGTCACTCCAGGCCCTTGTAAATAGTCTCTCTCCATCTTTCTTTATGTTCCCTTCAGGTCCTGGAAGGCCACAACTAGGTCACCCCTAAGCCTTCTCTTCTCCAGGCTGAACAATCCCAGTTCTCCCAGCCTTTAGCCCTAGGAGAGGTGCTTCATCCCTCTAATGAACTTGGTGGCCTGCTCTGATCTCGCCCCAGCAGGTCAATGTCCTTCCTTTGCAGATGCTGAGCATTTATAGCTAACTTTTATTTGAAACCAGATTTTTCAAAATGTTTTATTTCTTATATATGTATATATTGGAACATAGTGGACAGAAGCATTTCTTGCTGTCCCTTGTTCCAACAGGGTTGGCTGTGGATATCAAGGGTTAATGAGCACAGTTGGTGAGGGTGTGAGCACCAGATATCTCTTCAGCCCAGCCTGGGTGTCAGTTTTAACTCACACAGCGGTGGAAGTGGGATCAGCATCCATAATCTCACATGGAGAGATACTGCTTCTGCCTCTCTAACTTCCACTGTCCTTTTCTGGAGTTACATTTCTCAGGATTACTCGTTCCTCTGCTCAGTTATCTCTGTCAGGCTTGAATGGCCATTCCCAGGGGCACCAGGAGACATGGAGCTAATTAACCATCATCCTGCACTTGATGATGACGAGCATCCACTGAGAGCCTCCCATCCCAGTGGATCTCATGGAGCTTCACATATTAAACTA
Organism: Corapipo altera; assembly: GCF_003945725.1. Taxonomy (NCBI): domain Eukaryota; kingdom Metazoa; phylum Chordata; class Aves; order Passeriformes; family Pipridae; genus Corapipo; species Corapipo altera. Next base: position 7,293,748 of record NW_020884901.1, on the reverse strand, counting down.
ACCTGCGTATACCAAGCACGGGGATTATCCCCTCACAAGTGAGTGGTGACCAGTTTGGAGTGGAATCACTCGGCAGTTTAACAACAGGCACTGGAGCTACACCCCCGTTCAGGCAGGGTGAGGAAGGGCCTTCATGGAATGATTAACTTGTCTAGGAAAATGATGTCTCTGCAGGGCTTTCATTTCACATGCAGCTGCCACCAGGAACCCTGTAACAGAGCAGGTATGAAATATGGGCAAGGGATCCCCTTCCAACATTGCCCACGTATAGAATTCCTGCAGGTACCACAGGTATGTGTGTCAACTTAGATTTAGGTAATGATGACTCAAAATTCACTGTTTTGGTCTAATCTAACCCTTTCTTAGGCATAAACATTTCCAACCATGGGTGTTTTCTTATGCAAGAATGTCCTTTCAGTGTCTGTCCTTGAAACCTGTTAGGCAGTCCCAATGGATGACTGAGCTAATGCTGTAATTTTTTTAATCCATGTTTAAGCCATTTCAGTGAGGGATCTTAACTGGTGTTATGTAGCCTTGAGTTGTGCTGTGTGGACAAGCCCTCTGACTGCCTTAGGCACTTGGGAAACATCTGTTTTGGGGTGAATCTCATCTTCAGAAGCTTCAGGTACTCGGTTTTGCTTGGAGATGGCTTGGCTCTGGCTTTCAGCACTACCCTCAACTCCTGTAACAACCAAAACACACGTCTGCAATTAGGAGAACAAATGCAAATCCACAAGGCCTTTGTACCCCATCCCTTTCTCCGTACATGGGTGAAGATAATAGTTTGTGCACAATATCAATAGATGAAAGAGCTGCCTAAACACTGGGTGTTATTGTGAGGCAGAACTCAGCGGGTGTGAACCTGTACAGCCCCACTGAAGAGGATGAAACTGCTGATTTCTACCTACTTTGGACTCAGGCCCTTTAGTATTTATTACTGTTATCATCTGAACCCGAGTTGCAGCTCTTCCCCATGTTTTCTCATCACTGACCTTATCACATCCCCTTTCATTTGCTTCCTATCTGAACAATTTACATTTCACCCCCTTGGAGCTTTTTTTTTGGACGAGACTCCTTTCATCTCTCATCATAATGTTCAATAATGACATTTCCATTTGCTTCCCTTTTCATGAGGCTCCTTTTTGAAAACAGGATCTGACCTCTCTCTTTGTATTCTCCCATCAGCCAAGAATCACACTGTGCATGAATTTAATTGACTTATTGCATCTTTACAGAATGTGGTTACTTTAGGTTTGTGTGTGTTCTGTTTGTTTGTTTGTTAATTTCTGGGTCTTTGAGAACTAGATTATGCAATTTCCAGAGCTTATTTCCAATTACTATTGAATCTTGCAATTGAACTGAACTTCATTGTGAGATGGAAAATAGAATGAACTGAAAATTCAACTGAAAACATGTCAGTATTGTTGATACATGTGTTAGTGCTATTATAGAATTTATCAGCTTATTTTCTCTTCTGGGGCTGTGTAGGGAGGGGAAACATCAAATAAACAAAAGAAAGCAGAGGGTTGTTTTTTTCCTTCCACTGAAAGAACTGCCTATATTGCACTGAACAAAACCTTATTTGTCCTGTTTGGATGAACATGAAACCCACCCGATCCCGATTTTCTGTCCCCAGATGCAATGGAAAACTCTTTCTCACTTCAAGCAATCTCCAGCATCACTGTTGTTTAATGACCTCCTGATCTGGTGTAAACTGTTCCATCACTATTGATCCAGAGGGAATGAGATTGATTTTGCCTGTAGAGAATCTGGCCCGTGATGATGAACTGGTGCTGGTGGCACCTCGTGGCTCATAAAAGCAGGCTGCTGCTGTGACAGGAAACAGCACAGAGAAAGGAGAAGTTGGTACAAAAACCTGTTTTAGATGTTCAGGTTGCATAACCAAATGTTGATTTATTGCTGGGATCATGGCAAGGTGCAATATTTCCCAGGAAGCAGAGTGTGGTGCACTGTGGTCTCTCTGTCTCCTGTTTGCCTGGTACTGCGTGTGCTGTGCCACGTGACAGAGAGAGGGACATGGAATCACTGTGCTTCGTGTCTTTTTCTCTGATATTCCAGCAGTGCCTGAATTTTATTTGCCCTTTTGAGCACTTCTGAGCACTAAACTAGCATTTTTACAGAATTAATCTCTTCCTTGTAGTGACCAGGGACAGGACTCGAGGGAACAGCCTGAAGTTGAGTCAGGGCAGGTTTAGGTTGGATATTAGAAAAAGGTTCTTCACCCAGAGGGTGGTTGGGTGCTGGAAAAAGCTCCCCAGGGCAGTGGGTACAGCACCAAGGCTGCCAGAGCTCAGGAAGTGTTTGGATGATACTCTCAGGCACAGGGTGTGACTCTTGGGGATGTTCCTGTGCAGGGCTGAGGGTTGGACTCGATGACCCTTGTGGGTCTCTTCCAACTCAGCATATTCTGTGATCACAGTGAGTCCAAGATCTCATTCTTGACTGGAAATACAGATTTAGCTTTATTTTCCCCATGTTACATTACTTAGCACTTATCAGCATGAATTTCATCAGTCACTTCATCACTGAATCGTTATCTCAGGAGTGTTCTGTCATTCTCTATAGTCAGGTTCAAATTTGACTATGCTCAGGTGTTTTGTGTCTTTCACTAACTTCATCTTCTTGTTATGAATCCTCTTTTCCAGCTCATTTATGATTATGTTGAATTAGTTTGTTCCTGTCCTTTTAAGCACTTAACAAGAAAACTTCTCCTCTCCTCCCATTAGCTTAGAGGTGCTTTAAGAGCTTTGGGGTGTTACCATGAGAGGTTTGTTTTGTTTTTTAAATCCTGAGTACTACATTGACTAAATCATCCTTATTGGTATATTTCTTAATTACTTAGAACACAGAATGATTTATGAGAGACGATTTCCCTCTACAGGCACTGTATTGACTCTTCCCAAAGAGTGAGGTGTCCATGTGGTCATTAATTCTTTTGGTTTAGTTTCTAATCATTTGGTCTGGTGCAGAAATCAGACCTGGTGATCAGGGCTGTGCCACCAGCTCCAAAAAGTGGTGTTTTCTGAGGCTGGAGCTATATTTGCCAGTTTTCCTTCTAGTGTGGCTTTCTGCCAAGGTCAGGGGGTGTCCAGCACAACTCTGCATGATGCCAAGCAAGGAAGGATCAACATGGACTGGCAGCTCTTTATTTCAGGCTTTGAAATCTTCCATTTGTCACAGTCTGCTTCCCCTTTGTCCTCATTTCTAGGGTTTTGGGGACAACCTCTTCAGTCCGTACACGGGGGTTTGTCACTGAGCCAGGCAAAAATCGTATTTACAGAGTCAGAACACACTGAGATCAAGAGGAATTTTAAGGATAAGGTTTTGCCTGACAACTTGGAGTCTGAACAAGCAACACTTGTGCTCGAGGCCTCCTTCTGCTGGCAAGGGAAGCAGAGCTGTGAGCAGCAGGAGCTATAAGGGTCCTTCAGATCAGACCTGCTTCACTCCCTCTGCTTCCTGCATCGTTTGTCCAGCAAACTCAAGAACCAAACACATGTGGATTATCCTCCAGTTGAAGAGGATTTTACCTTTAGCTGGTATAAATCAGAACAACTCCAGGGAAGATTTTCTTTTTTTTTTTTTTTTTTTTCTTCTGAGCTGAGGATCTGGCCACTTTGACACAGTCCAGTTATATCTGTGGATCAATAAAAAAAGTTGAAATTGTATTTTTTTTTTTAAGTGGCGCAAATCCCACAGCTCTGTCAAAAAGCTTTGTATCACTCCTGCAACCCCAGACGGCCTTAAATTTGTGCTGTCCATCTGTCTTTAGGAGAGGTTTGTGTGTTTTTGATTAGTAGGTTTGTTTTAAGGCTGAATAAGTTAAAGAAGGCTCAATAATGCCCAGGTGGATCAAGGTATGGTCGAAACCCAAGGAAAAGTATGGCCAGTTCAAACGGGCACAGTGATGTTCATGTCAGTAAAATTCTCACTTCTGACATTAAATGAGGAACAAGTCTCTTGGCAGAGCAAAAGGTTGAAAACTGGCCCCAGTCTCTGTCTATTTTCTACTGGTTTGGAGGATAAATTGGGGGCTGCTGCCTGCAGAGTTGTCCTGCTCCTTTTCACCAGCACATATTTCACCTGCAGTACTATATAAGCTTTTATTTTCTTAACATATTATATATTCCTTAAATGAGAAGCCAAACCCTGCAAAATTACTCTTCCCTTTGGGCCAGGATTGGCCTCAGCAGTCCCTGCTACCCCATCCTGCTTCTCTCCCAACTGCTTTAAAATCTCATCACTCCTGAGTGAGGAGCCTTAAATATTTCCAGTGACATTTCCTTGGCCTCCGGTGATTTAATATTATTAACCTGGTGTGTTATTAAAGTGACAGGAGATGTCTCCCCTTCGCAGGTATATTTTTCTGAAAACTCATTTGAATTTTTATTACTTGATTTTGAGGGGCAGCTGGTGGAGCACAGGAGAGGCAGGGAGGGCACAGGAGGGGAACGCTGCTGGTCCTGGGGATGGAGATCTCTGTGTGAACGTTGCAGGTTCTGCTATAGCTTCTTCCACCACAGTTTGCTTCAGATTTAAGTGTATTTCTCAGCTTGAGCAGTTAAACTAGAGTATTTCCAAGAAGAATATCTCTTTCCTGAGACTGCAGCCCGTTTCAAAGGCATCACCTGAGGGAGAAATGGGTTCTTATGTGCTTTGCAAATCCCACAAATTTTATACTTTACCCAGCTCTCAGTCCAAGTCTGCTTATATAAGTTTCATCTTAGAGCTGTTGTTACTGTAGGAAAAATCTAAGGCACATAGTGAAAATCTGTAAACTTTGGACAGTGTAGAAATAAACTGAGATTCTTTAACAGCATAAATCAGTGGCATTAAAATAATTTGAATGGAGTTGTGTCAGTTCCCTCTTGCTGCACAAATAATCTTCAGGGCTTGGGTTTACATAAATATGAGAGGGAACTGATTTCAACCACTCAAAAAAAATTAGTTCCATAATGAGATCTCTGTTTAAAGAAGGTCCATAAATTTTCAAGAATATGTTTTGGAGGTTTTGTTCACTTCCTTTTTTTTTTTTTTTTTTTTTTTTTGTGGGAAGAGTGGCTCATTAAACATGTGGGGAGACAACTGTCAGGTATAAAGTGTTCTTTTTGCTTCTTGAAGTGAAGAAAAGATGAGCTCCTTTCTAACCACTCACCCAGAAAAGCCAGGTTATTAGATCTCCATCAGCTACTGACACCCTTGGAACTTAATTTTATCATGCTTTTTTCCTGCCTTTCCATACCCTGTCCAATCTGTCATGTATAATTTTTAAGGAAATTTGAACAAATACCTACGTCTCCAAACTGCTCCTGAAACAGCCCCTTTGCATTTTCCAACAGGTATTTTGTTCAGTACTTTGATCCAAGCCCATCTCTGTGCTTTGTTCATTAAATGATGTCTCTTTGAAAGGTTATTTAAAGATATTTCCTTTGTCTATGGCTTATCAGCTCCTTTCCATCTGCCTGTCTTGGGAGCAGCACATTGGTATTTTAGACAGTTCACTGGAAACTTTGCAAGCTAAGAAACGATATCCTACCCTGCCAGGGCTTCATTCTTAAACAAGGCATTCATGACTTTTCTGTCAGGCTTTAAAACTGGTTTTGCAACAAAAACCCTCCCATTCAGGTTTATTTTTACCTTTTCCCTCTATATAATCTTCAAAATCACTTCAGAAAAATACTGTATCAAAAGCTGATATTAAACTCACAAGTGCCTGGCAAATGATTTAAAGCAATGGCTCACACTGGGGTAAACCCCAGAGATTTCTTTTGTAAAGTTCCACCTACATAATCTCTTAGAGGTGGATTTTTAGAGCTTACTATTTACTTTAGTCTGGAGACATTTCTGCGCTTTTATGGCTTATCTGCTTTCTGTCCACCAGTTCTTTTAGATAGGAATGTTGCTGTTTTCCTAGTGTTTAATCTTTTCCTCTTGCTTAGCAGTTTCATTTGCTGCCATCCATCCCATGCAAAGCACGAGCAGCTCACCTGCTCTGGAGCTGGTGGCTGGAGCAAAGGCTGGGATGTACAGCTGGGAGGGAAGGAAAACAGTGCTGGGAAAGGCAGGCTGGGCAAGGCTCCCTTCACTGAAGGCTTCAAACTGACAGAGAGGAGGCTTGGATTAGATTTTAAGAAGAAATTCTTCCCTGTGGGGGTGGGGAGGCCCTGGCACAGGTTGCCCAGAGAAGCTGTGGCTGCCCCTGGATCCCTGGAAGTGTCCAAGGCCAGGTTGGACAGGGCTTGGAGCAACCTGGGCTAGTGGAAGGTGTCCCTGCCCATGGCAGGGGGTGGAACAAGATGGGGTTTAAGGTCTCTTCCAATCAAACCATTCTATGGTTTTATGATGTTGGTAGCCCAGAGCAGTAGGATGAGCTGATGAACTCTTCCTGCTGGTGAAGGGATAAAGTGTCACTGGATTGACTTGCTGAGATCTCCTTGAATTAGGTGTTGTTGTATCCTGGCTTTACAAGGCTGCCTGACACAAGGTGCCCTCTGTGACCTGTACCATCCTCCCTGTCTGTCCTCCTCTGTCTCACAAGGGACTGAGAGTTGCTCCTCTCCCAGGCAGCCATGGGAGCACCATGGTCCAGGGCTCCAGCAGCATTCCAGTCACTTGTCCTCTCTGACCTGCAGCAAGCAATTCTCTATAATTCGTGTGATAACCAGGAATAAAACAAATGCCACGTGTAGCCCCATGGAGGAGCTGCAAACTGAACATCTGGATGGGTTTACATGTGAGAAGAAGCCCAGGTTTTACAGGGCTCACAAACCCAAATTGCTATCGCAGAGTTCTGCTCAAAACCAAGGGTTGGGGAGTTAGAGAGGGAGCAACACCAAGATGTATCATGGAATTCTGGTGTAATATTTCCTAAAGCATTTGTGTAACAGGGATTGCTGATATCTGTGTATCCACATGGAAAATTTTACTGGTTATTTCAATTATAGTGAGTTAAATATAAGAACCTCCCTAACTTTCCATCAGAAACAGGATTTTATCCACTCATGAAAATCCACAATGATCTCTCTACCTCCTGGACCAGTTTCTCCTGACTTATGCACAGACTTCCATGTCACTGCAGTGAGTTATCATTTATTACCTCTGACTCAAGACTTCTCAGTCCTCATCACCTCAAACCATGGCTTGGACCGTAGCTCTTCAGAAAAGAGACAGAATAAGGAGTATTTTAAATTTATTCTTTTCTTTTGTTTGTGTTTAAGGAGAGGTTACAGAGTAGTTTGGGGTCTGTTTTGTTTTTTCCCAACTTGATTTAAATTCCTTTTCTAGTGAAAAAACTGAGGTCTGGAGTAAGTAAAGTCCATTAGATGTTTACATCTTTAAAAACATTCTACATTTAAAGGAAAGCCTTATGACTGAAAAAACCCCGAGTCTTTAGCAGGAAATTCTCATTTATTTTTAATGTCAAGTCCCTAAAAAGCCAGACTTTAAAAGGAACTTAGGACTGAGTGGAAGTAAAAATGATATGTGTTCTTTCTGAATCAGTCTGATGCGAACATCAAGAAATCCCACAGCCAGTTCCAAAGAGACCTGTTCCATTCCACACCATGCGCTCTCTGGAAGCAGTTCCACTTGGCTTATATTTCCCTATATTTTCTGGGCTGTGAGCATGGGTGGCCAGGAGCCCTGGCCTGACCCAGTGGCACACAGGCCCTGTTGGAACCCCCATTTTTTTTCCTCTATGGTTTTCCTCAAAGCAGCAGGTCTGTGAGAGGAAGCCTCTCCTGAGGACTGGGCCAGATCCCACAAAGACTTCCCAGGACTGGAAGCCCTCACACCCTCGAGTGAGGGACTGGTTTTGTACTGGGAATCCCTCAGTGGTGCTTTGAATCTTTAGGTGAAGCAACATGACCTTGTGGGTGCCCCAAGAGGCCTCCCCTGTGTAGGTGGGTGCAGCTTTAGGACATCTTTTTTGTCCATGTGTTAAAAATACCCCCAATTTGTACACCAAACCTGAAGCCTCTTACATGACTTTGGGGTATCATCGTGGTTACACCCCTGTTTATTGGTTTTGGCCATTGGTTTGATTGTCAATTACTTTGTCTGAGTTTATCTGCATGAAATTATCTCCATGTAACTCATGACAGTGAGTATCTGTGCACAGCAGCCCTTTACCTTGCATGCAGTGTGAGCAATTTCTCACCCCATCTCTTGCTCAAAAGCACAAGTAACTTGCACACAATTCAGCTGTGAAGGTGCATCACCTCCCTCCTGTTGGTTTTACACCTGGGCTCCTTCCACAGCCCCACAGCACACGGAGCATTTCCATCTCACAGGACACGCAGGATTTCCATCCCCTTATGGCCTCTCCCAGCCCTGAGCTGTTCAGCCCCCTCCTCCCCCTGTCCTGCACACCCTTTGGCTGCTCACTCTTTATCTGGTGAGCATGTTCACACCCCCAGGTGATGATTGCCATCCCAGAAACCCCCCCTTCTCCAGGTTTCCCCCACAAGCAGTGGGAAGGTGCAGCCCCCCCGAGCACATCAGTGCCACTGCTCAGCACCAAGCACAGCACCTGCAACCCCCAGCCACACTTCCCTTTCTCTCCTGCTTCACTCCACCTGCTCTTTCCCACTCCCAGCCACCCCTGTGGCCCATTAAAGGGCTGCTGATGTCCAGGTGATGCTCCACTCCCTTTTCAAACCCATTCCTGTTACATAAGGCTGGGTGCTGGGTGCAGGAGCCATCCCTGAGCACATAATGGATGCTGCACGTGCCTCCCCTTCCTGTACTTCCAGTCTCTACATCAGTGCTTTGTAAAGCCCTTTGGGATACTGGGAATGTGAAAGACACTATAAAAAGCCCAAAGCCTATTCTATTCCAGAACAGTGCTTTTAAGTCCTTTTATCACAGAATGAGGCAAGGGCTGAATTGAGCCCAGAAATAGCAATTTAAAGTTTTCATGAAAGACTAGAACAGTGTATGTTTGGTATATTTTAACATAATCTGAGAACACTAAGTGCACTAAAAGCATTCCACTTATTTGTGGGTGGGGAAGCAGAGAACAGGGGGAGAAATGCAAGTGGTTGTTTTATTTCGGGATTTTTGTTTGTTACAGAATCTGACAGAAATCTACCAGGATGGCAAAAGGGAGGAGTAGCAAAACACCCTCACAAAGGTCTCTGATTGTGTGAGTTCTGAAAAATAGTGGCCTGTTTTCATTGTTTGAGTGTGTAGAGTTATTTGGGATGTGATTTGAAACTAGCTGTGCAGCTGAAGAACATAAGGAGAAAGCTTCAAGTTTTAATAGCCTACACCAAAGCTATAAGGTAATGAGTTAACACATTTGCTGGCTGCAAAGACCTGGCTGTCTGCAGCTAACAGGGGTTTAACCAGGGCAGTAAGATCTAAGGCAGGCAGAAGAAGGTGGCACTGGAAAAATAAGAGCAGGCATCAGACAATTTAGGATTCAGGCAGCTGCCTCCAGCAGTGCATGGGACACTGCAGTGGGATCCATGAAAGAGAAGAAAAGGGGATCTGGAGCATCTGGATGATGTCCCAGACTCTTTCAGATCTTCTCACAGGTCATCCAAGGTCTGCTCTGCCCATGAACACCAGAACAGCATCATATACTCCAGTGCACAGCCCCCACCAGGGCTGGATATTTTATTGAATGGACCCGTCAGACAAATCTGAGCACAGTCTGGAAGTACCTAAAAGTGCCTTCATGTACCACTTCATCAAACTTTGTTGCACTGACACATTTTGGCAAGAGTGAATATATATTGTATATTCATTTGGGGTGCTTTGCTAAAAGTATTGCCTGGTACCAACTATAAACATGTTTACACATTGAAATTTCCCAAGGACAAAATGCTTATGACAAAGCTCCATTAATTAGTTCTTGCTGAACTCACCAAGTTTAGTAAGTTTTTAATGTGTTTAGTGTATTTTCTGTTAGTGTAGCTATAACTTTTAAAATCAAAACATTTTATGATACTGAGTCATGGGCTTTACTGAAGCCAAGCCCATCAATGTGATTATCAGTCCAACTTGGAATCTCCCCAAATAATTAAATCAGGCTTATTTGATAAAACCTATTTTCCATAAAATCATGTTGACAGTCATTAATTCTTTTCCTATCCCTTAATTCTTTATTAATTGGTTCCTCTATTAGCTCTTCCATTATTTTCACTGCATTTATGTCAGGAGAAATTAGCAATCCACAGTAACCAGCAATCCCATATAGTGGTTTTTATTTTTAGTATCACATTGTTATCAGAACATCCTGTTACCTGTAGCCCTTATATTATTTATGACTTTTATTAGCATTTGTGGGTTAGATATCTTCCAAACTGGCTCTTGATTTTTATTTAAAGGATCCAGAGTGGTCTACAATAGTTGTTATTCAGTTGTTGGTGAACTTAAATGACTTCCTCACCTTTCTTGCCATCAGCAGTTTCCAGTTCAAAGGTTGGGTCACAGTAAAATCAGCTCCTTGGCTGGTTGTTTATGCAAGTCTTGCAGCTGATTTATCCTTACTCTGTTGAGATTTCCATGCCTTGTAAGCCTGGTCTGCTCATCCTTCCCTCCTTTCTTCATCCCTAAAGGATTTTCTTCTTCTGTTATTACATGGTTTTTAAATCTTCTCTTTATCAACCCTGCTTATCAACCCCTGGTCAGGGCAGGGGGTCCCTCTAATCCTTCATAACTTTATTTTACATTCCTGGAAAATTGAATGGGATGTGGAGGAACAACAGCTCATGTATCTACAGGACTTTCCATTTAGCACTTCTGGACTCTTCTCCTTGGAAGAGGTTCCACCTCTGCAGTGAGATGTGATTCTTATAGAGCTGTTTTAGAGCAGCTTTTTACTTGAATTTTGATGCCTCTTTTCTTCCAAATTTCTGTTGGGATGGACATGACTCTTCTTGTGCCTCCCTTCCTCCACAAACTCTGGGCACTTCAGCTGCCTTGATTTATTTCTAAACCTAGACACAAAAAAACCCCCTCTGAAACCCATTCAGGTCCTTTCCCAAAATCACCAGCTTTTGTTTCTGCTACAGATGCTATTTTTGTCTCTGAGTTCAAAGGGAAGGGGTAACAGCTCTTCCCTCCTACAGCATTCAACCTTCTGGCAAATTCTGGGATTCCAGGAGTGGGGACTACATCATTTGTAAGTCATATGAGGAGCTGCTGAGGGAGCTGGGGGGGCTCATCCTGGAGAAAAGGAGGCTCAGGGGGGACCTTCTTGCTCCCTGCAACCCCCTGACAGGAGGGGGGAGCCGGGGAGGGTCGGGCTCTGCTTCCAGGGAACAAGGGACAGGAGGAGAGGGGATGGCCCCAAGCTGTGCCAGGGGAGGGTCAGGTTGGACATCAGGAAGAATTTCTTCATGGAAGGGGCTGTCAGGCATTGGAAGTTGTCCCCACCCCCCTGGAGGTGTTTAAGAAATGACTGGACGTGTCACTCAGTGCCCTGGGCTGGGTGACAAGGTGGTGATGTGTCAAAGGTTGGACTGGATGATCTTGGAGGTCTTTTCCAACCTTAATGATCCTGTGATTCTGGGATCTTTATACTTCAAATTTCAGATCAACCTGAAGGTTACTTCAGACATCCTTGGAAATCTTTCCTCAGAGCCACCTCTTTACACCTCAGCACACAAACTGATATTGGACAGAATTGCCTTTTTTCCATCATTATGAACAGTTTGTCCTCTCTGCTTTACCATCACCAGCCAGAGTATATTGTAATAGGTTCATACTATTGTTAGGTCTCTTCACTTTATCCCTCACTTACTCCTAAAAAACCTCTTTATTTTCTTTGGCTCTGCCAAAGATGGATTTCCCCCTGATGTTTCTGCTCTATATTAAAGCATATTATGTTTAAAAGGGCCAATAAGCAGTTAATTTCAGATGTGGATTCCTCCTTTCATATAACAGTAATCATCATCATAATAAAAATATGGGGAAATAGCACTTAGGTATTTTTATTTCCCTTGTCACTGCAGGTCTCTATAATATTATTCAATGCTATTATCTTGGTTAATTTTAAATGTCACAAGCACTGGATTTTCTACTTTCTCCACAGGGATATGTCCAGAGTTTAATAATATTCCTTTCCCTTTTTTTTTCTCAAATTATAACCTTACATTTTCACTCCAGTGAAGTTTTGCCACATCTACACTGTTGTAATTGAGGGCAAAACTTGGCCCTTGGACATCAATGGAATCATAGTAGAGATTAATCTATTCCACTTAGAGAGTAAAATCTTCCCTTGTAAATCAATCCCTCCAGTCCCTAAATCATCTCTGAAGATGTTCTTTGAGTTCCCTCCAAGTTGTCAATACATTGTTGATGCTGAGATCCTCAGAACTGACTGCATGTTTGTCTCATTGAGCCCAGAGGGAGGAAAAAAAATGACCTCTCCTGACAAGAATTTATATATATCCTAAATAACCCTGTTCTCCTGTTATTTGCTGCCATATTAACCTGATGTGCTAATGTGTGATTTATTCTTATCCCCTCTGAATAATTCACTTCCTGAATAGCTGCAATTCAGGTGGTTTGTGTTGGTTCATTTTGTTGTGCAGCTGAGATGGTTTTTGCCTCTTTTGATTCCAGGCTGACCAGCTGCTTTACTATTTTTGCACTTGGGCTTTCTGCTGATTTTTTTTTTTTTTTTTTTTACCTTAGACAAATAACCTTCCCTTTTTGGTTTAACCTCTAAAATGAAGTTAATAAAGTGGCCAGGCTGCACTTTCCAATTATGGCTACAAGCCTTAGAATGTTTGCATTTTTAAAGGATGTTTTTGCCTTCCCATGGGAAGTATTATATCTCTAGTTACTTCCCAGAGCTCTCAGAACAAATCCAAAGTATATTTAAGTATATAATGGCAGTTTAATTGATCTGGTCGTTCAGTGCCTTTGTCACCATGTGCCTCTCCCCTGGTGGGTACATGTGACATGGGGCTGTCCCAGTTTTGGCTGGGATATAGTTAATTTTCTTCTTAGCAGCTGATACAGCACTGTGTTTGGGATTTAATATGAGAAGAATAATGATAACAAATTGATGGTTTAGTTGCTGTTGATTCCATAAATCAAGGATTTTTCAGTGTCTCGTGCTCTGCCAGCAAGGAGGTGCAAAAGAAGCTGGGAGGGAGCACAGCTGGGACAGGTGACCCAAAGTATCCAAAGGGATATTCCCCAGCACAGAACATCATGCCCAGTGTATAAACTGGGGGGAGTTGGCTGGAAGGGGCTGATCACTCAGGGATGGTCTGGGCATCAGTCAGGTGGTGAGCAGTTGGGAGCATCACTTGTTTTTCTTGGGGTTTATTCCTCTCTTTCTCTTTTTCATTTATTATTATCATTAATAGTATAATCTTTCTCTCTGTTTCAATTATTAAACTCTTCTTATCTTAACCCACAAGGTTTTTACTTTTTTCCAGTTCCCCTCCCCATCCCACTGGATTAGGAGGGGATGGAGTGAGCAGCTCCATGGTACTTAGTTGCCACCTGGGGTTAAACCACAACAAGGGCCTTTGGTGTAAATCCTTTTGGTGTAAATCAGCACACTACTTTTAACACTGGCTGAGAAACTGGCTCAGTGGCTCAGAAGCTGCAAGCCTAGTTTAAAGGGTGAGATTATTTTGTTTTCTTTTTTTTTTTCTCTATCATTTTAACATTTCCATGATTTTTCCATGTTTTCCATCCTACTTGAGAGCCGTGCTTGGATGAGTCCAGCCCCAGACTGTCTCTCCTTGCATGGCTGTGTAAGTCAGACAGTTTTATTTCTGCTGCTTGTGGTCTTTTTTTAAAGCTGAGTGCCAGAAAGCACTGAGGTGAGCAGGGTGAATGGGCTGGGAAGAGGGAGTGGTGAAACAGAGGAAAATTCTGGGATTTCTCTTTGAAGGAGCAGTGCTGAAGGTTAAGCTGGAGCCAGCTGGCCCTGCTGGCTGGCACTGCTGATAGACAGAACCTTTATCAAGTGTCAGCAAAGACATGTGACATTTATCACTGTGGAAAGCAGGATGCTGCTGCACTGACAGTATGTTCAGAACACGCCATTCCCACTGTACTGAGCTCCCTTAATGCCATGATTTCTCGCTCAGACCGGGACAGCTCCTCATCTCTGCTTCTCCCTTCAACTTCTTTTTGCTAACTTTCCTGACATAAGTTTTTATTTCCTTTTTTTTTCCTCTCCTTTTTTTCTTTCCTATTCCCTTTCATTTTCTGTCCATTTTCCGTTTGTGTCTGTTTTTTCTGCTCCTTTCCAATGCATCACCCCTTTCCACTGTCCTTACCCTCTGTGTCTCTGCCCCAAACAGCTCAGGAGGGCACCTCCAAATCCCATATCCTCAGGTGTGACTGCAGAAGAATAACTTCCAGACTCAGCTTATAAAATATTTCAGATCAGTTCACAGGGAAGTTACCTGCCAGCTGTTCTTCATGGAATTCGGGCTAAAAGGCTGGAATTTCTTCATGAACAGAGCTAAACCCTTTCCCAGGTACATTAGGACTGCGAGTGGAGAGTGAGGACACATTCCTTGCTGCTCAATGGGAACAAAAGAGATGTGAGGCACTGCAATTCAGTGATTATGCAAATCTGAACAGGGATTTTGGTTTTAAGTGTTTTCCACTGTGAACATGATGTGATTGCAGGAGACAGGTGAGCTGTTCCCATAGCCAAGGAGCAGGGACAGGCTGGCCCTGCAGAACACACACCTGGGAATAAGGGAGCCAGTCACTGGATGTCACCATTGAGCTGCAGAAATGTGGCTTCAAGTTCATTATTCATCTGCTTTTAAAAGTGCTCAGTTTTTAAGGGAAGCCTCTGTCACTGGCAGCCCTTGGGTGAGTCAGCACCTCACCATGGCACTGGACCTTGCCTTCTGCAGGGATTCAGCATTGATGCCTCACCCCTGGGGGGATGGATGTGCTCATCCTCCAAGGGGACAGAGTGACCAGGGACCACTCTGGATTTTGGAGGTGGTTAAATGAATGTCCTGAGAACACAGTGACCCAGGGCCTGGCCAAGTCAGGAATGGCTTCCTGTCTCTGCAGCACAAATATGGTCCTTGGGGTGCTGTGGGAAGGCAGCTGCTCCTCTGATGGAACACTGATGGAAATCGTATTCTGGTGAGACCCCACCTGCAGTAATGCCCCAGCTCTGGGGTCCCCAGCACAGGAAGGGCATGGAGCTGTTGCAGCAAATCCAGAGGAGGCACCAAGTTGATTAGAGGGATAAAGCACCTGTCCTATGAGGAAAGGCTGAGAGAACTGGGGTTGTTCAGCCTGGAGAAGAGAAGGCTCCAGGGTGAACTGATTGCAGCCTTCCTGTACTTGAAGGGGCTACAAGAAAGATGGAGAGGGACTACTTTGAAGAACATGTAGTGGCAGGACAAGGGGAAATGGCTTTAAACTGAAAGAGAGTAGTTTTAGATTTGAGATTAGAAAGAAATTCTTTCCTGTGAGGGTGGGGAGGCCCTGGCACAGGTTGCCCAGAGAAGCTGTAGCTGCCCCATCCCTGGAAATGTTCAAGGTCAGGTTGGATGGAGCTCAGAGCAACCTGGGCTAGTGGAAAGTGCCCCTGCCCATGGCAGGGGGTGGAACAAGATTATTTTTCAGGTCCCTTCCAACCCAAACTATCCTCTGATTCCATGATGTTAGCATTGCCCAAACTCCCTTAAGCTTTGCAGAAGAGCTGAGACCAGTATTGCCCTACTGGACACTCAGAAACCACCAGGACCAAAAGGATGTGCTGACCTCCCCCATAACTTGTGTCATGAGAATGAGAGCTCCAAACAGAAGGAAAACAGAATAATTTTCACTTAACTGGAAATGTTCAGTTGTTTTGAGTCTCTTAGGCTGTTATGTAGGAAATTATCTCTGATGATCCAATTAGTAGAATGGAATTGGGATCTACATGGGACTGAGAATGTACTCAGAGCATAGATTAAAAGAAAATTGTGTATATCTATTAAAAAAAAAAAAAAGAAATAGGAGGGGGGGAATTGGAAAAAAAAGCCAAAGAAAAGAGAGATCCTTTCTCAGATTCTGTGATTCATAGAATCACAGTGTCCTGAGTTGGCAGGGACCCCCAAGGGTCATTTAATCCAACTCCTGACCCTGCACAGGACACCCCAGCAATCCCACCATATGCCTGAAAGAAAGACCATCCAAGCCCTGATGTGCTGATTTGGCCATTGCTGAACAAAACAAAAAACAGCAAGAGTTCCTGGGATTGCTGAACCCATCAGGCAGGTTTTTGGGAAATGCAATGTCTCAGTGTGAGTAACTCAGCTTTATACAGAACCTCACTTGTCACAGGCAAGTCTGGACACACTCCTGGGTCAGCAGAGGCAGCTGGAGAACAGGTGAGCCCAGGTAACCTTCTCAGGCAGCTCCCCTTTAAAGCAAGACAGGAGGCAGAGAGTTCTAGAAGTGAAATTACAGTGGAATTGCATAAAATAGCTGTTATTTTTGTGGAGGATTGGTCATCCTCTGTGAGCATGAGGCTGTGCTGTTTGGAGGGAACCCGTTCCAGAGGAGGAGAAGGCAGTGGGAGAGGAGGGGCTGTGCAGAGCAGGAGAGCAGGATGATAATAGCAAAGGGGAGGGTGAAGGGAAGGGACAGGGAGCACCAATTTAGCACAAAATCAAGATGTTGAGAACCCGATTAATTGAGGTACCAAGAGAGTTGAAGGAATAGAAAATCTTTAATTGCCTCTACACCAATGTGAAGATTCTGGGTAGTAAAGGAGGAATAGGAATTGCTCACATATGAGCATAAATTCGACCTACTTTGGTGCTACTGAAACCTGATGGGAAGATTTGCATGACTGGAATGTTAAAAGCACTGGTTACAATCTGTTTAGGAAGTAAAACTGGGCAAATAAAGGTGGGAGGACTATATTATTATGCAAAAAATGACATTGCCTCTTTGTGAATCTCTGAGAACTCAGAACAAGGGATCTAAACTAAGGTTCTCACAAATAAGGACCAACTCAGGTCCTTTCTGCTACCTATTGGAGACCAGAGAGTGACTTGATTTCTTGTCTGGCTCTTTACACGTCTCTCTATTATAGGTAGGAAGGAAAAGACTTTCATCTGGATGGCCTATAAAGGAGATCTCATGCTGTTAGAACTAAAATATGCTGGTTTGGTTTTTTTTTTTTTCAAAAATGAAGATGACAATTTCACAGTTTTAAAAGTGTTTTATCCAACAGGGGGGAAAATGGTGCTAGACCTCATCATCTTGACAGATAAAGAGAATTTAGTCACAGAATTAAAAAGTGAGAGGGTTGTTTGGATGCAAGTGGCATAGACTTGATTACACTTGCTACATGCAAATGGAACATCTAAACCACACAGATACAGCAACGCACAGGGCTGATTTCCCAAAGATGAAAGTTATTATGAGCCCAATCGTTTGGGTAAAAGGATTTAAAGGGGAAAAAAAGTAAATAACTGGGAAATCTATGACAGCATTTCACATACTTCAGAAAGACTGTTAGCTCCAGCAAGGGAAAAAGATTGTTTAAAAGCCAAATCAAACAAAAGACAAAAGTTCAGTCTGATGCTTAGAGGACAATTATGAATTTTCTATGTAAAATGTGACCTAGAAAACAAGTGCAGGTACCAGGGCAGGTTTGCTCAAGGTGTGATGCAGAATGTGCAGCTCTCTGGAGGGAGCAGGAGTTCTGCACTCGGTGTCTGTGGCAGTTCGGTCTCCATGTCTTCAGACCAGTGAATAAAGTGTGTTTGTGGACGAGCCCTCAGTCCTTTGGCTGCTCAGTGACATTGAAATGGCTCTTTGCCTGCCCTGCCAGCCCAGGAGCAAAGCTCCATCTGGTGCCCACAGTCCCTCTGCTGAAGGGACACCAACAATTCCTCACCTTGGCCTGTGCCACTGCGGGAGTGAACTTGGGAATGAACGGGGAGTGAAAGGCCACCCAACACAAACACACCCTGAAACACAGGAGGGGTTCAGGAGAGGGGGAAACAGAACTTAAAGCAAAACCCTTTTTTGTGGTCATAAATGACATTTCTGTAGCTTCTGATTTCCTCCATCCTCGATCCTCAGTGACCTCATTTCAGTGGGGACTTAAGAGCATAAACATCTCCAATGTCTGGGCCCAAATCTCTCAGTGCCTCTTTTTTCTCATAGGATTGGCAAGTTTTCAGTGGAGACTGTATAGCTGAGACCAGAAATAGCATATAATGGTATTTTTCTGCCTGTGCTTTAAAACACCCTAGGCTTTAATTAGGATAGCAGCTGTGCTAGAAATGTTAGCTAGACTTTGTGAGAGGGAAAATCAGAGGGGTACTTTTGTTTCTTACAATTCCTGTCTCTCTTTTTTTTTTTTTTTTAAGTGGGTTGATCTGAAATACAGTTCTCGGGGCACTTGTGTAAACTAACACGTCCTCAAAAAGAATCTGCCATCCATCTTCTCCATGCCAGGTTGATGGATTGGGAACCTCTGTGTAATATGTCTTGACTGAGTGAGCCATCTTTGCACCTCCTTGGAGAAAAGAGACATCACTGGGTGAAACACACTGGATTGGTACTTTTTTTTTTTGCCAGTAGCAGAAGTGAGATGTTCTTGAGAATTTTCAGATATTGCATAATTACAGAATTTGGGTGACATTCAGTGAAGAAATGGGTGATTTAAAAAAGATTTTTCTGACCGTATCCTCTGCTAAAACACATCTCTATATTTCCATGAGAGCCTTGTTTTGAGCAAGACAGAATTATTTGCCCTCACTGATATCCCTTTTAGTTTCAGACCTGACCTATACCAAGCTCTAGGTGAGGAAGGGCATCACTAGGAGCTGGTGAAGCTTATGAAATGAAAGCCCCCTTCCCAAAACTGTTTGAATGTTCTGCCTGAGTTGTGCAACCAGAATTTTCACAGTGGTAGCTTGGACTGAGCCCAACTTTGAATGTGGATTATTCAGCTCTGCTGCTCCTATCTGCAGGTCTATGCTCCAGCAGTCACAAGAGCTATTTAAAATAAGGACACAGATGCCTAAAACCCTCTTTCAAACTCCAAGATGCAGAACTGTGAGTCTGTGTTTGCAAAACTGGGTTCTGCTTAGGAGAGGGGAAGATTTACAGCACTGAAGTTGAGATAACTTGTCTTTGAGGTATTCCTTGAGAGCTCAGGAAAAGAGAGGTTTGTGCAAGGGGGGTTTCAGGTCTCCTCTCAAAATGTCTCCTGGGAAAGGTTTTTTCTCCACTGACCATATGAAATGTAAAGGCTGAGCAACCAACTTATCCACTGCATGTTAGAGAGATGAAGTTTAGCAGTATAAATGTCCTTCCTGTGTCTTAAAACCTCAGTCCTTGGCTGAATATCCAAGAGGGCATTACATTATCAAAGTACCACTCCCCCCATGGACCAGTGTGTCCCATCAGGCCACAGCTCACCAGCACAGTCCTCCAGTGCCACCTTCAGCCCAAGGCAGCATCTGTGCCAGTGCCAGTGCTCAGCCCCTGGCACTGGCAGGGACCACAGTGCCCAGGACCCTTTCCAGAGCAGCACCTGGCCCTTGAATCAGGGGCCTGGGGCTACCCCACTTGCCACATGAAATGTCACTTTGGTTTTAAGCACCCCAAGAGTTAAATCTCTGTGGTTTTTTTTTTTTCCCTTGGTGGAAATGAGAGAAGCAAAACAACATGGATTAAAAAAAAAAATAAATTAGAGCTAAGAGAGGGGGAAAAAAAACCCCAAAAACAAAACCAAAAAAACAAGCCTAAAACAAAACTCTGGAAAGAGAGAAACAAATATGGTTTAATAACTGGGACGCAATCTAGAGTTTGTGGAATTAAAGCCCTGTTTTCTGCTGGCTGGCTGCCAAAGCCAGGCACAAACAAACCCAGAGAAAAGCAGGTTAATGAGAGACGTCCCGAACAATAAAATAACAAAAAAAGTGAAAGCACCAAACTCTCAGAGCTCCTACTGATGAGATAAATAAGATTTGAACTGACATTATCTGTTCCGCTTGCTGTGCGTATTTTATTTGCTTCAGCCAGGTTTTTACGTCTCCCAGACACAGGTTTCAGCCTCATCCTCCCAGCAGCCATCACTGCATCCATCTTATCCATCCTTCAGCTTGTCCAGCCCTGCTCACAGTGGGATTTGGTTGCATCCTGAGCCTGTTGCCAGGACAGAGGCAGGTGCGTTGGGAAGGCATTTGCTGCCTCTGGCAGGAGGCTGAGGAGCTGGAAGAATCCTTGATATGATAGGCCAGGTGTCAAAGGCAAGAAATAAAAATGGTAGTGAGAATCCCTGATGAGGAAGGAACTCAGCTTATCAGAACCACCGGCCTGTGGTTGTCTTTGCAGAAGATATTTTTAACTTGTTGTGATTTTTTTCCCCATCTCCACCTGATGTTCCAGCTCAGGATTTCTCCTGCAATTACTTCTCCCCCTGGTGCAGGCTTGTGTGAACTTTTAAGACTGAAGGGGTGGTTTAAGGGACCAAATCACAAGATTTGTTATTCCCACCAGATTTTCTGAAATTGCAGGTTTGAGTCCCAGCTGGCCTGAATTAGGATTAAATTCAGGTTACACCGAGGTTACAACCAGGTTGCTGCAAACATCCTTCTGAAGCTGCTGATCTCCAAAAGGGTGGAAAACGAAACAAAATTCCAAACAAGTTCCTCTACCTCGTACACACACCCAAGTGTCTGAGTGAAAAGATCAGGCAGGGTCCTTTGGTAATGAGATAAAGTTAATACAAAGAAATGGAGAGGCTCCTATAAAAATATTTAGCTAATTTTAATTATAAATACAAAAGTATTTAACAATATATCTCCCTCTCCTTTTGGGTGACTGCAAGACCCATCTTCCCAAAGCCATACACCTGAAGCAGAAAGGCTTGGTCTTTTTTCCAGTTTCTGGGGGAATCTGTCTGGTGAAAGGTCTGTGGCCCTACCCAGTAAAAAATCCCAAAGTCCCTAAAAATCTCCTCCCACCTCCCAGGCAGAACCTCAGTATTTTGGTTTCCACGTTCACAAGTTCCATCCTGTGTTTCCTAATGAACTGCACCTTCCAGCTTTTTCCATATGTCCACTGGGCTGGTGGCCAAAGGCATGGAATAAAATGTGCATTCAGCAGGGTTCAAACTCATGGTTGAAAGAGTCTTCCCAGAAAAAAACCTGGAGCTTTCCTTCTTCAGCTGCACATGTTTAATAGTGTTTGTCTGTTGGTCAAGTTTCATTCCAGAAGCACAAACATCCTTATCTTTGGGCTGGAATGTGAACACAGCTTCACCAACACATTTATTTATTGTGCTTAAAAGCCATGGACTCTGAGGGGCTGATAAATTAAAATTTAGTGAAAGAATTTTCCTAGAGAAGAGATTTTTCCCCCTGATTCAGGACTGTATTTCCCTCCCTCTCCAACAACCAAGATTGTCAGAGGTGTCTAGTCTACTTTTATATATATTCAACACACAGAAAAATTCCAAGAGAACATTTTATCTCACCTATTTTAATAACTATTTAGTCAAGGATGACTGAATTTGGGTTGGAAGGTTAGACAGAGTGCCTGACCTTTTGACTGCTAAATTTAGGGGAAGCTTTATTTTCTTAGACAAATCCCTTTGAGAACTCTTTGTATTTCAGAAAATCCAGCTCCCAACCCAACAGAACAGTTTTCAGTGAAGCTTCACAGCCTTATACAAGCAGAAGATCCAGTGCTACCAATCCCCTTATTTCATGTCCTTGGACATAACCCCACAGAGCCTGTCCACTTTCTGTGCTAATGAATCATAACAATCCCATATGCAAAAATAAACAGAAGCATATTTTTTTTTCCTTTCATTTTCTTCAAGCTTCGCGCATTGGGGACAAAAAGTTTTCTCCAAGCAATATGATTCCACGTTAGTTAAAATAGATACACAGGAAAATATGCCACTGAAAAGCTAGAGGGGGTTTTGAACATCTTCCTGCTGACAGGACAGATAGATAGCCACTGATGTGCTATTAATTAGCAGAAAGAATAATCACAGATTGAAAAATCCTTGGGACCATAATATCTTTTTCTTTGATGTCTTTAAGGCTTGGAGCCCCAAGTAGTTTTCATCACAACAATAACATCACCCTTTATGATGGCACCAAAGCCTAAATGATGTGTAGAGACAAATGTCTTTTATAAGTATCAGATGTGCACAAGGGAGTCCACATCCTCAAAATTAAAGTGTAAAATCCCAATGCAAAAGCCAAGAAATGCCAAGGGAGAGAATAAGCAAATGAATGAGATCAGGAAAAGGAGGAAAATCAGACACCAACTGTGTTAGATCTTCCCCAGGCTGAGGAAGTCATTGCAAGTCTTCACATGTCCCATTGCAGTTCAGGGAGAGAGCTGGGAAGAGATGAAGGAAGGATGATGTGAAGGGAGGCAAACAGAGTGGTGGCTGATAAGGAATTACCTGAACACAGAATAAAATATAAAATCATTAAAAAGATGGTATTAAATTATTTAAATTGTGGGAAAGGATGTCTTTTATGTGAAGAAAAAAAATTATATGCTGAGTGCTGGACTGTGATATTTTCCACCCTGAACACTTTGGTTCCCCTGAACCACAAGACACAGAGATGCAGTGATTAGCTGAGAACTCCAGTGCATAGATTTGTACATAATTCATATTTTGACTTCTCTAAGTTTGCATAATAAATAGTTTAAACACTGCAGAAAATGTCTGAGAGAGGAAATTAGGATTCTGAATGAAAAAGTTAATTATACCTCGAAGGATATTTTTTTCAGATATATACAGGCTAGGAAAAAAAGCCTAGAAGTGGATAATTTAGGAGCTGGAAATGCAGAAAATTGTGGGAGTGGTAGCAACAGGAGAGTTATCTCCTTAAATAGGATAATTAGACTAATTTAATTTTTTAGACTGTGGCATTGCTTTATAGAAAAACAATTCAATAAATAGCAGCCTGAACAGGGCTGCTGCAGCTCCTGATGCTTCTTGGGGCTGTGGAGAATTTGGCTTTTCATTTTCAGCAGAGTTGTCTGCAGTAGGAACACTGAATTATCATAATGGGTTGCTTCCTATAGTAAGTCATAAAGGGCAGGGACAGGAAATTATGGAGGAGTGGAAAGGAATATTGACATCATTAAATCAATCACTGCTGATTGGACCCAGGGACTGATGAAGCAGTGATTGGATCTGGAGCTGAAGGCACTGGGGACCAGCTCTTCAGAGATATTTAAGGACTGAGCTTTTACTGATTAAAATAGGAGTTAGTCACCTAAATAGGGGTTAGGTGGCGGATATCACGAGGAACCCAAAATATCTGAGGCCTAAATATCTATCCTGAAGAAAAACACTAATTCTCAGCAGTATTAGAGAGTGAATACACCAAACTGTGTTGTTTAGGACGTGCATAATGGTGTACCCACACCCTTGTGAGGGAGAGGGGGGAAAAGAGAACAGAAAGAAGACAATATCAGACAAATGAACCAAAGGAGACACCAACTCAGCAGAGGGACATAAGAGTGCACGTCCCACAAGTTTCTTTCATTCATTTTTCAAGTGAAAATCCTCCATAGTCCTGTTTCCTTCCAGCCACTGATGTGGATGAGCTGGGACAGCCAGTGCTGGAGTGTCTCTGATGTCTGATAACCATCTTGATGCACGTCTGAGATGCCTTTCAGCTCGGGCTGCCTCAGCTGTCACCCAGACACTGCTCTGGAGGAAGATAAACTTCTACCTTCTCCTGTTTCTCTCCCCTTTGCCATTTGTAAGTCACACTTCAGGCTTGCATTGATTCCCAACATCTTGCAGGGATGAGGGGCAGGGATGCAGCAGAACAAGCTGCCTTCAATTACCCAGCTCTGAACTGACACCTGCCAGGCCTCTCACACAGCATCTGATCACCAATTAAAGGGATGATTTATGGTTTAAAGAGAGGATGCCCTTCCTGTCTTGCAGCTTGGCTGTTTGGGGAAGAGACCAACTCACAGGCAGCAATAAGAAATTGGGCTCTCTTGGCAAACTGAGATTTTTGGCTGCAAACTTCACTCATCAGCTCATTAGCACCGAAGGTGGGGTAAGGAAGCGTCAAAGTGTTTTACTTGAGTGTAATTTGCCTTCCAGGCAAAATAGGCGTGTGGATCAACATGTGCTGATGGGGTGGGAAAAGGTTTTTCTGCCAGTTCCAGGAGAGGTGGCTCCAAGGGGTCTTGGATTTTGGATGCAGAGTGTCAAAGGGTGTTCTCTGTGCTCCCAAACCTGCAGCGGGTGTGTAGGAAACAACATCCCCCAGTCAAACCCCCTGTAAGTGCAGGGGCTGGTGCTCAGGTCTGACTCCAGCAGGGTCTTTCTATGGAGCTTAAAATTCTCCTCTTTTTCTCATTTATCATTACTATTATTTTCCTGTTATTCCTTTTTCTTATTAATTGTGGTATAACAGCAAAAGGTTTCAAGAGTGGGCAGCCAAGTGACCATGAGGTGTTTTTTACAAAGGTTGAGTTTTTTTCTTAATGTGATTTATGTGATTCTTAAGAAACTTGCATAAAGGAATGGCAACCTACAGTACAACCTGCAGCAGATCCAGATGGATGAAAACATGGAAAAGTCAAATTATGTACCTGTCAGACTTGAAGAAACTAATTATACAAGTCCTAATTTTGATGACATATCCAATTAAAATTGGTTCCTGGATGTCTGATAGGGAATAATGGTTGGTGGGAATTGTGTGAGGACCAGAGAAGGACAAACACAGTTCCTACATTTGGAAAGGGGAAAGGTGGCCCCAGGGAATTATAGGCCAGTCATTTTAACCCAGAAAAATAATAGGCTAAATTATTAATTAATTTATAAGCATCTGGAGGATAATAAAAATAAAAGGTGCAGCCAAGATGGAATGGCAAAGAACAATCTTATTATATCAGTCTAATTTTCTTCCTTATTGGGGCCACCTGCCATAGAGGTTTAGGAGGATGCAGTGATGGATCTTGATTTTAATATGATACCACTTCATTTTCGTAGAAGCAAACCAGGAAGATGTGATTTAGAGAAAGTCCTAGATGAGGATGAGTCCTCAACTGGCTGAGAAGTCACACATGAATAGTTCTCCCATAAACTGGAAGGACATTAGGACTGGAGTCCCACACCACTTCAATATTTTCATTATCCAGGTGGATGATGGACTAAGGTGCACATCTATAAAATTCAAAAATGACACTTTGCTGGAAGGGACTGCAGGCAGTTTGGGAGACAGGATTGGAATTTAAAATGATCCTGCTACGTTGGAGGAGCAGCAGGAAATGAAGAAGATGAAATTCAATAGGACAATGGTGCAAATGACTCCTCAGGAAGGAGAAACCACAGCTGTGCCCACGACAGGGAGAGGAACTGCCTTGAGGGGAGAACTGTGGCAAAGGCTGGGGGGTTATAACACTGCACAGGATGAATATGAATGAGCAGTGAGGACGGGAAGGTCTCACCCTGGGAGGCAACACCGTAGATCCTGCTTAGCTGGGAGCGAGGAGGCTTCAGCTGGAGTGAGAGGGCTTTGGGCAGCTCATTTTATGGACAAAGTGGAGAGATTTAAGCAGATACCAGAAAGAAAGAGAGAAGTTTCGGGAAACAGGACCTATGAGGAAAGTTGAAGCAGTTAAACCTTAATAAGAAAAGACTGAAAGAGGCCACAATGTACCCTGGTAACACAGTAAAGGACATTTCAGCAGAGGCTCAGGGGTTCTCTGAGGGTGTAAGACAATGAGTACTAAGATTAATTTCCAGCAAAGAGAAGATCTGTGTTAGATTATGAAATTTTAGCTCTTAAATCAACCAGAAAGGACAACCATGAATTATCCTTTACTGGGTGTTTTTAGGAACACTTTAATAAGCTTTCTGTTCATGGACACCTAGATCAGGGATGTTACATTTCTTTAAGCTCAGGAGTGACTTCCATTTCAATTGGGATCACAATCCCTATCTTTGGAAGTGATCAGAAAGCCATCCTTGAGATAAATCTCTCTGTCAGAAGCTCCATCAAAATCAATGCAGCTCCAGACAATACTGAAATAGATTTAAAAAAAAAAATGTGCTCAGGAGAGTTGTAAGTACATACAAGGATGTTAACAATAGATGCTAATCCATTCCTTTCAATCCAATGATAAAATAATAGCACCCAAAAGCAAATTTTTGCTGCTCCTACTTCAATTTTGGAAAAGAGTTCGGTGTCTGAAAGCTTTTCTGACTTTCCCCCCCTTCAATTATATCACTTGGGATGATAAGAAGCAATACTTCTCACAAGCCTTTCCTCACTTAAACCATAGTAGCTACAACATTCTTCCTACTCTTCATACCCACAGCAGACTTTTTCATAAATAAAGTCTGAGGGAGTCTGGCACTTCACATGTGAACATCCTGTCTTCCCCCATGCTCCTCACAGTGGTAATCCCTGCCATGGTTATTATTTATTCAAAAAGTAATGAATAATAATAAATAATATAGATGATTGCTGCAGGGTGATTAATGAATAATGATAAATAATGGGGGGGAGAATTGTTGCTTGTCAGATAATATCTATTTGTTACAAACCATGAAATAGGGCAGGAAAGCCTCGTGCAGTGATGAAATAGCCACACTGTCAGCATTTTCTGAAGGGTTCAAGGCTCACAGTAAGAGCCAAATTTTCTCAAAAATGCTCCATTTTCTATGCATTGATTTCTTTTCATGATCTTCACCACAGTAAAGCTGCTAGAGGCAGAGAATGAGCAAAGATTTACCCCTTTTATTTTACCCCTTTTGGGTGGTTAAATAAGAAACAAACTTCTGAAAACCACATCAGCATATCAGGTGCTGAGTTCTTGGGAGTTTGGTTCTGAGGGTTTAGTTTTAGTGTATTATTTTTCTTTAAGATCGGCTTCACGTGGCCAATTACATAAACCCCCAATCCACTGTAGTGATAGAAATGTCATGATCTGAGAGAGAAAGAAGTAGGAAAAATGAAGAAGTGAATCCTGCTTTTGATTCTCACCTTAGTGGTAATGAGAAAAATTGTGGCTAATTATACTGGGTTAATTGGCATTTGCACAGGTGCAGATGTGACATGTAAGCACACACTGTGTTTGCTACAGATGTTAAAACCTAGTTTTAATTTCATAAGGAATTATTTTGATTTAACAAAACACTGGTACCTGAGCTGGATGTGAACTGAGACAGTGACTGAGAGTAGTCAAGAACCCGCCCAGTGCATCCAGGTCTTGCACTAAAACTAAAATCACCTCCCTGGTGAAGAAACTCAGTGAAAATCTGGAAAAAGAGTGAGGAAACTGGAACTGCACTGGCACAGGTTGCCCAGAGAAGCTGTGGCTGCCCCATCCCTGCAAGTGTCCAAGGCCAGGTTGGACAGGGCTTGGAGCAACCTGGGCTAGTGGAAGGTGTCCCTGCCCATGGCAGGGGGTGGAATGAGATGAGCTTTAAGGTCCTTTCCAACCCAAACCATTGTGTGATTCAATGAAATAAATGGGGGTTCTCAAGCCTCATGCCTGGTCTAAACAGAGGGGAACCTTCAGGGTTTTTTGCCAAGCCTGCAAGAGCCAAGCTCACATTCTCTCCATGGCTGATGGAGGTTTGTGTCTGACAATACACAGGGCACTAATAGAAGAATATTTATAATTTTATTGAGGTGCAGACAAGACTAAAGATTGATACCAGACTGGGGGAAGGGCAGGACAAGCATTCCTGCTGCAAAGAATGCACAACTCAGGGAGTTATGGCTGGAAAAGGTGTCTGCACATGAGCCTTGGCTCCTGGGATTGTGAGCACACAGAGCTGCCTGGCTGGGCTCTGAATTGTGGTGACCCCTGACTGCAGCTCAGCCACAGAATATGTGCTTGTGGTGAGCTGTGAACACTTTGGAGAGGTGATGTGGATCTTGGAAAGCTGCTGTCAGATGAATTATGGACGTTACCTCCCTCTGTTGTTTCTGAAGGAAGGGCAGTACCCTTGGGTTCACTGTGGTCAGAACAGTGGAAAGGACCAGTCAGGTTGTTTTGTTCTTATCAGCTCCTGGTTGACATCAGCACAGTGAAAACTGGCAGCAATAAAGTCAAAGGGTCACTGTAGAGATGTGTCTCCTTTTCATATTCTTGAAACGCAGTTCATCCTAAGAAGCTGCAGGGAGAAATATTTAGGTATTGCACCCCATAATTATTTGAATCCAAGTATTACCAGGTTACCATGCTCACCTTTCTTATCAGGGGCCTTTTGGCTTTGTTTCAGACAGCTTCTTCAGCTTCTCCAGCTGCTGTGCTGTAGTTCTGCAGTCCTCCTCCTCTGTTCCCAGGGCAGTCAGATGTTGAGCCCCTCAGGTGTTTTCTTTCAAGAATCTTTGGCTCACAAATGAACTTTTAGCTCTTATCCTTTATGCTGGCAGACAGGATGGACAAAATGCACATAGGCTGAAGAAGAAAGGAAGGAGACTCAGACATATTTCTTTGCTAAATGCCTGTTGGAAGTTGTGAGGAATTGCCCATCTCTGTGTAGGGGGAAGCCTTTTATGGCTTTCACACTGTCTCTGTGAGATGATACCTTCCAACCTGACAGAAGCCTCCCTGACACATGTCTGAGTTAACTCTCCTTTCTTCAAACTACTCTTCACAGCAACACAATAAATAAAGAAACAAAAGGAGTAGATAAGAGCCACTGCTGATCCAACTGTTTTGAAGCAAACTCCAATAAGGTGAAGCTGTACTTCTCATTTTACTGTTCTTGTTCAGCTCTTTAGTGACTTCTTTGCCTCTTTCAGTTAACTCTGTGCCTCAGGACAGGTAGCTTTGCAATACCATCCAGGAAAATCAAGAGACAAGGATTGTTCCTAGCAGAAGGAAACATTTTTCCTGTTTTATAACAACAGCCTTTCATCTAACAACCCTATGGATGTCAAAGTCACTCTTTTCAGCAAAGACCTTTGAAAAATCCCAGACTCTGACTTTGAAATGCACTTGGAAGCAAATGCTGAGCCAGCAGAGAATGGAGCACGTTGGTGTGCAAAGTTCCCTCTTTCTGTTCCAGGGAGGAGCTGGGCAGCACCACTTGGTTCCTCTGCATCACGATGATAAACATCTGATGGCATTTACTGACCTCCAGATTGTACTGAGGGAACATCTGACAGCTGGATTGGCATTCACAACTCCTTTCTTAAGGGGTGCAGTAGAAATCTTTGGTGTGCAAACAGCCTAGCAAAAAAATCAGCGAGAGAGTGGCTTGGGAAGAGGAGGGAAATTACTTCAGATCATACCAGCAAACCTTGCTGAGGTCAGTCTTCCTCCTTTGGGATTATTTGATGCATCACCCTGCAAACTACAGCAGAAAGACAAAAGGAAAACATGGCAAGAAGAGGCTGGGGGGGTGTCAGGCTCTTGTGGTGTTCTACCAGTGAACTGGTGATTGATAACAGGGAGCTCACTGAGCTTCTTGAGGGACTGGTCACCTCTCAGACTTCAGGGTATCATCCATTTAAGGAGCCTTTAGGACACTGATTCTGTTTTCAAATGGGGAATTGCTTGAGTTTTTTTTGAAGACAAAACAAAAATATGAAATCTCTGTCACAATTTTCATGTACAGCCACACAGAAATGAGGCTAAACCTCTGAGCCTCATTAATTTGTTTCCTCACCATTTTGCTTGTCTGTGGCACATGGAAGTGCATTTTCATTTCTCAGTTCAATTGCTTTTTGCCATCGTTCCATGCAACGTGTCCAGGTGTTGTGCAGACCACAGACTGAGAAATTGTTCTTTAGTGATCGTGCCATGTGAGAGCATATGTGGGAAACAGAAGTGGGAAAGTTACTGCATGACCTCTAGCCAACCCTTCTGCTTTCCAGTAGGATCAGGAAGAGCAATGCTTTTCAAGACACAGACTTGTCTAGTCTGCTTTTAAAAGCCTCCAGCGATGGTGATTTCACATTCTCCCCAGGCACAGTAGAAAGATCTCTGAGAGCTCAGCTGCATTGAAAATGGAGGCTGAGCAAGGCAAAATTTTCCTTCCAGCCATGAAAGCCTTGGAAAAGCAGAAAAGCAAGCAGGAAAAGCCCAGAGAGAGCTAATAATGACCCCTCTGGGAAGCCTGTTGCTGGCAGCCACCTCAAACCCAGCACAGCCTGTGTAGATGAATTGCAGGTGCTTCCATCCTATAAGTCTGTGAAGTTTCCTTTCACTTTAATATTTATAGGAAGCCACTATAACATATCAAACGTGTGCTCATCTTTACTCCATTAGTCATGAGAGAGATAACTCAATATGTCAAATATGCCCTGATCAAGGGGCAATCTCTCTTCTCCCCATGCCAAATGCAGGCCAGGTGTAAATGGATGCATCTCCATGAAAATTGTATCTTTTTATGCTGGCACTGAGCACAACCCTCTTGCTCAGCCTACTGGAACATTTCCCAGATACCAATGTCAAATCCAAAGCACATCATCTGGCCCTTTTCTTTAACCAGCCCCACGGAAAGAACAGGCTGGAATCATGCTTTCATGCCTTAGTACTTTAAGAGCATGAAATTGTCTCTTGGTGAGAGAGATGGAGTCTTTCAAGCCAGCAAAGAGGAGAGACATTTTTAAGCACCCTAACCCAGAGGAACCAAGAGCTGCCAAGGTCGGGATTCATCTCCTGTCTCCTTAGAAGTAGAACAGTGAGAGGTCTGAGATAATCACCCCAATCTCTCTGCAGGCTGGGGCTCTGGGCACCTCCAGAGGTAACTCATCTGACCCAGATTAGACCCTGTTTTTGAGAGGGAAATGAAGCATCTTCCAGGGGGGCCCATTTCTGCTGGCTGGAGAGGCAGCCTGGTGTGACTACATCAGCCTCAGATGCTGAACACCTAGATGCTTAAATTAAGGAAATGAGTCTTACTCTGCCTGGCATACAAAATTTCAGCAGTTTAGCTGATGTAAATCCCTGTGCATTAAGAACAGCTTATGAAATTTTACTTCAACCTTGCGTTGCACTGCTTGAGTTCAAGGTTTGAGAAACAAAAAGGGGAAAATAGAATTCTGCAGATATTTTGCTTCAACCTTTTAAAAAACTAGGGAATTCTGGGGTACTCCCAGCTCCCACAAGGTCCTTTGGAAATCTAAAATAATTCCATGCTCAAACCAGAGCTGGACATTGCAGCCAGAAAAAAAAAAAAAAATCTTTCAGAAATACTGTTGCATAGGGCACAGGGAATAAGCAGTGCAACTTTAAAAAGTCTATTTTTTTATCTTTGTATTTCAGAGATCTCATTCACATTCCGAATTCTTCTAGCTTCATCATTATCTGTTGTGCCTAGGTGGGCTTAGTATGAGTTTTCATTGACCTTTTTGTTTTGTTTCTGTTTTTTCCCCCTGACTTATTACACTCCCTTCTTCCTGTACTCCTGCATCTCCAAGTAAATCCAAGACAGCTTTGTTATTTATAGAGAAGCATAAATACTTCTGATGCTTTATATACCAGTACATTACCTGACCTCAAAGGGTTCTCATCACATAACTATCCAGAAGATACCAAAGCCTGTAGTACAAGTGTTGGAATGGGAACATCACCGTGGCATTGGAGTGATGAGGTCACCACTATAAATGTGCTGTGTTTTGTGGGAAAGAGTTATTCTATTTGCTTGCTGTGTCCCTGCCCATGGCAGTGGGATTGGAACTGGATGATCTTTAAGGTCCCTTTCAACCCCAACCATCCTGTGATTCTGTGATCTTCTCTAAAGGGAGGACTGTACATTTTATAGCCTTAAAGGTGAAAAGCTAACAAAGAGGAGTCATTTTTGGGTTAGAAGGGACTGTAAAGACAAATTGCTTCCACCCACTGCCATGGGCAGGGACATCTTCCAGTAGCCCAGGTTGCTCCAAGCCCCGTCCAACCTGGCCTTGGACACTTCCAGGGATGGGGCAGCCACAGCTTCTCTGGGCAACATTTAATTTATATGTTTCATGGGGTGTGACTTCAGCCCAGTCCTGTGGGCTCAGTGGCAGTCAGAACCTGCATTAATTTAGCCAAGAGAAACAAAGTCCTTCTTCCCTCCACAATGTGAACCCAAATTCAGTGGCAACTTGTATGTTCAGTGGGGACAAGAGGAGCCTGGAACACTTCAGCAGAGCTCATTTGGATGCCACTTGGGGCTGTGCAATTCTGCTGTAGCACTGTCATTCCTCTTCTGTGGAAGAAACATTTCAAGTGTTGCCTGTGTGGAAGGTAAAGAGGCCCAGACAATCGATGTGTTCAAGTGCATGTCTTTGAATGGGATGAGGAAATGTAAAGTCATTGAGGAATAAGAAAAGTCTTTCTGGGTACTGATGAAGTACATCCTCAGTGCTGTGTAGTCTTGGAGCAATTGTGATCTACTTTGGCTAAAATTGTTATGAGATGTTTCCACAATGCAGGGGGAAAAAAAAAAAAAAAAAGCTGGACTTAATGCATTTAAATCAGAAAGGGAAAAAAAGGAAAAAGTTGGATGTACACAAGTGAGACAGATACCATATCTGACAGATCTGTGCTGGCTTTGTGTTATTAGAATAAGCATTATACACCCATGGCCCTGCACACACCAGCACAGGCACACACACTTCTCAGCCTGTATTAATATATATATATGTGAATACTGTTATATTAACAGTTTTCCAGATCAAAAGCTACTAGCAGGCTCTTCTGGCTCCACACAGACAAAAATAAACACAGGCACAAACTGCATTCTGCTCAGTGATGCAACATTTTGCCATTTTAAATCATCATCCTTATCAGAGTCATGATTTCCTCATTGCTGGGATGTATTTCATCAAGTTGTGTGAGGGGGAAATGAAACCACCCCAAAATCAGACCCAGTAAGATCTGCCTGGGTAATATAAGGATATTCTCAGATCTTTTGGATGTGCATCCACCACACTAAAACTCATGGATACATATTCTAAATCCATGTACCCTCATTCCCCCAGTTGTACCCAGGAACATACCTACATCTAAATTAGGAAACTTTACCCAAAACTCTATTTACTCCCCCACAATCCCTTCCACAGACACAATTTAAAAAAAAAAAAAAATTCACTCTTTCCCTGAAGTCAGAAATAAGTCCCAGGAAGCTGCCAGAGGTTTAGGAGCTAAGCCAGCCATGCACGGCTCCGGTGCTGCTGACATTACCAGACGGCATTAATTTAATTCCACTCAGTTATGCTTTTAAATTTGATTTGAAAAATGTGTCATAAAATACCATTAAGTGCCGTGCAGCATTTGGAAGCAGCCTGTGATGTTCCCTGCACTGACAAAGTCATGGGGAAGGAAATGTAATTTTCATAGTTAAGTACTGGGGGGCATGTTGGGAGAGATTCCTTTAGAGAGTGGGTTGAGTGAATCAAGAATCTCAAATAAACATTATAGTCACTAAATATTTTCATGGTGTAGCAGATCCAGAGATCTGATTTCATGCTTTAAGGCCAAGGCTTGATTGAGAAAGAAAAGATACATGTGAAGGCTTCCAGATCAGTGGGTGTATCAAAGAGGAGAAAAGAGAAGGAAGAGACTGTGACATTCATAGAATCATAGAATGGTTTGGGTGGGAAGGGACCTTAAAGATCATCTTATTCCACTCCCTGCCATGGGCAGGGACACCTTCCACTAGCCCAGGTTGCTCCAAGCCCCATCCAACCTATCCTTGGACTCTTCCAGGGATGGAGCAGCCACAGCTTCTCTGAGCAACCCATGCCAGGGCCTCCCCACCCTCACAGAGAACATTTTCTTTCTAATATCTAACCTGAATTTACCTTCTTTCAGTTTAAAGCCATTTCCCCTTGTCCTGTCTCTACATGCCCTTGCAAACAGTCCCTCTCCAGCTCTCTTGTAGCCCCCTTTAGCTACTGGAAGGAAAGTTCAGAAGAAAGATTTAGAGAACCATTAATTAACCATTTACACTAATGTGTAAACATGCAGAATATTGGCAATGAAAAGATATGGTTTCACCCCTGATCCACTGTTACTGCAGAGAGATCAACACACATGGGGGAAAGATCAACACTCTTGGGGATGGTCCTTTGCAGGGCCAGGAGTTGGACTTGATAATTCCTGTGGGCCCCTTGCAACTCGGTATGTTCTTGATGACAGGGTGAGTTTTAACTGGTGCCCCTTCTAGCTCCAGATTCCACTCTCATTTTTTGGTTTTCCAAAACACAACTTTCTCTCCCACTTCCATGGCCAGCCCATTTGTTCAGAACCTGTGCTAGGCATCCTCAGAAGTACCTGCACACAGTTCTGGCTTGTCATCTGCAGTAGCTGGCAGATATATCCCCAAACTCATACCTGGTAATGAAGGAGCAGATGGTCTTATGAAAAGAACTGTGCTGGAAACAATTTCTCCTATCCAAAAACTCAGATTCTTTTTTCTCTCTCCCTAATCTGCATGTTATTCTGAAAAGACAAAATTGTTATTGGATGGTTTGTAAGAAAAAAAACCTGAGTGAATCCAAAAGTTTTCTGCTAATTGTCATTACTGTGTTTCAATATTATTGGGAAATTGTTATGAAATTGTCATAACTGCAAAAAAAAAAAACCCTAATGGGGGAGTTGTGCTTTTCTCAAACAAAACATGTCAGAATTTCTACAAATGTCTTTAAGAAAATTTTAGGAACAGATTTTTGAAAAGTTTTGTACAACCCCAAAAGGCTCTTCCCCATTTCCAGCAGTGAGTCCCATACCCCTGTTGGCAGCAAACCTTATTATTGTGAGGGAGGTGCTGACCAGCCTCTCCCATGGACTCACCCTGGTGGTTTTGCCCTCAAGGGATGGGGCTGGTGGCTGTGAGGAGCTCAGTTAGGGGGCTGCATTTCTCTGCTTAGGTCCTTGTGTTTCTTGCACCTCCTGTTGTGATCCTGGGTGTTTGTGGGGCTGAGCCTTGGATCACAGAACGTAACACAGTGTGATGGTGAGTGTACCTGGACAGCTCTGCTCTGGGCTCTTCAGTCAGTCTTAGGAAGATGGAGTGCATTGCCCTCACCCATTTAATTTAAACCCAAAGTATGGCTACTGCAGAGCACCCACGTGAGGGACTCACAGGGCTCATTTCCTAAAGTGCTACCCTTTCATCTCTCTCCCTTCTCGTCTTCCCCTCTTCTCTTTCCCTCTCCTCTCCATTATAATTTTCTCTTTGACCATCGCTTTTATTTCTCAGTGCCTGGTGGGGCAGGGAATGGAATGAATGCCTGTGTATCCCAGCCCTTCCCAGGGAGACAGCTGGGAAAACCGACAGCTCCTCGTCCTGGTGAGTGCTCCATGACAGCCCTTAAGCACCTGGAGCACTCCTTAGGAATACTGAGCAATCCACAGCTGTACAGTCCTGGGGCCTGACTGATACTGGGAGATGGCACACACCTGGAATACTGAGCAATTCACTCCTCACACTGGAATACTGAATGACCCTCAGCCACTGGCACTCCCTGAATACCAAACAGCTCTGCACCTTTGCAGCAGCAGCTGCCTCTGAAGGGAAACGTGGTGATGTGGCTCAATCCTCCTGCAGCAAAGGAGAGGAAAAAAAAAGGTTTGAAAAGATACAGAGTCAGTCTGAAGCTGTGGAGTTGGATCCTGAGCTGGGATTTTCCAAAGATGGTATGGAATATAAAGTGACCAAACATTACCGAAGGTTGTGGTGGGGGATAAACACCTAATTCAGTTTCTTTTGGGAGGTTTTAAAAATCCAGTTTAAAACTAAAAATGTTCCCTGGTGAACAGAGAAGGGCACTGCTGTTCCTAACAGATCCTGGTGTCAGGACAGGGACCATCTCTGCCCTGGGAGAGGCCAGGTTGGAAAGGCTGGAGACCTTGTTTGTGAACTTTAAATGACCTACTAGTGAAACCAAAACACTTCCTAATTTTTTCCTTTCCTAGGGTACTTCAGACAGGAGGTGTACAACAAAGGTTATTTGGAAACTCATTTTCCCCCTCCAGGGTATTAACACAAGCTTTACAAAGGCTTATAATCCCTTTAGACAACAGCAGCAAGAGCAGCAGCAACTACAAAGCCCTAAGCTTGGAACTCAATCCCCTGGTGATGGGCTGAACCCTCTGCTGAGGTTGCAAAGGAAAAGAGAAAGGTGTGAAGATATTTACATCAAACACATGGAACAAGAGGGGATTTTAATCAAACTTTTCTTTTTCATCTGTTCTTTCTTCTCTTGGAATCTGCTTTTTCTTTATCCTGAGGAAACTCAGCACTTGCTTTTTTTTTTTTTTCCTTTTTTTTTTCCCCCCTGTAAAAAAGGGCGGATTAAAAAAAAAAAAAAATCATCACAATCTCCCCTGAAAACTCCGAGTATTAAAACTCCAGGGCAATGCATCTCCAAAATCTATAAGACTGTAAGAAGATAAGAGACAAAAACCCAGAGAAATGTTTCCTCTCTGTGTCTTTGGAAGTTGCAGACGCGTGTATAATACCCCTAAGCCGGGGTAATCTGCTTGCCTCCTCCTGCCTCTCCTGATGCACGAGGATGTACTTAGCATTAATATTCCTCACACTACAGCAAATGAACACCCAGGAGGCAGCTGACTCAATCAGTGCTTGTTTTACTTACTGTGTATCGCTGAGAAAAACCCATAAACTAGAGCACGACAGATCTGTAATGCTCATTTCAATATGCTTCCCCTGCTTGTTCCAGCCCTGATGAACCTTTGGATTCAGCCAAAACCAAAGAAAAAAGAGTTAAGAAATATATTAGAACAAACACATTAGCAACGTGTGGTAAATTACCATTGGAGATTCCAGTTCCCCATGGTGGGAGCGTTTGTGGATAAACATGTTTGTTTACTTCATTTTTCCTGCTTCCCTTTCCAGCCTGGAATTATTCGCTCAGCGATGTCAAAACTCCCGAGTCTGACGTCATGGCTGTTTCCACAGCAACCAAATTGAATCAAGGACCGATTTCAAACCAGGTAGGCTGGAGCAAAAATAATTTGGAAAGAGGATTTGTCCCATCCTCCCCCATAAAATTGAAGGGCTCCTACCACTGCTGTTTGGAGATTGGGATTTGGTTTAATTAGGAAGGCACAATCACAAAATGCAAAGGAGCTAGCTGTTATTTTTGGAGCAGATACAGCTGCAGGGTAATTGAGAGAGAAGACTGTACAGACTGTGCAGATGAGCTTATTTCATGTGGCCAGAATCACATGCCAACTGGATGGGGTTTGATATATTGTCCCCCTGTTTCCCTGATCAATTCCTGCTATCCCTGATGGAGATCTACTAGTGCAGTCAGCAATTTGAAGGTGAGAGTGTGTTGGCTGGATCTGTAATGACTGTAGGAACCTACACAGTGCATCCCTAAGTGAGGAGTGATGGGTCCTGCCTCTCCAGTTTCCTGATATCAAAGCCTGTCTTCCCCTCAGTTCTTCATGTATCTACTCACCTTAAACCTCACTTTAACCCATCCTACCACTGGTCACTGTATTGACTTGATCATGAGGCTCCCAGAGAGGCTTTAATTGAATTTGCAGCAGAAGATATAGATCTGAAGAGACAGAGAGGGAGATGATGCTGGGGCAGTGGAAAAAGCTGCAGGAGACAAGTTGCCTCTGGAGAAGGTGATGCCACAGAAATTGCTTTGATTCATGGGAACTCGAGAGAGTTGGTGAAACAAGCTGTAGGCATGAACATGACTCTAAGGTCATGCAGATAACTTTGAGTTAATTTAGAGAGGAGGTTGAACGAAGACTTGAATCAGAGTCATCAGGTTTTTATAGGGGGATAACAGACACATGGAAGCATTTTGGAGGGAAAATGGTTAACAAATCCAAAACTGGATGCTCCAGAGGGTGAATAGCGTGACTGTGTATAAGTTTTGGTTAAAAGGTTAGTCAGCATGACTGCAGTGACAACAGTTTTGTTGGCAGAGAGGTTCATCTTTACTTGGGCTCCTGGCACTCAGGGAAGGGAGGCGGGAGTCCCACGGTCAGCGGGAGTTTAGTCAATCCAGCTGCCATCAGTCGGGCTTTGCTTGACTCCCAGGCAGTTGGAGGAGAGTTAATCCAGCTGCAGCTGGATGGTGTGCATTCCATGCTCCAGTGACTCTCCACTCCTGTTAATTGACTTCAAAGCCAAGCTCAGCCTGTGGGATCCCTGCCTCCTGCCTTGTGACCTGGATGTGTCTTTGCCCCTCCCTCCATGGTGCTGTTCCCTGCCAGTGTGTTCTTGGAGCAGGCTGCTGTTCCAGCAGGGCCTGGGCAGCAGAAGCCCTGGCAGTACCAAGCTGTGATCCAAACACTCTACAAGTTCTTCACGTCTGATAAGCAAACCGTGAAGTTTTCCTCCTGGTTTTACCTCCTTTGTGTTTCGACTGAGTCAGGCTCAGCAAAGCCTGAGCTGTCTCAGCACTGTGTGACGTGGCTGCCTCACAGGAGTTTGGGTCTCGGGTTGGGGCACGTCATTCAAATGTTTTCTGCCTCAGACTGGCTGACATTTGGTTCACATTGATCTCCTACCCCTAAGAAAAGCAATCGTGTATTCTGAGGGCCTTGAAACAAGCTCTATTGTGAGAACTCTGTTTTGTCTCCCTTCAGGCTTTGTTTACTCAGTCTCCTTGTCCAGAGGATGCAAATAATCACAAGGCCAACAGGTAACCCAGGGTGCCACCTATCCCATTCTGCCTCCAAGAACATCCCTTATTTTTCTTTCTAGGAATTAGAAGTGGTTTTCAAAGGCCTGCAGGGACACACACTAGAAGGTGACACAATGTGTGAGTGCTGTGAAGCAAACAATTTGCCCTCCAGTGTGCACCAGTTCTAGCACTAATGGGGCCAGGTCTGGTTTACCTTTCTTGAGTGCCTTGTTTGGGAGTTCAAGCACCTTCTCACTGTTATGTTTTCTGAATCCTGCATAAAGCAGACAAAAAAGTGGTGGCTCTACAGGATTAGGTGCTCTGAAGACAAAAGACCGTGTGCACTGACAGGTGACAGGCAGCTTCTCTTCCAGTCTTGGCCCTTGTTTTGATGTAATCTCTGGGTGTATGAAACAGTGGAATCTTTGCCCACCTACAGATTATAATGCAAAGATCTGTCTTCCCTCCTTTAAATGGAGTTGTACTCGCTGTTTGCACGTATGGGCACCGTGCTCCAGTTCAGCCATGGCAGGAACAGGGATGGAGCAGCCACGATTCCAGCCCAGTCCCAGCTCTCCTAAGCCCATACAGTGGTGCTTTGGAATCACAGACATTAAGGTTGGAAAAGACCTCTGAGATCACTGAGTCCAACCACAAATCTAACAGTGCCAGGCCCACTCCTAAACCATGTCTCTGAGAACCACATCTACCTGTTTCTTGAACACTTCCAGGATAATTCCATCACTTCCCTTTGGAGGAAGCCTTTCTCACAGGTCAAAGCCTCAATGACAGAGAATTCCCAAGTTATTAACAGGAAAACATTGGAGGATGTGGGAGCTCTCATCCAGTTACTGTCACTTCAGTGACGTCTTCAAGAGGTTCACAAATTGCCCCAGATTTGCCAGATACATCCCTTTTGCTGTGCCACAGCTCCTGATGATGCTGAGAGTCCACTCTCTGCTCCAGACAGACCCTCCCAACTCACCCAGCTGCCCTAAATCCCCACAGGGAAATCATTGCACCCTTTCCAGCAGGCTGAGGGAAGAGGTCTGACTCCTCCAGCCAGACTGGGATGATTCATGGCACCAGAGCAGGCAGCCCTGCTGATTTGAGCACCGGGAGTAGGGATGCACTTGGATGGCTTAAAATAGAATGTTTTTCCTGTGTCAGCATCTCCTGCTCCTCCACCCCCCACGACATTTTCTGATTGCATCCTTGAAGTGTCACCTGCACATTGGGTTTATGAGAATGGCAGCTGAGTCCCGAGTTCGGAGGGAGACTGGGAATACTGAGGAGGAAAGGAGAAGCTTCATCAGCAGAGACTGAGAGGGAGGAAAAAAATAGAAAAAGAAAGGAAAAATATCTGTCCCAACCTCTTCCCTTCAACAGTAAGGCTCTTGCCTTATTACCTAATGGAGCACAGCTGCCAGTGTTGTGAGAAGTGCTTGGGAGCCACTGGGTCAGCATGAAAATCAAGGAGCACTATCACTGCCTGTCCTGGGATGAAATGAGGTGGAGGAGCTGCAATGTGACCCTCAGGACCTGGTATTATGCTATCAGCAACACAGTGATTGCTGCTTGGGCTGACTCTAGAGGTGATGCTCACTGCTCACTTGTTCCTGTTCCCCTCATCACTCTTACTCACAGCAGATCTGGGAAATCTTTCAGGTATGAGATTGGTATTCCTGAATGTAGGGACTCCATCCCACACATGAAGTGCTGCCCCATGGAGCCAGAGCCCCATTCCAGCCCAGCCCATGGCCATCAGTCCCTGTCCCAGAGATCCTGTGGGATGCTGGGCTGCCCTGCCTGCCCCCAGTGCTACCTTGCTCCTTGCTGGGGTGCTGGGATAGGTCCCAGGCTCTGCCACTCAGCCCTGCAGGTCCCAGGGGGATCCCTGCAGCCCACAGGGAGCCCCCAGCTCTATTTGCACCCTGACACTCTCTTTCAAGATGAGGAGTGATGTTCGATCAATCAACTCTAATCACAGGCCCCTTGGAACAGAGACTCCCTTCCTCAAGTTTTAGATCATCTTGGCTTCCTAAAATATTACTAAGTAATACTAAAAGACATTTCCCACCCCCCTTTGAAATGCCAAAATGTGTCTGCTTTTGGGATCAGATACCATTTTGTTTTCCCTGAGCAAACACGTTGTTTACCACACAATCCATTATGGACGGTACAAAAATACAGTTTTATTTTTCTTACAGGCATCCAGCTAATGGATGAAGTAATTTAGCAAGGCTATTGTATTTCACTCAATAGCCTGTATGTAGATTTGTTGTGAAGGATAAAATGTTCCCTCTCCAAGCACTAACAATAGGAGCACAGTCTACCACTGACCTTGTGCGTGGCTGCTGTGCTGTGTGCAGGTAACAATGAGAGCCTGGGCCACTGCAGATGTTGGCTTTGAACAGCATGACCCATCCTCTTCCACAGTGCACACATTGGTATTGGCATATAAAATACAATTATTCACAGTTCTTTAAGGTTTGAATGAATACCTCTGATTTCTAACTGTCCTGAAAAAAAAATAGTTGTAAATCCCCATGCATAGATCTTAAAATTTAAAATCTGCAAGCTTCCACTGCTCTTTGTGTACGTGCTTTCAACAACTCTGTTGTAAGCGACTGGGCTGCCTTCTCTCCCTCCAGAAACAGTTGTATTTCTAAAGAGTAACAATCAGCATTCATGCAGGCTTTTAAATGCAATGTTTCCTAATTATGGGTGCAGTAAGTTCTGTTGATAACCTGTAAAACATTTTCATGTCTTCTGAGGTGCAAAAAGATTAGCTGAACTTATGATGGTATTATTCTACACTGTCAGTGAATTAATAGAGAGCACTAATGGAACTGTTCTCCAATGTCAGTGGGATGGGATCCATTGCATTTCATTATCCACCTGAGAGTCAGATATCTTGTCTAGGCTGGTTGTTCAGGATCTTTATAAAGTCTGTGCACAGTGCTACACATCTCACAATAATTATTCTCATACCAGTTCTGGTATCCAGATAGATGAGACCAATAATCTTCTGCAGGTGTCGGTCATGCTCTGGATTCACCTTCAGGTCATGGTCAGAGTAAACCCCTAAATTTTAGTTGGCTACATGTAGCTCAGAAACTATCCTCCAATTAATTGACAAATTCACTGGACTGGAACTAAATGAGGCATATCCTTAGTATTCAGTAGAACGTAAGTGCTTCCTGAACACACACCAGTTCATTCCCCTGAAAGCCAGATCCCTGAGAAAAGAACTGCTTCACAGGTTCCCTCTTTCTGCTTTGCCTTGAAAGCAAACCAGAGGAGGTTCTACCCAATATAAACACAGTTGGAAAGCACCAGGGATGATACTGTGGCCACAATAATGCAGATTTTCATACAATCAGAGCTTTGTTTTCATTCTGATGTTCCCCCACGTGCCCCTTCCATGAGATTCCTTTCAGGGCAGTGGAGTGTAGCAGCTCAGGTGAAAACATACAGATATAATGGTAATTCCATGCCCTGAGGCTCTTCTTGGTCCTTAGATAATGTCTAATCACAAGCCATTAATTGCAGCAGTAGAGCACTGCTGCTTTTCAAATACTTGGATTTGTAGATATGAATAAAATCAAAGTCCTAGGAAGCTGTTTGTTGTCTAAGTTCAGATATCTGACTTGGGTGTCAGAGATAACTGGCTGGAACCCCTAAAGCTCCTTGTAAAACCAGCAGAGAAAGACTTGAAAAAAATGGTAATTCATGCCAGGATCCTAATTTATCTGTTCCAAATCTGGAAGAGCTAATCCCTCTTTGCTGGCTTCAGAAGGAGTCTAGGAATATGACCCACTAAACTTGGATGCCCAGGATGTCTCACATGAGTCAGTGTGAATGAGAGATGATGCATTAAGACTTTATTAGTATCTGACAGCCTTTTGATCATGGTCTATAGTAGTTACAAGTAAAGACATGAGGGTGGGAGAGGTGCCAGCCTGTCTGACTCTGGGTTTGTTCCAGCTCATCTCAGCTCATAGCTGTCCTGCAGCCTCCTCTCCACAGACCTCTTCCTCTGTTAATTAACAGACACTGCCCCAGAAGTATTCAAACTACGCATCCCTCTCCTGGAATTTAATTTATCTAACTTTTCTCAAAATAAGCAATTTCTCTTTTGCCGTTGCCAAGATAAATCTCATTCTCTCACAAACTCCATCCTCCTAGTTTTGTCTCCACTTCCCCCCTGAGCAGTAAAAGTCTACTGGGTCTCAGAGGAGAGATTTTGCTCCAAGTCTGTTTGTGTCTGCACTCTGCACGTTCAAAATCATCCTCTCTAGAACAGTGTCTCTTGGTCCCATGCTGGAAGCCTGCAAGCTTCTCCAAACCTTGACCATCCAAGGCATCCACCAGGCTTCCCCCAGCTCAAATGCAATTTTTGGTGGAGCTCAGGGTACTTAATTTCTCTCCTCAGCAGATGGGGCTTGTGACTTCCACTTCAGGCCCCAGAGGTCTAAAAATCTTCCCAAATAACTCTCTCCTGAGAGGTTGCCCTCTCCCCATGTAGGCACTGAGAGTTTCTGGAAATGACCTCTCAAGTCTAACCTTGGGCTGAATACCACCCTGTCAACTAAACCATATCACAAAGTGCCTCATCTACTCATTTTTTGAACAGTTCCAGTGATGGTGACTCCACCACTGCCCTGGGGAGTCTGTTCCAAGCCATACCCCTCTCCTTTCTAACTGATAAGGATCAGGATTTTGCACTGGCTTTTTTAGTTGTCTTATGCAGGTTTTCTTTTATTCCAAGCAGAAAAGATGCCTGGAGAGGGGCATAATAGGGAAAGCATCCAGAAAACCTCAGTAAGTGTGTTTAGAGGGAAAGTATTCCCACAAGGAGCTCTGTCTGACTGGTGGAAAATGTCTTCTTCATTGATAGTAGCTAATGCAAAGCACACTGCCTGCAGCTTTTTATTTTAATGTAGACATCTGAAAGTGACTGTATGATGGAGGGAGAAAGGGAAAGGTTATGTGTCTTCACAGGCCCAAAATGGCAGTATAATGAATATAAAAGCTATCCTCTCCTCCTCTAATATATTCACTCACCATTCCACCCTCTTTTCTAGTGACTGTAAACAACATTTGTCATCAGCAATGGGCTACTTTTCATTATAAAACTGATCTGGAAACTACATTTTTATTTCACGTACATCAGTGGTGACGGGAGAAGAAACAGGGAAAGGGAAAATATATGTCTGGAGCAGGAGAGGGACCTGGGACAAGTGTAGCCTGCACAATTCTGGGGATCATTCATAGTCTGGCCTCCAAGACAGAAGATGGTCTAATGCCTCATTAAATCCTACTGAGCCAACGATGATGCATCACACCCTTTCAATCTTCAACGAAGGAATGCGGTAAAAAAATCCCTAATTTGCACGTTTAATGCATTCATTAAGCTATTAGTCTTTCAACAAGAGATTTAATAGCAAATTAACAGTTTTTATGAAAGAAAAAACAACAACAAAACTCCCCACTTAGTAGAATTACTTTTGTGCCAGAGCACAATGCAGGGTAATGGGCAATTAGGGGTTTCAGAGAGGAGGATGGGAAGATGGGTTTAATTTGTGTTTGGTTTATAATTAGCTAGTGCTTGGAGCTTAGAATGAAATGAAGTGGATCCCCTCGATGGGTAAGACACTGGACTCGGGTAGAAGGCAGAGGGGCTAATGAAAATGAAAGGGATGGTAGGATTTAGGGAAAGTCAGTGGTTCATACCTGAAAAAGTATTCTCACGTGATATGTGTTTTTTTGCCCAATTAAGACTTTCGTGTGGTCAGACACCGGAGGTTGAGTTTATGGTGACTTGTTACTAAATC
The DNA here is from genome assembly GCF_003945725.1 of Corapipo altera. Lineage (NCBI taxonomy): Eukaryota > Metazoa > Chordata > Aves > Passeriformes > Pipridae > Corapipo > Corapipo altera. Next base: position 7,249,344 of record NW_020884901.1, on the reverse strand, counting down.
GGGTCTTGCTGGATCCCTTCAGAGTCCTGACACCAGCTGACAGGACAAACTCCTTCAAAGCACAAGAGTTACGATCAGAACATTTAAAACTCAGCAAAAGTGCAGTCTTTCTGTTTAAATCCGCGCTTAAAGTTGAGCAAACTCTCAAGTGCTTTGCTTAATAAAGACAGATTGTTTATTTAGGTCCAAGGTCTGAAATTCAGGCTGAATTCAGTTTGGCAGATATGTGCCAGTGCAGATGGCTGGCACAGGGGCTGTTCTGTAACTTCGAGTTTGTGTAAGTCTCTTAAAAAAAAAGTCCTAATGAGAACACTGAATTCCAGGGAAGACTTTGGCGAGAGAGAAAGAGAATTGCAAAATCAAGTAGTTGTCTGAACTTACTGAAAATAAATATGGTACTTTACTTGAAAAGGAAAGAAAGAAGTGGAGCTGTGTTTGTTTCCTTGTTTATTTTTAAATGCCATTTCTAAGTTTTCTATTTCTTTGAAAAAACAGTTGACAGGATATTGAACACCAAATCCACAGGATTCTTGGGTTGGTTTTTTTTTCTTTCCACACAAACTTTAGGAAAAAAAATATTTTCCTTTTTTTTTTTTTAGATCAGAAAAAATTCTTTCAGGGATCTTACACTTTGATTTTCAGCTGGAGTGAGATAGAAAGAGGGAGAATAGTCTAAAATCAATTTCCTAAAGGTCTGAGAAATCATAAATACGGTTTGAATCAATATCTTGTGCATGAGAGTTTGTGTGTGTGTGTGTGTGTGTGTGTCTTCCCTCACACACATTTATTCAGCCAACTGCTTTCCCATAACAGAATATTCAGTTCCTTAGGGATAATAAATTGGCTTTCCAAAGTGGAATATTAGCACCAGGCAGAGGATCCTTTACATCTGCTTTTCCAAAACTTTTCTCTCCATAGGGGATTCTCTTCTCTCACTGACACTGGTTTTATGTATCTGTGTGAGCATTGACATTCAGGCCAGGAGAACACCCCTTATAAAAGTGTTTTTGTGCAAACTCTGAGAGCTTTAAAAACCAGCCTAAAATTAAGCAGGTGCTTAAGCCTTGTCACAAGCTGGCAATGCAGCCACATCTCAGCGTCCTTGAACCCTCTGTAGTGAGGCCAAGTTAATTCTTGTATGGCCATGGACTCAAAGAGCAGTTTTCCTGCCTAAGAATTCAGTAGGATCCTCAGGGCACGAGGCTGACTGTATTTGCATCCCAGAGCATTGTGTTCTGCATGCTGTTCTTCCAATATTTACCCAAGGTAATGGATAGTAGTAAAAAGACTTTACATTTTGGGAAGGAGAAGTTGGAATTAACAAACTGCATGTGCAGCTTGGCTGGGGGAGCTCCTGGCAGCAGATATCAGATTATCCACAAATGTTTCAAAGTCGAGGGTCTGGGCTGCTGTTGTGGTTCAGCAAAGGAGGCTCCTCCCTGGAATGCAGCTGGGTTATTATAGACACAGAATCCTAAACCAGTTTGTATAGTAAGGGACCTTAAAGCTCATCTCATTCCACCCCCTGCCATGGGCAGGGACACCTTCTACCAGCCCAGGTTGCTCCAACCTGGCCTTGGACACTTCCAGGGATGGAGCAGCCACAGCTTCTCTGGGCAACCTGTGCCAGGGCTGCACCACCTCACAGGGAAGAATTTCTTTCTAATATCCAATCTAACTCTCTGGCAATGTGGGAACCCATGTCCTATCTCCACATGTCCGTGTCAGAAGCCCTCTCCAGCTCTCTTGTAGCCCCTTTAGCTACTGGAAGGTGCTGTGAGGTGTCTCCAGTGCCTTCTCATCCCCAGGCTAAACAATCACAACCCTCTCAGCCTTTCTTCACAGCAGAGCTGCTCCATCCCTCTAAACATCTTCACAGCCCTCCTCTGGACCTGCTCCAACAGGTCTTATGTCCTTCCTCCCACACGTATTCGTGCTGGAGGGTCCCTTGCTGGGATGTGCAACAACGTCTTGGACACGCTGCTGGAACATCCCAGAGACTTCGGACATGGATCTCCACTCCAGAGGCTCCTGTGTCCCACAGCAGCAGAAGTAATGGATGCTGTCAGTGTTGTCCTGAGCCTTCTGCAGCAAACACTGTCAGCTCCTTCTTTTCTCCCTCTGGAAGCCAAATGCTATTTTCCCTCCAGTCCCCTTCCCTGCATTCCCCCACAGAACCATTCCAATGCAGTGAGGTGGGGATGGACTCAGCCACCCGTGCCCTGTGCTGTGTCTGCAGGTCTGGGAGCTCTGGAATCAGTGACACAGGACAAAGTGTCTCATTGCTCTGGGATCACCTTGGCTCTGTGCCTGCCCAGGCTCCAGCTCTCTGTGGGGAAGATGCATCTGAATCTCATCATGTCAGGTTTTTCTCCTCAAGCAGCTTGGGTGTGTGGGCTGCTGCCTGCTCTCTAAAAGCTTCTGAGATATTTGTAGCTGCTCTGCTTGTTCTGATTTTGCTGGAACAAAAATAATTACTCAAAGGACAGGGAAAAAAAAATGTACGTATGTGTACATGTGTATGGTGTATTCTGAAAAAAAAACCAGTTTGAAATGTGCCACAGGACTGCACTGTGTTTTAAAGGAATGTCATAAGGGAGACAGCTTTGTTCTTGCTGCACACTGAAGGTCCTGAATTAGGAAAATACCACAAGAGAGAGTTTGCAGGTTTTGAAAACTATGCCAGGATCACAGCTCTGTTCTGGAATTTCATTACAGTCCCTTATATATTCTGGCATGCTATGGTAAGGAAGGAGGAGCCCTGCCAATTTGTAAGGGTTATGGTTAAATTTATGGCTGGAGGACTGATCAGATCCAGCTAATGCATATTGCTGATATAATACTGAATATTTCTTCTATGTGGTCTTCAACTTTCTGGGATTAATTTCACATATGCAGAGAGAACTTGTGACTTCCACAACTTTTACTTCCCTGGGTGTAATGACAGATAAGGCAGATGTGCCCATTTCCCCACCTGCCCTGGTGCTGTGACTGAAAATATTTTAAACCCTTCCAACCTCAAATCAAAGAACTGTTTTAAATTTAATCTCTGAACACTTTGAGCTGAGTTTAAGGGTGAAATTTGCCTAATGGAAATCCTCAAAACCGAGCTCAGGTGGGACCGAAATGAAGTTTCAGCTTTTGCAATGGGTCATATCACAGGAACTCAATTCTCCATGTCTCGGGCAAACTTACCAATCATTTGCCCAATTATTGCACACATGTGTCTACAAAATCTGCCTACCTGTTATCCCTCCTGCTTTGAAGCCCAGCAGAAAGCTAAGACTGGCACAGCCAGCCTGTTGTAATTGAATTTCCCTGCCTCCTGCATTATATTTTATCAGGTGATGACTTGGAGGCATTTACATTGCACAGAACTGCTGAGGAGAGTGGCCGAAAAATGGTGTGAAAATGCTGATAAATAGCTCTAAATGAAAGCAATTTTAGCAAGAACTCCTGTAGGCAGCCTTGGTCTCCTTTTTGGTGACTCTAACACTCCCAAGTGAGAGCTTCCAGCAGCCACAGGCACACGGAGGGAGCAGTGTCACACAGCACCTGAGGCTGCAAGAGGCAAGAACTGGCTTTTCTTTTCCTTCCTATTGTCTGAGTCCAGCTGGATCGACTTAGTGGCCAGGTTAAAGCCCCAAAGTTCTGCTGCAGACCCATTCATTCCCTTGTGAATGGGAAATAGGTGAAGGATATTAGGGCTGACAGCCCTGGAGGACACAGCTTTTCCTCTTTATTCATCTACCAGTTGGATTAAAGGGAGGGGCAATGGCAGCTCCTCATGGGTGTATCTGAGCTCTGGTTTATAAGGCAAATATCTTAAGGCCCAGGTGGCCTCTAGATATGCTCAGACCTTGGTCTTCTCAGTTGTGTTTCAAATTTCATGCTGTTCGTTCTAAGACCAGAGTAAGGAACCCACAAGAGTTACAGCTAAAGCACCACCACATCAACTGGTCACCAGTGGATGGAAGAAAAGAGTCCTCCCAGGTTGTTATTTTTTGATATTAAGATTGAGACCAATTTCAAAGCTCTTTTGAGATGTATTTAACACAAGAATAAAGGGCTGGGGTGTGGGGGAAATGGTTTCTAGGCTCGCACTGATGGAAACTTGAAGCTCAAAGTACTTTTTTGTTCCTTTTTGTTTGTTTGTTTGGGGGTTTGTTGTGTTTACCTCTAAGTAGAGGTGGAAATAGCTCACTCCAGCTCCTTGTACTTAAGGATCCATTTGTGCTGCTGCCTCAGCTCCTTCCGTGGAAGGCAGTGAGTTGAAAGAGTGATTTAGACACTGTTAACACAAACGAGAGGAGACAGGCCAGTACTTAGCACGACAGACTACTCAGAAAGTTTAGACAGGGAAAAGCTGTTTCTTTTCTCTCTGTCGTTTCCCCTTTGCAGCCTGCAGATGAGAATTTCATAGCAGAATAATTCAAGGAGAAGGAACCCCCAGGTAATTCAGCTGCAGTCATCTGGCAGTCCTTAAAGTCCGTGGTCTGTGTGGCACAGCTCTGTGTGTGCTGGCAGGTGCTGTGTGTTACCACCTATAATAGAAAGGGAATTGTTCAGAATGAATGACAAGGCATATTTGAAATATCCAGTGCAAGCATTCAACAGGGAAACACAGAAAATACAGAAATGAGAGAGGCTGAGTGGTGGTGTTGCTGCTCTGTTCAATTTGAGTCCTAAAATACTGGATTCCAAATTCCTGGGTCAGATGGGAGGTACTGGAGGGCAAAGTAAAATGGCTTATGGGGCAGTGGACTGGCTGACCACTGAGTGGGCTGACTGTAAACCATATTTAAAGTATAAAAACAAAGGCAAATTCAGATCCATAAGGTCTGAATTAAAGCCTACTGTAGATCTCAGGGTTCTCCCAACTAATAGTCATAATTAAATCTAGTTTTCAGACATGCATTTCAGTTTAAGACCAAGAGGTAAGGAATAGCTTTATCTACTAAAGTGCGACTCATCTCTGTGCAGAACACCAGGGAAAAAAATCCTTTGCTCTGAATGCTACAGATTTAGTTTGGGTAAACACATGTAATTCATGGATGAATGTATTCCTACTTGCTTCACCTTATGGGAGTGAATCTGACCTCAATATTCAAAAACATGTTTTTCAGATCAATTTGACCTGTGTTACAGTGTCCATCCTTTGGGGATACAGAAGAAATCACTCCAGCATTATTCAACAACCTGGGAAGCACATGGACTTCTGATCAGAGTGTCTCTTTTTTTTTTTCCTCTCCCAAGATTTTCTGAGGAATGAGATAATTCTCTTAACTCTAGAAATAACTCTATTAATATTTTTGAATGTAACTGGTTACACTGACACAAGGGAACTGGCTGGAGATTTTAGGATAAAACAGAATCTGTTGTGCAATTCTCTAGATTAAAACCACCAGACAACTAAGTGAAAGTCAAAAGGAGAAATGCCTTGTGACAATAGAAAAATCAAAGTTTTCCAGATACTCTCTGGGGTGATGAGTAAACCTATAAAGAAAGGGACTGATCAGCAATGAGAACAACATTTCAGATGAGCTGGGGAGATAAAGTGAGACTTGCAAAATGTCAAGGTTTTAATTTCCTCGCAAAGGAGATTCTTTGTAGAGGAAATTAAAACAAACAGTAGAAATTCCTTACCCATAGTAATAAGGAGTATATAATGAGAGAAGAAGCACTGATGCCATGCAGGAAGAATGGGACCAAGTTTGAAAATAATCTGTGTTTGTCCTCAAAATAAAATGAATAATTTTCCTTTATTTTCCATAGGGATGTTGATAATGATCACAGCATAAAGGCAGGGCATGGATGGGAAGGAGTTTATGGACATTTAAATTACTCTGGCTGAGGCAGAAGTAAAATTCAAACTTCTTGATGTGATGATAATGAGAGGAACAAATTGCTTTGGTTCCTGATTTCTGAAAGAGCCCTTTTACAGAATGTTGGTTCAGCAGCAGGTTGATATTATTTGATACAAGAATAGTAAGCACAAGAATTTCAGAAAAAAATGATCAAGGCTCTTGCAAGTCCATTAGTGTGACCTCTAGTTTGCAGAACCAACTTTGAATGGTAGTTTAAATAAAATAGTGTAAGATGGATCACAACATCCTCTCTGGGAAAAGATCAGGAGAGAATAGTGTGGTACCTTGCTTGAGAAGTTAACTAATTTCTGTCTGTTTGATGTAATTTAGATCTGTATCCAAATAAGCAAGAAGGATTTGAGACATGCAATATGATAAATTCTCATTAAGGCAGAGGTAGGTCAAGTGAAGTTAAATCTGATCAGAAGAGTGTTACAATAAGAGAGAACTTCTACAAAAAAGAAGTATTTCTGTGAGGGTGGTTAGTAGTGAAATTCTTCAAGAATCAGCCTTGTCTGATCCAAATTCATGTATTCATTAATAGTGGAAATTATTAGTGATGAATGATGTTAAAAAAAGATGGTATAAACCGAGTGGAATTTGCTTGTGCTAAAGTACTGATGAGCACTGGACAAGTGAACTGAGAAATCTTTGTGAGAAAAACAAAGTTTATGAGCCTGAGAAATACCTGGAGATGTTAGACAAGCTCAGAAGAGTCTGCTGAAGTATCAGGATATGATGGAACTGTGGAAAAGGCAAATTCTAAGGTGCCTCAGGCAACGTCTGTCTAATAAAGCAAGAGAAATGGCAATATTTTTGTATCAGAGCCTGGCACAAATTCATCTGTAATGCCAGGTACAGCTCTAGATATCGGTGTCTAATGTAGACTAATTCAGATAAGGGTGGGTTCAGAGAAGGACTGATGGGAAAATCAAGTGGAGGGAGAGGCAAAGACTTGAATTTTTTAAGACAAGTAAACAACTGTTGTTACTAAACAGAGAGTCTTGAGGGGTATGTGGAAAAGATGAACAGAAGGATTCAAAATGCCAGAGAAGGAGATGATTTGTTCAGCTCAAGGGTAATGTTGACATGAGAAGAAATGAACGTCAACAAGCCATGATTAAATTTGAGCTGAAAAATATAAGCAGGAGTCTCAAAGTCAGAAGTGACTGAGCTTTATGGCAAAGTCTTTTGAGGGGAGAGAAAACCTGAGATCCTTCCCAAACGACTAGAGACACTAAATGAAGGTACTTACCCTTGGGATTTAGTCACATCAGATTCCCTCATAATTAATGTGAAGAGCCTCCTCCAGAGGGTGACTCAGACCTTGGGTGGGTTGAATCAGCTCAGAGGTGTCTTTCCCTACCCTGAACTGGGGTCTGAGGTAACTCATTTCTCCTCCTGGTTCCTCAGATCCTTAAAGTGTGATGGGTGGTGACTCTGCAAATGGGGAGGGCCAATTAATTCTTAGATGAAGGATGATTATTTGAAGATATTACATGGAGTGCCTGCATCATATTATATATTACCTGCAAGAGCAAATGCACAAATCTGAAGACTAAATTGTTTTAGATCAGTCTGATACTGCAAAGTTCCTACGTGCTGATGTCATTTCAGATAACTTTTTCTTGCACGTCTTCTAGCATTTAAGGCCCAAAAATATTTCAAAAGGAGGGTTAGGCTGTCACAGTTACTTTGTCTCAGTTGTGTGCAGTGTCTGCATTCTGCATTGAATTATAACATGGTCTCAGGTGTCGCAGGAAATCATGGGAAGTTTAATTTTGGGAAGAAAGATGGGTTGTTCACAGTGCCCGTGGGCAGTAGGTTTTGTCTCTGTGGGAGAAGGAGCAGAATTATTGACTTCTAGCTCTTTGAAATTGAGTCTGGATTTATTACAACAAATCTTATTAATTTTGCCTGGATTGCCAAGCTGTTTGGAGCAGGGATGAAGCAGTACCAATCTTTTGGGCATAGGTGATTCCTCTATTTCACAACGTGTAGTGGCCTCTTTTATGAGATACAACAGTGTGGCTACATTAGTCTGTCTCCTGATGTACAGCAGTTGTTATATCCTGATTTTAAAGAAATTATGTTTCATTCTCTCTAGCGTGAGCAGACCAAACCTCTGTGACTATGTTTTTCAAAGTGCAACATTTAAATGCCCCTTCCCAGGCCTCTCACTGATCTCCATCTCCATTTTATAAAGTGGTGCTAATTTGAAGGCATTTTAAACTATGCAGGAAAGAAAACTGCAAGTGGAGGTTTGGGGGTGATGGGGCCTCCAGCGAGGGTGAGGAGGAGGAAAAGGAATCTTGATAATGCTGCCCTTCCAGGGATTCTGCCATTAACTGATGCATTATTTTTCTAAGCTCATTAAATAACCCTTAGAACTGTGAAAAGGTCAAGAGAGAGGGGAAGGAGCTGAAGCTGCCTGTGGATTTCGGTCTTACAGCAATTTCCAGGCAAGCTGAGGAAGGAAGAGGGGGATGGAAGAGGCAAGGAAGGAGGGGAGTGGAAAAGAACTGTTGCTTTTTTTCTATTCATCTTTTTATGGAAATAAATGTTTATCCTCTGAACTTTCCTTACACCAGCCATCTATCCAAATCCCACTGCAACTTACCTGTAGCAACTGCTCTCTGGTGAAGCCACCAGCTGTTCTTTACAGCAAACAACCAGTTGGGATCATCTCTGGATCAGCTTAGACATGGGGTTGATGTCTTTGCCCATCACTGAATACCCTTCATGATCTGAGGCAGGAATTTTTGTCTGGCTGCTCTGGAAAACCCAGACTCATTAGAAACACCAAGTGCAGGAAGGGCTGAGGTGTGAATCCCATTTGTTACTTTTTGATGGGTTTATATTTTGAACCACGTTGCAGGACACAGATTTAGCTCTGCAATCATAAACCTTCCAAAGAGATAGTGAGGAACAAGGTCTTCAAACCCAGGGATGCTATGGGAGCTTGGGACATGGGAGATATGTTTGCCTCTTCACAGATCTCTCCCTCAGCTGCTGCAGCCAAATTCCCTCGAACAAAGAAATGTTTTCTTTCGTTTGGTTCTTGTTTCTTAACTTATGAAAGAGAACATGCAAAGCAAAGCAAAAAAAAAAAAGGAAGAAAACAAGTAAGTGAGACAAGTTTTCAAACTGAACCAATAGAAAAATCAAGAGTAATGTTGCCTGATCAAATGGAATAATGAAGTTCACCCATTGCAGAGCAATGGATGATATCTTTGGTACTTTTTTGATGTTAATATGAGATTAAGGTGAAATGTGAAGCCGGTAGAAGAGTAGGTCTGTGATGAATCGGTGAGCAAAGAACATAATTTGAGTCCACTATTCAAAGAAACTCCCCAACAAAGCCCAAATCCCCTCACTTTTTTTGTGCAACTCACTGAGGCTCATCAAATAAACCAGTGCCCCAAACACAGAACATGCCACAGGATTTGATGCAATGTTCCCCCTCTCCTTCCAGAAGAAGTTATTCAAAAAATCTGCACAAATAAAAATCCAAGAAATTGGATTCCATATGAATAACTACATAGTGTTGTGACATTTAAAAAATTTTGGGTTTTTTTTTTTCCACAGCCAATGAATATAAAGCACAAATTTCTGCCCTTTGCCTTTAGAAAGCTGGAAGAATGTGTGTTTATTTATCTCAATGCAGAAATTGTGTGAAAGCCTCATTTGTATGGGTCAGAAACAGAACAAGATTGTTTTCTAAGTTCAAGGCTATTCCCATCTAGGACTGGATTTTAGTAACTGATGTTTTAGTGCATTAAGGTGAATTCACAGCACTGCTGATGGGGTCTCAGCAGTCTGTGTGCAATCAGTTCTCGTATCTGGATGTCACAGCACTCTATTTTGCCTTTCTTCAGGCTTGTTAATCCTGGTACTCTGCTGAATGTGCACCAGTGCAGCATTTGGACTCTGAAAATGCAAATCCCATCAGCAATTTCACTCAGCTCCACAAAACATATTTGCAGTTGAGGAAGAGTTGTTTCGATGCTCTCTCTGTGTCCAGCATAGATTTGATCTTTGCTGTGTCTTAGTCCTGAACTGGAGACACACAGGGAAACAATCCATGTCTTGGTGGCCTGAGGGCAGGTCCCTGCCCATGTGGATGGGGTCCAAAACTTAGTGTTACCCTTTTGAGCCACATGCAAGGGCAAGGTGGAGATAACAGAGGGAAGATGCATCACTTGACCCTGACAGGGGATGTAGTTCTGTCCATAGTGATCCCAGAGTGGTTAACCTCAATTTATACATCATAACTTCATGTGCCAGATCACACCCTGGATTGTAAGAACACAGAGCAGAGAAAGGATGCTCAGTGCTCACAAATAGACTGAGGTCAATGGGATTAGGGTGTTCATCCTTGCTGGGCACAGCTACAAATCCCAGTTTGTGCTGTTTGCTTCTGAGTTCACAAAGAGCACAAGAGTGATGTCTCCATGTTAGAACCCGTATTCCCCCACCTACGAGTGTGTGAGGGCACCAGCAGCACATCTGTAGAGCGGGGGAAGTGTTTGGAATGCATTTCCCTTGGGATTAGCACTTGAGCAGAGTGGTGTGTTGAGCCAGAGTAACACATCTTTATTTACTGAGCAGATTTTGCATGTTGGGCTGTGTGAGCGAGTAAGTACAAGACTCAGATGAGCTTTTCCAGAATTGGAACAGTTTCTTTGTCAGTGCTGTGATTCCTCTATTTAATTCCCCAAATCTGCTGTAATCAGAGTGGCTTCACCCATCAGCTCAGCCGAGAGCGAGCGCGGGAGGGAGGAAGCATCTCTTCCTTTGCAGCTCTCTGTGTTCTCAGGCATTGCATCAAAGTGGCATGGACCCTCCTGGGAAAGGGATTTGCTATAACTCATGTCAGTCCCAGCCACATTATGTTTATGGATATGATGGACTGAATACTAAAATTACCATTTGCACAAATGATCCCACAATTCCTTCAGGCCTACTGTGTCCCTTTAATAGTCCAATCTTTCAATAATGGAGTGGAGATCAGTCAGAACTCTCTGAAAATCCCATCTTTTTCTTTCATTTCTCTTTCTCTCTCTTTTTTTTTTTTTTTCCCTGCTCCTTTTTTGGGGGCCTTTTTATTGCACACATTATTTTCATCCTCTCTCTGAGCCACATCCATTTACCAAGCGGTTTTAAGGGAGATCAAAAATGAGATTCTCAATATTCTGTTAATACCCCAGAAGTAGCAACGTGGCAGACAATTCATTGCTGCTTGGGGCAGTGAGTCATGCAGAACTCAGAAGTTCAGGAACTACACACAGGGAAGAGGGATGCTATTCATGAGGCCTCAGAAACAAATATAGTGCAGGAATGATTCCTCAAAGAGCAGCTTCCCTTCCTTAATAACATTCATTGCATGCCCTGCTCCATCTCCTTTCAGTTTCTACTCATTTCTAAGATACTTCTTGAGATTAATATACATGGAAAAACAGTTGCCTGATAGTGCTAAACCCAAGAAATTATTAATTGCATAGATCAAATGAAGGCCTGGATTAAGGTCTAAGCAAAATCAAGGAGGGTCTGACTCACTTTTATCTTTAGAAACAGTTCTACTACAGTTTTATTCACCTTTTTCTCGGGAAAATAAATATTCTCTCTGTGAGAATCAATAGGACTTGTTGTGAAGTGAGTTTTTAAAGACTCAGCCATAGATAAAAGGGATAAGGGAGACTTAATAGAAGTGGGATGTGCAAAACAGGTTAGAATATAACTTCAGGTTGGTCTACCAAAGAATTGAGTGGAGATGGACAGGCACTGAATACTGGCTGTGGTACTTGACACAGGGCATGGTCTGGAAAGGTGATGGGAATGGGAAACCTGCTGACAACAACAGAAGTTCCTGCCAGTTATATTTAGCCAGGAGTCTGGGGAATTGGGAGCACTAAGAGGTTGTGCCCTAGAAAGGAATGGTGCTGTATCATGTGTCCCTGTTTGGCCTGCAGCCCACAGTGCCTGAGCCACATGCTGAGGTGGTGCCAATCCATAAAGCTTCATGAAATCCATAAAGCTCCATAAAAAATGAGTTTAGGGAAAAATTTTTTTCCCAGAGAGAGTGGCCAAGCACTGGCACAGGCTGCCCAGGGCAGTGGTGGAGACTGTGTTTCTATGATTTTAAGTCAGTGGACTGGACTCTCATCAGGGTTTGGTGGAGCTGTACAAATATACAAATGGGAAACCTGGATCTTGCTTTTTTACTTTGTATTCATACATTTGTTGATTTCTGAATCTCTCCCAGAGCTTCATTCCGTCCTCCCACTTCCTCAGTTTTCTCCTTCACTCTCCTTCTGTTGCCTGCAGTGCTTTTTTCTCTCTCCTCCTAAAATCGTCCTTTCTATTTTATTTGACATACATTTTTCTTTTAGCTCTTTTCTCTTTTCCTCCCTTCACACCAGCGTGCTAATGGTATTTTCAACCAAAATATGGATGTGGTCCTGCTGAGTGGAGATGATGCCCTGGACATAAAACCCACCCAGGACTATGGTGAAAGCCATTAGATTTCAGGGTGAACACAGCCCCATTCAACCCCTGAGCTGAGAGCACCAAAGTCCCTGTGACAGTGTCGTGCTCAGGGACAATTTCTGCCTGGAAATCAGTTTGCTGCTTTCTCTGGGAGGCTCTGCAAAGCACAGGCAGCAGCTGCAGAAATTGGGAAGGCGTCCTCGGGATTTCAGCAGCCTCTCAGTGGGAGATTCCACTCCTGACTCAGAAGCCCCATCTCCCTTCTGCCTCTCCAGTGGTGGGAAGCTGCTGCTGTATGTGTTGGTAATTATTTCCCCTGTTGCATTTGCTCTGTTTTCTCGCTCACGTTAACACGGCTCCTCTCGCTGCCTGTGCTCAGCTGCCTATTTGTCATTTCTGCTGTTTGATGTGTCATGGTAATCTATGTGCACCCAGCCTGCTGTGCATTGATATTTACTAATGGAGCTTCTTGTATGCACAGGCTGTTTGCAATAAAAGGATAATGAAAAAAAAAAAAAAAGGCAAAAAAAAAGCTCCTTGACCCTGGCCAAGCGGTTTGTGAAATCGCAGCTATCGACAGTGGGGTATCCACCCTCCTCCTTAGGGTGGAGAGGAGGAAAGAGGGGTGAGTAGGGACCTGGAGAAGGTGTAAAAGAAAGGAGGAGAAGGAAAAATACAGGAGAAACTGTGAGCAAGCTGAGAAGTGTGTGAAAGAGATGTCATTCCAGGGAAGAGGAGATGGGCAAATGGAGAACTGAGTATTGTAGGGGGAAGGGTGGAAAGCCAGGAGGGAGATGGAGACTGGGAGATGGTGCAAATAGAAGGGTGAATGTGGGAAAGGAATGAGAAAAGGCAAAAATGAAGGGAGAAACACAGAGGCAGAGAGCCCAGCTGGCTGTGGAGTAAATGATTATGGCCCTGTCCAGAGTCAATAGAGGGACAGTTGGTGGCCATGAGCAGAGCCAGGCTGTTCACACCACTCAGGAATGCAACCTGTGAACTTCCAAAGGCAGTTTTTGATTTATGGCAGCGGAGGATTTGTCTCCATAATCCAATTTCTGTCCCATAAAGAGCACACGGCATCACCTCTACCTAGAGCACAGCTCTTTGTTCTGAGGCTCACTTCAGTCTCTGTCTCCTCATTGTCACTCTGCTTCTCTGGGCTGTGCCACAGCCTGGCTGAGCCAGCTGAGGCTTTCCATCCAGGAGCTTGTGGAATTAACTCTGGACACAAAAGCAAGTGTGTGTGTTAAGAGCAGACCTCTCTGGTTCTCTCACGAAGCTTTTAAAATTCCGGAAAGTTTGGTTTTGCTTCCCCCCCCCACCCCCACCCCAGCTTTGCCATCTCAGGGGCTTCTGTTCTTAGTGATTCCACTTTATCAGGGGAAAATCAGTTGCCTGCAAAGATGGTCTTTGTTCCAAGAAACTCAATGCCTGACAGGCTTGTCCTGTCAGGAGGATCCCTTTTTCTGTCTTGAAGAACAGAAACACTTTACAGAATTTGTCTTGCAGTAAGATTCTTATTGATTTTTAAGGATCTTTCAGTATCAAACAACAGTGGGATCAGTAGATGTCTTCATATTTGCTAACTGACTAAAATCTTTCAGTGAGATTTTTTTTTTTTTATTTAAACCCTGGACTAGTCCAAGTTTTGGGAAAGAAATGAAAGCCTCTGAGAGCTGACTGCAAGATGCAGATGTGGATGCCAAACATGATGGTATCTGAGGGTTTAGTGCCTCATTAATGGCACACCAAAAGCCTATCACAAAGCTGTGCTGTGGTTCCAGAGCAAAGGGAAACAGTTCAACAGCAGCCATCGAGAAATGCTGACTCAGCAGTGCAACAGGGAGGTATTTTTCCAGGGATGCAGGATCCCCAGTGCTGAGCACAGAGCTCCGGCCCTGCCCTGCAGCTCTGTGAAACCCACTTTGAGGGAAACACAAATTATCACAGGGACTAACCAGTTCCCAGGGTCATCTGCAAGGCACCAACCCGAGTCTTAGGGCTGCCAAGGAAACTTGGGAGGAGAGCACATCTCCCCTCTCCATGTCCCTCCCAGCTGAGCTCTGCAGGATTTCCCGCTCCTGCCTGCAGTGTGAGCTGTCCAGTGCAGCAGATGAAGTGAACCAGGTTCAATTCGGTGCAGACAACCTGCATCATAGCTCAGAAGAGGTGGGGATGCCTGCACCTCCTCAGCTGGTAGCAGCACTGCCTGCCCAGCCCTCAGCGTGCTCCCTTGCCTTTCCACAGTGCCCGGGGCTGGGATTCTTGGGATGCGGGCAGCGCTGCCTGTGTCAGACGATGCCTTCTCATCCGGAGCTCTGGTGACTGTAAAAATGAGAGCAGGGTTTGTGCAGAGGGGCTGCTGAGAGTGGAGTGCAGCCACCGGGGGCTGGGGCACATTGCCTTCTCCTGGGCAGCACCGTAAGTGCTGGTAAATCGTACAACAAAAGCAAATTAAAGCTGATTGCCTAAAGCAAAGCACTTAAATCCATACTTAATGGCCCAATTCCCAGAAGAGGGCAGTCCTTGGAACCAAAAGGCTTACTCTGGCACGTGACTGTGGCCTTCAGTGTATTTTTGTGTGTTTTAAGATGAAGTACTTTAGGATGAGTTACTGTCAAGGTTTAAACCCAGCTGGCAAATCAGCCCCACGCAGCAACTCGCTCGTTGCCCCTCGGCAGGATGAGGGAGAGATTTGGGAGGGTAAAACTGAGATAACTCCTGTGTTGGGATAAAGACAGGTTAATAGGTAAAGCAAAAGTCACAAATACAAGCAAAGGAAAACAAGGAATTCGTTCCTCCCTTCCCATGGGAAGGCAGGTGCTCAGCCATGCCCAGGACAGCAGGGCTCCATCACAGATAAGGGTGACTGGGGAAGGCAAACACCAGCACTCTGAATGTCCCCCTCTTCCTCCTTCTTCCCCAGATTTATAAGCTGAGCATGATGCTATAAGGTGTGGGATATTCCTGGGGTCGGTTGAGGTCACTTGTCCTGGCTGTGTCCCTTCCCAACTCCTTGTGCACCTCCAGCCTCTGTGCTGGTGGGGTGAGGAGCAGAAAAGGCCTTGACTCAGTGCAACCACTGCTCAGCGACAGCTAAAACACCCCCCTGTTATCAACACTATTTCCAGCACAAACACAAAACACAGCCCCACAGCAGCTACTATGGAAAAAATTAACTCTACCCCAGCCAAACCCAACAGAGTTTCCCAGTGGCTTTGCTGATTTAATTTAGGCAGGAGGTGGATGTGGATCTGTGAGCTCATTGAAGTCAGCTGAGCACTGTATCCAGCGGATCCAGCTGTTGGTGAGCATGAAGTGAAGCTGGAGCCAACTCATTCCACATCCTCCTGGCAGTGAGAGGCAGCACGGGTTGCTCTCCAGGTCCTCACAGAAACACATCCCCAGTGACAGGAGAGGTGCTCTGCTCTTGTGTGTAACTTGGCAGCACTTGCTGCCATCCCAGAGCCGCATTTAGTCGCTGTTTGTTAATCCTTCTGTGGGGTTTCACAGAGGCAGGAGGAGCAGGGCTGAGCTGGAGAGGATTAGCAGGAGTAACTTACAGGCAGGGATCTTATTCAAAGATATTCTGATGTGGGTTTGGTGCAGTCTGTGGCTTTTAGAATCTCTAATACAAAGGCAATTATCAATGATCCAATCCAGACCAAAGGAACTGCAGTGTCTGTTGCCTTTTACTCATGTTTGAATAGCCAAAGGTGTTTTTTTTAAACTCTTTTTCCCCCATTGTTTGACTGGTATTAACTTGAGCAGTTTGCTGTTGAAAGCTAAAAGTGTTTTTTACAAGGTTTCACAGGAGCAGGTCAATTACAATGAAATGTTTGATGAAGGATAGTTAAAATTAATTGTTTTGATTTCATTTTGGTAATGACAAAATATTTTGTTTGAGAACAGAAAACCACTTGATTTTCACATTTTTCTCCAATCTAATTTGTATGGATTTTATATTACACCAAGGCATTAATTTTAAATAGCTTGTAATAGCGTAGATTGCAGCACATTATGGCATTTTGATGTCTCTGTGTGATTTTTTTAACACAATTTCTCTTCTGTGGCAATATTTGAGAACCTAGGCAACTACTTCCAATTCAGAAGAGGAATTTCCTGTAAAAATAGAAGTTCACTTTACTAACTACAGCTACGACCCGAGCAACTCATCCTTTCCTTTCTCTTCTCAAAATACCCACCATCCTTCTTCCCTCTGCCTGCCTTTAACATTCCTTCCTCATTTTTATTTTTTTTCCATTTCTATCCTTACACTCAGCAAAAATCTTCTGTAATCTAAAGAAATAATGAAGGTCTATGTATAAACCTCAGTGCAGTAGGGACAAAATAGGGGTATGGGCACAGCTGGGTTAGGTTTTGTTCCAGTGCAATGAATTTTCATCCCTGTAGTCCATACATATGCACACACAAATATATATATTTCTATAAAAACATCCACTCGTGTCTGCAATAGGCCCTGGCACAGGTTGCCCAGAGAAGCTGTGGCTGCCCCTGGATCCCTGGAAGTGTCCAAGGCCAGGTTGGATGGGGCTTGGAGCAACCTGGGCTAGTGGAAGGTGTCCCTGCCCAAGGCAGGGGCTTGGAGCCAGATGATCTTTAAGGTCCCTTCCAATTCAAACCATTCTGTGGTTCTGTATCCTTGTTATAACGCCACTATTTAGCTCTGTGAGCCACAACAGAAAATGAGTGGAAGTGGAGCATTGGAGTAACAAGGAAAAGAGAGCAGAGGAAGTGAAATCAGAAGGTGAAAGGACAAGAGGCAGAATCTCGTGTGAAGAGCTGAGAGAAGTGGAGGAGATGTGTGTGCATAATGGGGGAGCAGGGATGAACACTCTGTAAGAGACACTGCTGGTGGTGACAAAGGAATTTCGGTGGCAGGTTTGCTTTTTCCCTCCTAACCCCTCTCTGGCAAACTTGATGAGTGTCATTCCAGCTAAATTCCTCTGTGTTGTACCTCTCAGCGTTTCCATCTCATTTCTCTCACCTCTCCTGTTTCTATCCCATCACACACTGCCTCTCCATCTCTGCCAGACCCCTCTCCACCCTCCCAACGGTGTCATCTCCTCCCTGGCCACCAGCCACGCTTGGGGGGCACAGGCACCCTCACATACCTGATCCTCTGTCCCCTGGAGAGCTGATGGCTCCAGCAGCCTTTCCCTCACTGGTCTCCAAGAGGATGGCTCATGTTTGCCAACAAAGAGATCAGATAAGCCCAGGGAAACAAGGAATGGGGTGAGGAGGAGAAGTGTAAGTGTGTTGGGGGAGAAACTGCACATGAGAGACATTAGACATGTTAAGTATGTAGAAAGAAGATTAAATACAAAGCTGATGAAAATCTATGAAGACTAGGCTAGGTTAGGTAAGCCTAGAAGTGAAACAATGTGGGAAAGAGGCAAAGGAAAGAAAAAGAGAGAGAAGGACTGGCAGAGGAAGGAATGGTCCTTCATCTCATCCAAGGAATGTCTTTGCAGTCACTCCAGCCTTTGCATAACCCCTGTTTCTGGGGACAGCAGAAGCTTTGTGAGAGGATGTTTGTTTTTAAACAGAACCTTTTCTCTTGATAAGATACAGATTTCACAGGGACATTGCATTTTGCAAGGTTATCTTTTACAAGTCAAAAGGGGAAAAGTCTTAATACTTCAGTCTATCCATTCCTTAGGACTGTTAAATGTCAGTGGAGAGAACACCTGGAAAACTTCTCCGGCTGTGTAGCTAAAAAGGACTGAAACAAACTTGTCCCATGAATAAACTGTTTACACTCTGTCTTCACAAATACATTAGATGGCTATTTGAGAACAGTGGAATCCAAATATAAACAATCACATGTAAACACATGTAAATATATATATACACACACACACACACTGTGTATATTTATTCAGACTGTAAATTCTGTGTTTGTCAGCTTCCAGTGAATCCATTACTTGCACAGATGCAGCTGGGAGCCCCCTAACCTGGCACAGCCTGGGATATTTCCCCCTGCAGAATCCACCCTTCCCAGTAAACTGGGAGCTCATCATACTTTAAAAAAATTGTACTGTTCAGGCCCACAGGCTTTTCTGTGCTGGTGAAAGGGCCAAATACCTCTGCTGGTGTGAAACCCATCCCAAAGACCTTGCGAGTGTCTCCTATCCCTCACTGGCAGCCAGGCAGCCGCGCTTCATTTCCTGCAGAATCTCAGCTGCTCGGGTATTTATCAGCAGCATCTGTTAAACAATCTGGAGGGGAGCAGTAAATGGTGCCATTAGTGAGGGCTGAGGAGGGAGGTTCTCAGCAGCACAGAGAGCAGAGGAGATGAGGCTGTGCCTTGTGCGTCTGGGGGGGTGTCGTGACCTTGGCTCCCGGCTGATGAGCGATGCTGTGTGTCCTGGAGCAGAAATGAGGGCGATAATGTTCCTCTGGATGGATGTGTTCTGGTCACCAGGGCTGCAGAGGGATGAAGGGGATGGATCATTAGAGAGACAGAAACAATTAGTGTCTCAGTGTTGAGTTCTTACACTGGTACTGACCACGAGTGAAGCAAACAAACACAAGAAAGAACATTCAGGAGTGTATAGTCCCTTTCTCCTAAAGGTTGTCTTCCATATGGAGCCTTTTCTGCCCTTACTGACTTGCTGTTGATACTTTTGGGGTCCACAAAGGGTGAGCCATAATGTGCACAGGAGACTGAAATCCATTAAGATGATTAAGTGACACTCACAGAATGTAAATCCCTTTGCAAATAGAACCTGCAACACCCCGAGATTCACCTGCTTAGTCCTAACCCTACTTTTACATTCACAACCACAACCTTCACCACCTTCTCAAATATCCAGTGGATTCCTGCAAAATCAACACCAAAAATCCAACACCTCTGATTCTTGTGTTGAGCTTGGTGCACTCTGAAATGTGTTGTGTACAAATCCTCCTTGCCCAGCCTACAAAATACTACACAAAAATACTCAGCAGAGGAGATCCCCTTTCTTTACCTCAAGAGACAGCCCTGATGGGATAACGGTGCCTGTTGATGGTTGAAGGGTGTCCAGAGCCCTCCCAGCAGCAGTTCCACTTCCTTTCTGGAAAGGAACTGGGTTCTAACAACAATCAAAGTTTTCCCTGTGGCATATTTTGTCTTTCCTTTTGATTTCTGCACCTGCACACTTCTAATTCATTTCTTCAATGGCCCTTCAGCTGTTACATTTTTGCTTGTCAGGGTGCTTTTTTTAATTTTCCCCCCACTTATAAATATATAAAACATTTAATGAAGAAATAATGATATTTTCCCATGTCACTGACTATTTTTCCTGTCATCCTTGATGTGCTGGTAATGTGGGCGGACATATTATTTATGACCAGGGAAATTAAATATTATTTCACTTTTTTTCCCTAATGCAATCTGTGTCATCTCCCAGTTCCCAATTTCTTTCCATTAAAGTTATTGTCTTTGCTGTTCCACTCGACCGTTTGCTGTTGGTTTTGTAGCAGCGCTGCCAGAAGATGCAAAAAAAACATAATGGAGAAAAGAAATGGCATAATTTGCAGGAGATACTTTTCTCATCTCATTTAAATGAAGACAGTTTGTTCCTGAGTGTCAAAAACATCAAGAGCAACAAAAATATGGAAATTGGTAGTTTCTTGCACTAGGAATACTTCCAAAGCTCTGGAGATTCTGTCTCATTCTAGTAGCTACTAAAGATGTGCCCAAGCCAAACCTCCAGCATAAAATAACTTAAAATGCTTGAAATCTGGGCCTGAATTTTTTAAGTCTTTGGCCCCAAATGCTTCTCTCATCTGCTGCCAGAATGTCCTCAAAACTGGAACAGGAATCACAAGCCCTAACATATTCCTTAATCATTTGGGCGAAACGGAGACAAAATGGAGCTGAACAAGGTGATCCTGTGATGTGTCTGACACAGCCTGTCGTGTTTATCTCTGCTCGTGCATTTTCTAGTCCTTCCATAACTGATCACATGAGATGAGAGCATGGGACAGGATCCTCTGTGCTTCCAGCATCTGCTCCAGCCTGTAGGGACTCCTCAGAGGCTCCTGGGTGGGATTTTTTTTCCTCAGGAAAGATGGGATTAACCCTCCATCCTGAACTCTCACCCCCTTTGGTTTTGTCCTTTAACCAGAGAAGACAGATGAGCTCCTCCAGATTCATCTTGAGGATGATTCCTCTTGATTCATCTCTTCCCTTTGCAGTAGTCACTTCTTTTATGATGGGTGGAATTGCCTTTCACAGGTGATGATCCCTCTGTGGACCACAGGACACTCAGACAACTACTTGAGTCTTGTCTATCAACTTTAATTTGTATAGACTAATGGGGGAGAAATGCCATCCAGTCTTTCCATCTGTCCTATTCCTATTTTCAGCCACAACAGCTACAATACCAGTCTCCCACAGGAATCAGAGGTGAAGGCCAGCAACCTCTGCTGGAGAAATAAAGAGCACTCTCACTAGTTTTATTGCTGAATATTCTTTCCCCATAGCTCATGTCTTTTCATACTTTTTCCCAGTTGCTCCTCATGCTGCCTGTGTATTCTGCAGAGGAATTTTCCCCCTGCTTTCTTTTCAGTGTCATGGCTTTGTTTCAGGGTTCCTGGCTCCTTGGATCCAAGTCAAACCCAAAGAGCCTCATATCACCTTTCTTCTCTTTTTCCCTTTTTTTCCCCCTCTCAACACCTCGGCAAGGCTGCCTGCTAATCTCTTCTTTTGCAAAGATTGGAAATGTGGCTTTTCTTTGACCTTTCTGAACAATCAAGATCTTGAAGTCCCCAAGATGAGTCGCCATTATCTCATCTTTTGGGCTGCTAACAATGATTAAGAAGGACAAAGGATGCGCTCAGAGCTATGGAGTTTCAATTTGTCCTTAGGGAGTACCTGGAAAGAAAAGCAAGCAGAGGGGGAAAGCTCCTGCAAAAAGAAAGGTTCGACCTTTAGAGAACATCCTTGGTTGGTGCATTCTCACCTTTTCAAACATACACAAGAAAAAATTGCAAGAATAGGCCTCTAAGTGCAGCCACCTGCCTCTAGACTGACTCCCGTGGGAGCTGCTCCCACAGCGTGTGCCTCCCAACTGAGCACTCAGGACTTTGGAAAACGAGGTCACAAACAGAAACGTAATTTGAAGCTGTTAGTTTTGCTGATGATGTATCTGGCTGTCCGTCCATCCATCTGTGTGCTGTGATCTTTACAAGTTTCTCCTCAGGTTTTCGATTACCTCGCTGCAGCAGCTCGGGGCGAGGGATGACGGATACTCCCACCACTCCCCATCAATCTGCAGCAGAGTTGGGGCTCTTCAAGGTGCAGTTTCTTAACCAAATCCTGCTTCCAGCAGTTGCTCATCTGCTGCTGGCCTTTCCCAAGGATAGACAACACCTGTTGCCCACGCAGGACCCGGTGAATCAGCAGCAGGTGAATTTCCAGGAGCAAGATGGGAATCTTTCCCATCCAGTCTGAGGATTCACAGTGCCGTGGTTTGTTTTTCTTGCAGTGCATATGCAAGAGCCTTATGTTTCTCCTGTCATCTCACAGAGGCCAAACAACTGACCAGAGAAACCAAGCAGTGATCTAAAATATAGTGCTATCCTTCCTTAATCCTACTCATCTTGTCCACTGGAGAGAGGAGGAAATTAAAGTGCAGACAAATCTCTTGACAAGACCATGACCAAAAGTTGTCTTAGATCAGATGGTAAAGGGATGTTATAAAGTCAGCTGGTTCATGCATACTTATTTGCACATGTACATTCATAATGGACAAAAAGAATGAGGGATATTTACAATCACAGAACCACAGACTGGTTTGGGTTGGAAGGGACCCTAAAGACCATCTCATTCCACCCCTGCCATGGGAAGGGAGTCCTTCCACTGTCCCAGGTTGCTCCAAGCCCTATCCAACCTGGCCTTGGACACTTCCAGGGATGGGGCAGCCACAGCTTCTCTGGGCAACCTGTGCCAGGGCCTCCCCATCCTCACAGAAAATAAACTCCTCCTAATATCCTCAACTTCTCCACATCTCCAGGCTTCTCACACAACTCTTTTTCTGCTTCTTTAGAGCATCTCTGCCAAGTGTCTGCAAGGTAAGCAAAGGCAAGGAGGAGAGTCATTAGGAAAAAGTTTAGAGGAGAGGAAAAAAGGATTTTTTAAAATGGGCTAAAGTGTGAAGAATGGTCTTTGTGAGCAATTCAATCATTTATCATTATTTCATTGGCATTGCATGAATTATACATTCCAGACTATAATGGAGTAATCTCTCATCTCCTTTCCCCCTCAGTGGGCACTGAATGAATGGTCAGGTGAGCTGCACTTGGACCAGCACCGTTCTCCAGGAGAGTCACTGTTCACCTCACACTGCTCTCCCGAATTTCTGTTCAATAAGTGCATGTTGATCTTTCATCAGTCTTTTCTGGATGTTAAAATTAACGAGTACTTAGAAAACAGCTTTCGTCCTTTAAAATGTTTTAATTTTTTTTCGTATTTTTCTTTTCCTATTGAAAAATAGAAGCAGGGAGGGGCAGAGAAAAAGAGAAAAAGCAAGCTGGAGCCAAGTAATATGGTTTTACAATTTGACCAAGAGCTTAGGGATAAATGTGGACACAACCTCTGCTAGAGTAGCTCAGCTGATGGGTGGTACCATGATAAACTGACATAAATCCCTAAAATTCTCTTGAGTGTTTTTGTATTTGCTTAGACACACAAAATTCCCTGTAAAAATATGGGCTTACAGCCATGATGTGAACAGAATTTGTCCCTTCAAAACTGATGGTTCATTTCAGAGAGCTCTGACTCTTCCTGTTGTACCCCCAGGAGGAGAAGAATCAAGTCAAACACACTAAGAGGGTTAATAAAAGTATTCTTGCTGCAAGAGATTTGAAATCTGGTTTAAGAGACAGGTGGTGTGGTGTTCACTTAGTAAACTATCAGGATCTATCAGAAACTAACAGTAGCCATAAACCTGAATGGATCAGCTTCCATCCATTCTGATTCCCAGTTTTATTACACCTTGGCTGTGTCACAGGTCCTAAATAGAATAGCTGTTATCTCAATATTATTAATTCTGTGGGCACTTTTTTTCAATTTTCTCTGCTACGTGATGATTTCCACAGCTCCTCACTGCTCCCAAAGAGGCTTCCCTCCCTCTTCCACAGCAGCTGATTGCCTGCTCCCAGCTGACCTGCCAGGGAAATGGAGCCCTGGAGCACTCCAGATTTTGGGAACAGAGGTCTCTGATGCCGTGTATGTGAGAAGGAACATCCTGTCTTAAGAAGAGAATTCCATAGTAATTAGGAATTACTGTAGAACTGTATTTTCCTCTGAGAAACACACTGAGCGTGAGTCTCAGTTATGCCATCCTCTTTCTTGGACCAAGAAAAGGTGGATAGAGGAGGAAAGCAGGCTAGGAGCCTTAACCCAGCTTTGTGATCCTTGAACCCCAGGGCTTTAAAGAAGCCTGACATCTGCATTTGAAGAGGTCATTCTACTCAACCCTTGTTTCTTAAGTGCACTGCATTTACACTGAGCACAGACCACACAGACCCTGATAAAAGGCTGGCAACAACAGAGAGATTATTTGGTTTGAATTTGAGGTTTTCCAATAAATACACCTGAATCTAAATCCTGTCCTTTCAAAAGTCAAAGGGTTAAAACTTTCCATCAAGGTAAGGAATTCCCCAAGCAATCTGCATTGAGAGCTCTCTGAAGCAGGAGAACATTGTTGACCCAGACATCACTAACTTCTTTGCTTCTGAAAAGTTCTGGCTGCTGATAAACCTTTGTCCTTTTTCTTTGATTAGCTTTACTCTGGCTGTAAATCCTATTTTGTTTTGTGCTGGGGTCTGGCCAAGGAAGTATTTCTATTAACCTGGAGCAGCTGGAGAGTAGCTGGCTCTTACTGTCAGGGGATTGCAGTCTGAGTATCCTGTAACACTAATGTTTTTCACTGTTGAATCCCCAATCTAAAAGGAAGGAGATCCATGTTCCCTCTGCGGTTATTTTGCTACCCCAGAAGCTGGCAGGGCTGTGTGGGTAGGATGTCATTAGCTTAAAGATGGCAGTCATTAGGATTTCCATCTAAAATCTGCTCTCCTCACAGGCTCCGTGGCTGCCGTCTTTGCTGTGAGCTTTAATTTATCCATTCGTAGAGTGGGAACATACTCCTGCCACTTTCATTGCCCAATTGACTTTAATTAAAAAATCTGTAACACCTCCTGTCTTGGAGGGCTTTGAGTTTGGTATCATGATGTCAGGAGCCCTTGGAAGGGAAGGGGATGTCAGTCAGCCGTGAGAGCAGCAGTTTCCATGCAGGGAGGGGCTACATTGCACCAGTGAGCAACACTCCTTCACCTTCCTGGGGAGCCACCTGTGAGCCCCTGGATCTTTTGCACCTCTTCAGCCTAAAGGAGGAAAAGGAGCCTCCTTTTACTCCCCGGTGCTTTCTGCTCAGTTACAGCATTTAGTCTGAGCCTTCCTGCCCCGAGGCTGTGGAGCCTTGCTAAGTTCACTACCCTCATTACCTGAGCATCACAGCAAAACAATTTCCCTCGGCCTGTGCCTTCTGCCCAGGGTCTGTGACATCCCTCCATATCTCACAGGTGTAAAATGAGCACCAAATAGGCACAGTGAATGTTAAAGCCTCTTGTCCCCAAAGGCAAACTCTGTAGTGACTAATCCCTGGGAGCCTCTGGGATTTTAAAATCGGTATATTTTCTACTTTCTGTTATCTCTACTCCCTCTGAGCCTTTTGCCATGTATTTACTGTCCCTTTACCCCTTTCCTTGTGCCACCTCCCCACTCTGCATAGCCAGTGCCCTCAGCCAGCAGCACTTTATCTGCTTCCAATGTAGCGTGTCCTAGAAAGAATTATAGCATTGCCTTTCTCTCGACAGCCAGTCATCTCTCAGTAACATACAATAAGCTGTACTTGGGCCAAAGGAAATGGGTTTAGCCTGATGGGTAATTAATTTTCTCCGGGTTCAGTTTCCCCCACTGAAATTGGTCTCCATCTGATCAATTAGAAGAACATTTCGCAAACGAAGCTGATTATGAATCATGGGTTTCAGTTCAGCTGTGGAAAACCTGATACATGACTCCGGGAGCAAAAAGGAGAGGGAGGCCTCAGCCCATTTATCCCAGCTGCTGCTCAGAGGTGAAAACAACACACAGACACACACCCCACTCGCTCCTTCAAGGAGCAAAAGATGCTGAGACTCCACCAGATCACAGCGTGGTTCTGAAAATGGTCCTCACATCTGATCTGTTCTCTCCCCGGACACTGGAGCTTATCCACTGTCCTGGGACCATCCCTCTGAGCACTGGTGGAGCTTAACTCTGGCAGATCTTGGTTCTTTTTGCCTCCAGACATGCAAATAAAAAATGAAAAAGTTTTAGGACGAGGAACATCCCCAAGATGTCTTTACTTTAGTTGTAATGGTTTTGAGCAGGGAAAGGAATGGGCTCAGACAGTTGAGGTCTCTGTATCACAGTGAGCTTCTCCTTCCCATTTTCCTCTGCTGATAACAGTCACAGAAATGATGGCAGTTGAAATTTAACTTTTAAGAGAGTGACATTTCCATTTCAGCCATGAGCAATCCTCCAGCTCACACAGTGGGAGCAGTTACTCAGTGCCCCACATCCCTCCTGCTCTTCCCTCTGCCCCAGGTGCCCCCCAGCACTGAGCAGGACCATTAGTTCAGTTGTTACTGTGTCTTTAAAACATGCCCAACACTTTACTTTAAAAGAAATAAATAACTCCGACTGTTCAAATGAAATGTTGCTGGAAACCCTTTTTTTTCCTACTGAAAAAAAGCCGTGACACTAAACTTTACAGTCATCTCAAGCCTTGAATAGTTTTTCATTTGTGTCAGATTAACCAAGTTAAAATTCCCTCTCACGGACTCGGCATTTAGAGGTATTATGCTGGAAGTAGCTTAATAACTTTCACTTCAAAAATAAAGAAAAGGAAAAAAGAAGGGGGAAAAAAAGGCATTTCTTGGCACCATGCAGAGTAAACAAAGAAATGCAATTTCACAAAGCAGAACCTGCTAAAGGGGACGTTCTGCAGCCAGAGATGAGGACCAAGGCTGGACTTTCCAATGAAACCAGGCTGTGTATGAAAAATTCATCGTCTAAGATCACAGGCAGCAATCTCTGGGTCTGTTTTCACACACCAAACTGGGTCAAGTCCAGTTTTTACCTGGGCAGGGCACTCTCTAGAAAAAGTCCATTAATAAAAAGAGGTGCTACAGAAAGTGGTTCTCAGAGGGCAAGTGTGCACGCAGTTCCTATAGCTGTATAAATATATATATATAAAGAATATATTGCTATTTTATATAGCTCCTTTTTCCTCTATCTCCCTGACACAGACCCCTCATAGACGGAGAACTGCATTTGCACAAATAGTCTTAATTTGTGGTTGAAATGTGTAGCGTATTTTCTGTCATATACTCATATATTTTGTCATATATATATATAAATGTCATATATTCATATACTGACCTTTACTCATGCTGGAGAACAGGATTTGGAAGGGAGAAAACGGAGGTTTATGATGCTTAACAGCTTCTGTAGGAGGAAACTCTGCACACCTGAGACAGCTTTGTCACCAGCATTGTTTATTCCTAAGGGAGGGAGTCTCGTGCCAGGGAAGTGCAGGTGTTGATTGTGGCTTTTAGTATAAAATATAATATTTCTGTATATCTGAGGAACAGGAAGAAAGACAAACCTGGCTATTACTCTGATAGAAGCAAGAGCAACAAAAAGAAAGACTGTTGCTCCTGCGGTAACCCCTGTTAAGGAATGTTTAAGGATGGAATTTCCTAACTGAACAGCCCTACCTAAAATAGTATCCTAGCTCCAGGCTCTTAGAGATGTTGCTTTTAAGATGCAATGGAAAACTGATGCCCTGACCTCTTGTGGTCACTAAACACACAGTGCCAGACTTCCCAAGCATATGATTGTTTTCAACACAGTCTCCTTCCGAAATTTTTATTTGCTTTACTGAATAATATTATCTCCAGAACTCTCTTCATAGTTCCACCAGGGCAGAATTCCCAATTCTTTTGTAGAAGGCACAATGTGATGTAGTTGGAGACTTCTACCCCCAACAAATCCCAGACCCCACTGCAACAGGGCCACAGACAATGAAATAATAACAGCATGTGATCTGTTGTCCTGCACAGCTGCTTTCAAGCATTCCTTGGAAGTGGTGCTGCCTTTTGGGGCATGTGAAATGATTCCTTGAATGCAACTTGACAATCAAAGTTCAGAGGTATCAGTAAGATCTTTAAGAATGAGAAGATGCAGGCTAACTGTAAGGATTTATTTTTGTCATCGCCTTGAAGGGTTTTCAGGACATATTCAGCAAAGAAACCATTCTTGAAGAGCTGACATAAGTAGTAGGGTGAAGGATCTTTTGCATGGGTGTTGGCAGTCTAAATTATACAAGATTTGAGTTTCCAATATATCTTATGGTTACTGTCTGTGTCTAGTGAGTTTTGCTGTAAAGAAATGATGGGTTTTGAGCCAACCATCTGGCATGACCACATGGGAAACCAGACTTTGATTCACACCTCTGCAGGCTAGAGTCAGATGCTGAGAACACTGAGGACCTGACTGCAGGGCTCGAAAAACATCATTCTTTTCACTCCATCTTTGCCCAGTGCTGAGGGGGAACTGCAGATACAAATACAGTCCAGTACAATGTCCATGGAAATGTAAGAAGAGGTTGAAAGCTTTGAGATGGAAGAGCTTATGCTGCTAGGGGGGAATTAAAAACAGTCAGAGAGAAAATATAATAAATATAATACCAGTCAGTTGTTAATGGGGTTGACCCACTGCCTTTTGGGTTGGTTCTTGGTTCTTTAGGTCCTCAGTGTAAGCTTCTCTCATTTCCATAAAACTGTAGGAATAACTTCTTTGTCTGAAGACATGAGCAAAGGGAAGCAGGATGGGAAGGGAAGCAGGATGCTGCTCAGTGGGTGATTAATTGGTAATGTGGTTTTTTTCTTGTAAAACCAAAAGCTTTGTGTTTACTACAACCATGACAAAGTGTAGACACAACCTGAGATTTCCTCTCCCTCCTCCTCTCTCACGACCATCAGCATAATCTGTGATTCCTGTTTTGTGCTCCCTGTGACCTCAAACTCAGAGAGTGGATGGGATAATTCACAAGGTATTTGAGTAGGATGCTTGTCTGGATGAGAACACTGAAGGACTTGGCTGATGCTGCTTGGGTTAAGAGGATGTTGATAACTGAAAATCCAGTCCTGCAGTTCACAGGTTGATTCAAATAGGGCAAATGTGAGACAGAGTGAGCCTGTCACTCTGGTTCCAACCAGTGAATACATTTCCTGCTGTGAACTGAAACCCAAAGCCAATGGCACTGCACTTCTGGAAGGCCAGCAAAGGGAGAGAATGATAGTGCTGGAGCTCTGTGGTCATAAAGGTCTGTGTTGCTGCTGGGAGGTCAGCACAGGATGAGGTGCAAACGCTGTAAATGAGGGAAGAAGAGACAATTTCATCCCATAATGCATTATACACAAACAGTAAACAGATACTTACCCTCTGCATGTTTTTTGTCAGGGATGGGGAATAAAGCAAAAATAGTCTGCAAGACAGAAGCAGAAGCCTGTCTCTCCTTTAACAATCTGCACTCAACCATGTTCAAAATAGCCACTTGGCAACAATTTTCTCAGAGGGAAAGTGGTGTGGAGTGCAGAAAATAGGGGCAGAGCTCTAGCAGAGGCAGCAGAGTTGAGCCAGGATGTTGGTTTTGTTCATTTCTCCTCCTGAAGTCAGTCCAGGCTGGTTGTGCCACAAGCTGGTCATGCTTTGGAAGCTGCTTTGAGACCTGAATTTTGTGAAAATGGCAGAGTGGCGAGGCAGGGGCTTGGCAGCAGTGCCCAGCAGCTGTCAGAGCAGGGCTTCACCCACCACCCCTTCCCTGCTAGTCTGGACTTGGGCTGTGTTCCTAGGGAAGAACAGCAGCTCCTCTCCAGGAGGCAAAATCTGTTAGTGAGTTAGTGAGGAAGACTCCCAATCTCTTTCATCCTTCTTCAAACAAGAGTTGGAAGGAAAACAAAATGCCCACAGGAACAAGTTCTCCTACAAATTCTGCTTCCATGTGATATTTCCAGATACCCCTGGCATATTTGACTTCTAATATCAAAGGAGTATTTAAGTTAGAAGCTGAAACAAGATATATGGACTGCTTGGTATTGAGTAGAAACTCTCAGAAAGCAACTGATGTGGGGACTGTCTCGTGGCATGATTTTATGAATTGCACATTGAGTGGTAAAGGCCATAGAGAGTGGGGAGAGGAAACACGAAAGAAGTCCTTTTGTATGCTGTATTATAGTGATTTGGCATCTTCATCATCATGTGATATGATGCAGGAATAAACAAGATGAGGCTGGGATTGCAGTTCATTATTGCCCCTCACATTCCTGATAAATCCCCACCAGCTCCTCTACTCCCTCCCACAGTTGGGAATGACTCCTGACCAGGTTGTCTGGGTGATATTTCAAGCAAGACTGGAATAATTTTGAGAATGGTTATCTCCTTTCCGATCTGTGGTCAGATAACATCCCTGTGGCAACCATTTCAGTTGTCTATGTGGAAAAGTAATGTGCAGAAAGTAATTTAATGTAATGGATTGTTTAGCTTTCTTTTAATTAAATGTAGCAGCTGGAAACAAGGAGAAGACAGCTTTGTATCCCCAACCAGGTCTCTGATTGCAGGCATCCTCCACAGACCCGACTTAATGTGCTGCACTTTCAGCCCAAGCTGAAAACCCAATACTGTTGCTTAAATACCCCAAAATATCATGACTTTTTCCACCTTTCATGAAATATGGTGATGTGGGGGGTTTTGTTTTATTTTGCTATTTATCTCTGTCCCCAAAAAATCAAACTGCTGATGAGAAATCTGTGTCAAAGCAGCCTGGCCAGCTCCAGAAATCATCTCTCACAGGAGTCCAGCAGCCACAGGAGGGAGAACAGCGCTGAAGTTCCTTGGGAAACTGTCCTTTTCAAAATGACTAACTGAAGAGCTGCAATTGTTTATTCCCACCAAATGATTCCGGCTTTTTGAAGATGACTGAGCACATTGATGGGCCTTTCAGCTGAGCTCCTTTCAAGTGAGAACAAAAGGCTGCTTGTAGATTGTATCAATACAATTGTGGCTCAGATGGGCATTGCGGGGTGAGATGTTGTCAGGCACATTTCTGGGAGTAATAGTGACTTCAAAGCAACGCCATTTAATGGCCCCGTTTGCTCCATAATTTTGAAATGGATGGCTTTGGCAAACACATCAGCTGGAAGAACTGGGGTTTGCAGTGTAAAAGGGTCAAAATCCTGCTGGGTTACAAGGGCGGGGTAACCAGGGTGTTAGAAGTGTTTATTTTCTTTGGCATTTGCAATGAGAAGCCCAGAGTGACCAGCTCAGATTCCAGCACCCACATGGCAGATGGCTAAAGGCAGGTGACAGAAATCCACCCCATGTGCCTCACTCCACTCATTTCCTTTGTACCATTCATGTTCCCTTCCTTCCTCTACATTTCAGAAGGGGTTTGGGTGTATACAGAGAGGGAATAACTTCTGTGAGGTTTCCCCCAAAAACCCTGGTATGGGGGATCAGCAGAGGAAAGTTGTGTCCTCCTGGCTTGCCCCTAACACTGGCTAATTGCCCAGTGCCCAAGGCCATGGGCAGGAAGCCCAGTAGGTCAGATTAGACCCTAAGCACGAGTCTAGGTCATAATCTGTATTCATGGAGAACAGCTTGTTCCTGTTTGGACCCCCAGGAATTTCCTGCTGGCTAAAGACGGGTTGGGAAGCAACATCTGAACTGGATGGGAAGCAGGGCCAAGGCAGAGTTTGCCAAGCAACCCTTTGTCTGGTGTGTAAATCTACACCTATTGCAAAGGGAGAAAAGCAATGAGGGAAAGGCAGTGCTGACTTGCAGATTTGTAAGAAAAGGCTTTTAAGATCTCCAGAGGGGTAACTGCTAAATATACTCAAGGAGAAATACAGCCAGATCATTTCTTTCCTCAGTCTCACCAGGACTCTTTATGTTTTTCCTCTTGAGAGGGGACAGGAATGCAGCACAGGCAGGGAAATGACTGGGAGGAACAGTGGGTTTACTCTATGTGCTGTTAACTTCACCACGTGCCTCATCAAGGCTTTTTCCAGTTCTCCCGCCTTGATCCTTAGGGAAAAAGAATTAAGAGGGAAAAGACGTGGAAAAGGAAAAGTGAAGGCTTTCTGTGCACACAGAGGAAGATATTTTGACAGAAGGGGTGATGGCGACTAAGAAAAGGGGGGAACAGGCGAGTGGTAAATGAGTTTGTGTTCCTGGCTGCTGAGGAGCCCCAGGAGGTTCCCAGCGAGGCTGCCGCTTTTTTATTGGAGTTTTGTGCCAGAGTTATAAACCCTTTAAATGAGTCTAGATCATTAGGGAAGCTTGGCTGATCACTGATGAAAAAATATAACAATTAAAACAAAGGGCTGGAAGAGGGAAGCAGGGGGAGAAGGAGCTGGGGGTGAGCGATTTTAATACTTAATAACAAATACTAATAATGGTGCCGAGTTGGGGACTAATTAAAAGTTTCTAAAAAGAGAGAGGAAAAGAGTGAAATTAATCTGGAGTGTTTTGTCTGGCAGCTTCTGTGAGTGCCTGAATAAGCTACCCTGGCTAGGAGGCCAGGGCAGAATCCTGGGAGCCAGGAAAATCTCTGGAGATAGATGGATTTGAGCCGTGCTGAGGCACAGCTCAACAGACTGGTCCTGCTTCTCTCCTCAGCTGTGTTGTGGTGTCTGCCCCAAACTCTTGGACTACCAATATTCTTTCTCCTAAGTGGAGCAAAGGGGCTGGGGGAGAGGAGCAAAGGAAGGAGTTTGAAGGGTGGAGAGAGCAAAATCCTTCTGTGAGAAAGGGATTGAGGGATCTGGCTGGCAGTAGCATGGAGCTGGGAATGTGCATGCAGTGACTCCTGCACAAGGAGCTGGGGCAGGAGTCGAAGAAAAAGGATCTGTGAATGACTGACAAGTGCCAGCAACTGAGGGAGCTGCTGCCAGATAGTTTTCCAAGGGCTAGAAGTGCATCTAGAGGAAGAATTGTTGTGTACATCCCTTCTTCCTATAGTGCTCTTGGCTACTAGCTGATGTCAGGACAGGATTGTGGGTGGGATGGATTTCCATAGCTGTTTTTGTTACCACCCAACCTTCTATCAGTGCTGTGTCCCAGTGCATCTCTACCCCTGCAGAAATGTTCCCAAAAGCAGCAGTCTCCCAGCTCTGCTCTATCTGTGTCCTGAGGGCTGGGGGTGGTGAAAGCTGAGATAACCAAAGCAGCAGCTATTGCCTCTCACTCACCAGTTCAGCAGCTGCACGAGGGACTGGGGAGCCTGGAGAAGCTCATTTGTGGATAATTCCCCACAGCTAAACTGTTGTCAGGCAGCACCACTGCCACCTTCCATGCTACATCCTCATGGCTAGAGAGCCTGGCTGTGGGGGAATGGCAGCTCCAGACATGGTGCTCCTTCCAGCACTGGCTCCTTTTACTTCCTCATCTGTGCAGGCGACTCTAAGTTTTAATTATGATTGGGTTTTGCTGTTCTTTGTCTTAATTAAGTCTGACTTGCTGACTATTTCAAGGGAGATTATGCTTGGGAAATGCCTTCCTGCCTTGAGTTTTGAAGGAAAAGATATGATGGCCCTCATCACTGGATCTGCCCTTCAGGCAGCAGAAATGCAGCATGATGGGAATGGGAGGTGCAGTGGGACTGGGGAAAAGCTCAGCTAAAAGGGGACAATGCACCTGGAATGAGTACAGAACAAGAAAGCCAAGAGCTGGGTAGCTGGTAGGTAGAACAGATTTCTCAGAAAATTCCTCTGTATTATCCTATCTGGGATTTGACTCAAAATCATGCAATCATTAAGGTTGGAAAAGACCTCTAAGATCATGAAGTCCAACTGCTAACACCATCATGTTCACCATATCCCAAAATGCACATCCACACTCCTTTTGAACACTTCCAGGGATGGTGATTCCACCACTGCCCTGGGCAGCCTGTTCCAATGCCTGATCACCCTTTCAGTGAGAGAATTTTTTCCTAATATCCAATCTAAACTTCCCCTGGCTCAACCTGAGGCTGTTTCCTCTGGTCCTGTCACTTGTTACTTGGGAGAAGAAACCGTCCCCCACCCGGCTACCACCTCCTCTCAGGGAGCTGTAGAGAGCAACAAGGTCCCTGCTGAGCCTCCTTTTCTCCAGGATGAGCCCTCCCAGCTCCCTCAGCTGCTCCTCACCAGTCTTGTGCTCCAGACCTTTCCCCATCTCTGTTCCCTTCTCTGGACGTGCTTTTCCCCCTTTCTTCTATTATGCAGCACCAGTAAATTCAGATCTACAAAACAAACACCAGCAGCATCCCCTGAGTCCTCAGACACGCACTCTAAAAGCCCAGAGCAGCCACAGACAGCTCTGTCCCAGCTCTGCTGGGC
The DNA here is from genome assembly GCF_003945725.1 of Corapipo altera. NCBI lineage: Eukaryota > Metazoa > Chordata > Aves > Passeriformes > Pipridae > Corapipo > Corapipo altera. The sequence continues at coordinate 7,215,487 of NW_020884901.1, read as the reverse complement.
ATTATTTTATCCCCCCACAAGAAGGGATGAGGTGTTTATGGTGGGGCTGTGTGAGGTTTGGCTTGAGAACTCTATCCTGGCTCCTGTGACAGCCCTGGAGCTTCCTGATAGCCAGCAGGAAGCTTTGCTATTCTGCACCAGGGCTCTATCTGTCTCTAAATACTTCCATTCCAGCAGCCTCTCTCCAACATGACAGATTTGCTATGAGGAACCTGGCAGCAAAGGTTTTTTCTCCTCTCTCTCTCTCTCTCTCTCTGACAAATGTATAAAATGTATTAGCTTTTGGTGTTCTAATTTATGATATAATAAACTCCTCTGTGCCCTGGCCTCTTTCAGGGATTGGAAGTGAAGTGTTCCACTTGCCTGCACTGGTGAAACTCTACCAGACTGTTGTGGGTTGGAAGGGATGGGGCAAGAGGAGGAATTGGAAGGAGGAAAGGGAAAAAGGGGATGTGGGGGATGTGAGGCTGCTGGGGTAGAAAGAGAAAAGGAGAGGTAATTTCTATCATTCTTTTTTCTCATTTCACTGGACACCCCTGTGGGATTTACAAAGCTCTGCTCCTGGTGCTGATGAAGCTTCTCCAAGTCCATATTTAGACCTTTGAGGGAAAAATAACATAAATTCATAAATAACATAATGCAAGAAGGAAGTGAGTCCAGTCATCCTCACTCCGGATGGGAATACAGGAGTAGGATGTGGAAAGCAAGAAGGATTAAGTTGCAGTGAAGGATTTATTTGACAAGAGCACTTTGAAAAAGAAAAGAGGACCAGTGTCTATCCAGTATCACTGTCTGGGCAGCACTATGTGCTCCTTGTGTAAGTGCAACACAGAAACCAGAGCTCCCAGTCAGATCTGCTCATTCTGAAACCACAAATCTGCTTTTCCTCCCAAGCTTTTCCTCTCTTTTGTTTGCAACTCAATCTGGAGGGACCTTCTGACAAGGTACCTTTATCCATCAGACTGCCAAGAACTTACAAACCTCTCATTTGTCCAGTTAATGAAATGAGCACTGCTGGGTTGGTTGGTTTGGTTTTCTTTGCTCTGAACAAATGGTTGCCCCATATGTAATTTTTCTCCAAGTAAAAAGATTTGGTTCTGATATTTTAGTACAACTACAGGGGAGAGAGGGTTGTGTTTTCACAGATGATGGATACACATCCATGATTTGCACCACAGAAGGTGCTGTATGGTGGACATCCAACGTCTTCATAAGGCTGAGAAATCACTTAAAAAAATGAGAGAAAAGGAAGCCTTCCCAGGGAAAAAAACAAAAACAAAAACAAACAAGAGCAACAAAATAAAATAGGAGGAAAAAATTATTAAAGTGGGCAGAAAATCAAAATGAAGAGTGATGGTTACAAGGGCCCAGTCCTCATCTTGATCATTTCCAAATCTGTTCAAAACAAAGGATTAGAATAATCCAAATCTCCATATCAACCATTTTGAGTCTTAAAGCCAAATCTCAGACCTTTCTGAGTTCTTAAAAGATTTTATTGATCTTTGTTTCTGTCAGTTCTCCATTCATTGATATGTTTGTGCATCCTCACCACCGAGTTGTGGGTTCAAAGTCTTCACCTGCTGGCTTTTCTCCTCAAGGCAAACCACAAGGTGTACAAGTGATTTTTTTTCCAGCCAGTGCCTGGAATTAGAGGAGCAGTCTGTGCCATTGTCTCTATTAGCAAGGACACTCTCAGCTTCCTGAAATCCCAGCTTACTTTAGGAGCCTGTCCCGTGCAAACCCCACACATGTTCCTCTGGTGCAGAAACAGAGGGCAAAGTTGAGGACAGTCAAAGCTGCAAACTCCACCTGCAAGACAAACCACATCCCAACTCATCCTCCTTCCCCAGAGGACACAGCATTTCCCAACACTGCACAGGAATTTAAAACAATGCCCTGCTCCTCTTTTGTTGTTGTTGTTGTTAGACAAACAAGCAAGGTGGCTGAGCAATCATCACCAGACCTCTGCAGGGAGGAGCCCATCCATCAGTCCCCAGGACAGGTTTGCTGTAGGATTAGCCCAGGTGAAGGACACAGAAAGGTGTCTGTAATGATATGGGATGGATTTGCCTAAGGATTTCCTCAGGCAAGTGATCCACGTTCATACGTGTGGGGTGCTGTTGATGGATTTGCTGTAGGATCTGCCTGAAGGTAAATCCATACCACTTCTACCAAAGGCCTCAGGTACAACAGTCTTGCTGCAGGTTTTTCTAAGGTGGGACAAGAGTGTAAAATTATATAAACTATATAAAAACTAGGTAAAACTATAAATGAATACTAGAGGGCAATTAATGTTGTAGGATTTTTCCAGAAGAGAAACAGTCTCCCTAGATCGACCCCTGTTAAGTGTGTTATGCATTACCCCAGCACATGTTGTCAAACCAAGATGACTTGTTGCTTATGGAATTTCTTGTGATGATCACACCAGCTGAAAGTCTGGCTTGAGTAATTAAAATGCTAATTGTAAATTCACCATTCATCAGAGGAAATAGCAATGAGTTTCTTTTTTTTTCTTTCTTTTTTTTTTCTCCAGCATTTTCTCTCTAGTGGTGGCAGATGTTGGGGTTGTGAATTCATTGTCTGTCAGAGACACGGCAAAATCCTCTTTCCAAACTAGTTTTCTGTATTTTTGTTGATTGTCTGCTTAAATTAACCTTCTCTAATGAGATGGAGATACGCAGGGTATGCCTGTAATTTACGGGCTGTGAAATTAGTTAGTACAGATATAATACATCCTGGTGGGTGACAGGGATTGCAGAGCTCTGAGAGTACCCAGCTAGAGGAGAAGATGGCATGGATTTTAATGCATGGATCCTAATGGTGTGGAGGATTCTCCAGCCTGGCTGTAAACACACAAACACACCCAGAGTTAGAGCCTTTGCTCAGGACCATTAGACACCACAGGCTGGAGTTTGCCCTCTCCTCTCAGAAAGCATTTAAACCAGAAAAAAGTGACTATAATGTGGGTGGAAAGTGCTGCCACATCTCTCAATGTGTATTTAAATTGAACACCCTTCCCTGTGAGGGTGGGGAGGCCCTGGCACAGGTTGCCCAATAAGCTGTGGCTGCCCCATCCCTGGAAGTGTCCAAGGCCAGGTTGGATGGGGCTTGGAGCAGCCTGGTCTGGTGTAAAGTGCCCCTGCCCATGGCAGGGGGTTGGAACAGGATGATCTCTAAGGTTCCTTCCCATCCAAACCATTCTATGATTCTGTATCCAACCTTCACACCTGTGAGTGGAGAAGGATCCCAGGTTTGGCTGGTGCATGTGCCTCTGTGTGGGTGAGTGTAACACCACACTGTGAGTTCTCCACTGCCTCCACACAGGTGATGACTCATAGGATCATCAGACCACTAAGGCTGGAAAAGACTTTCAAGATCATAAAGATCAACCTTTGATCAAATACCATCATGGAAACTAAACCATATCATTGCTATCAAACCACCTTCTGAAAGAAAGCAAAATATGTTTGGGATGAAGGATTCCAGGAGATGTATTGGATCTTCTTTGATGCCACCTGCACTCAGAGTTTTTGTGGGAATGAGCCTGCATTTCCCTGTCATGAAGCAGTTTCTACTCCTGCACAACAAGCTGGGCTGTGACCGTGCCTCTGATGGAGAGAGGAGACTCAGACAAGTCTCACTGATGGCCAAAAAGCTTTGCAGGCTTCTCAGATGTGTCTGGTGAAAATTTTTTGTCTGAAGCTTCTCAAATGACTCATGAATTTCTCAAGGAAATTCTCAAGGAAAAGTGGATGCCTTCCACTGCAGGGTTTAATCTTCAGGTGTGGATACATCTTCCTCTCCTCCACACCACTGAGGCTCCCACTAGAAATAGTTGTTTCAGAACACCAAACTTCAAATTTCTCACTTGATAAGAAGGCTGTGTTTGAGTTTTCTCTTGCTCACTCACAGATCAATGTGCAAACAAACAAACAAAGCCTCCTCTCGAGACACCACACCAAGACATCCCCTGGTACAAAATGACACAGGCCAGGGGGGAGCATGAAGTGTCCACATCTGTGTTTGGTTTGCAAACTGGGGAAGGGACATCAGAGAGCTGATGGCTGCCAGCTTCCAGTATTTTAGGGCTAATTTATGGTAATGGATGTTTGAAACACTCTCAGCCCTTGAGACATTAGTACACACCTCAGCTTTCATCAAAATGAAAAAAAAATCTTTCTTTGTTTTCATGCTGAGCAGCTAATCTGGATATTGCCTGTCAGATTCAATCTGAAGTCTGTAACAGAAAGACAAATAAAAAAACCTCCTTCCCTGCTACCCCTGACATTTTTTTCCCCGTGTTTGGGATATTGTGATAATGGATTTGTGCCTGTAGGACCCACTGGGGGTTGAGAGCCCCTGAGGTTGTGGATATGCCAAACATGGTGCATGGAATGGTGAGAGTCTCAAAGAAAATGAGGTGTGCTGAAGTTCTTTCTAACAATATCCGTTGCTTTAATAGAAGATATTATCACTGTGTGTGAATCTTGTCACACATTAGGCCTCAAATCAGATGTATTTACAGCCTGTATTTTAAAAACATAGAAGAGCAGCACCATGAGTTAGGAGGTGAGGTTTTTTACTTTTTTAGCATACTTATTACAAGGGAAAAAAATCCATTTACTTGGGTTTGAGTTCAGGTGAGTTCTGGATCAAAAGGCCAAAGTTATATCCTGAAATTCGGGAAGGTTCACATCATCCGTATCTGTGTCTGTATTTATTAGCTGAAATGAAACAAAACACATGAAAAGGTGAACAAACAAACGCACAAACACAACTGAAGCCAGACCCCTGAGTCTGCTGCTGAATTCAGAATGAGAGCAGATATAGGTACAAAATTCTAATCCACCCTCTCATTCCCCCTAATTGTCATTTTTTGTTGGATGTGTATCTAACATATGCCAATTATTTATGTTTTTATGAACACAGTGGTTGCCCAAAGGTAAACAAGACAGATAAAGACAGAAGGAAAGGGTGGCCCTGCATCACAATTTCTCTGTAAGCAAAGGCAGCTTAAGAGGATCCCTCCCTCCTCCAGCCAGTTGTTCCCTTTTCCAGGCTGCTCCTCCTGCAGACACATCACTGCAACTCTGTGCAGGGGCTCAAGTGCATCAGTTTAAAAAGATTTATTCTCAGTGTCCTCAGGGCAGTTACCTCCATGTATCAGGAGCAATAAATTGAGTGGCAATGCAGGAAAGCACAGCCAGGGTGGGAAACTGTGCTAAAGGGGGTTTGCCCCGAGAACTGATGATGTGCTGGGGTGTGCTGGGTTTGTCTGCACTCAGCCTGGCCACAGCACGGGGGACTGTGACAGGAGGGGCTTCAGCTGCTGCAGAGGTGGGTGGGATAACGGGGTTGGTGTGTGCTGTGAGATAAAGGCATTGCTGGAAGGGTGGGAGATGGAGTGGGAATGCTCTGAGGGTGATTTGAGAAGGAAAGGGGCAGCTTTAAGAAGGACCCTGGGGGTGCTCAGTGCAGACAGGTGAGCACAGAACTGGGTTTAGGGTGCGGGTCCTTTCTGGATGGAGTCTGTTCCACCCTCCTGCTGCTGGATCTTGGGGCCAACTCACCCCTTTTCTATCAGGAGATGGAGATGTGAAAGGAGAGGGGGTGTCCCTGTGAGCACAGAGGGGCAGCTGAGGCTCTGTGGCTGAAGGCAAGTGATGGTGCAGGTAAAACACCCAGCCAGTGGCACTCCGAGCCTCCCTCCTTTGTTTTGTGGGTTTTTTCCATCATTTCCATCATTTTTTGTGGTTTTTTTTCTCAGCTCTGATCGTTTCTGGCCATAAGCAGATTGGAGAGAGGGTGTTATCAATGGAGTCAATTAATTGTCTTTGCCACTTTTGGGGCCTCGCTACAAGGAAGGTGGTTTGACAAGTTCTGCATCATCTTCTCTATTCTGCATTTCAAATATAAAGCAGGATGTGACCTGGAAGGGATACAGGTTCACTTCTTCATGATCATGAATAAAATACAAGAAATCCACTTTTTTTCAGCTATGGTTTAATATTTTTCACCTTTTAACCAATACAGGAGTTAATGCAGTTGCTTTTTTTTTTTTTCTGAGGGGGAAGAAAGGGGATAGTTTTCATTCAAAGGCTTCACCCATGGCAGAAATCTTGAAGGAGGAGGCAGAGGAGTGAAACTACTGCTAAATAATCGTATTGCTCAGGTGGGGTAAACTGGCTTAGTCCTGACAATGTCAGAGTAATTGGCATGAGATGTGAATCAGGCTTCATTCAACCTGAGAACGGCACCAGGGAAAACGTTCTAGTAGGAGTGAACATCAAAGAGAAAAAAGAAAATCAGAGGAAGGTGCAAAATAGAGTTACTTTACCCATAACATCAGTGTACATGTCCTGCAAAATTACTACAAGAAGCAGCATGACATCGAGCTGCACAAACCAGGTCTTCTTGTCCCAGGGAAAATATCCAGACAAAAACTTGAAAGTCTTAAATTTTTGCAAAACTACTCTCGGGTTAGGGCAGTAAAAACATTTCTGTGGAGTTTTCTTTTGTCCTTTCTGGCCACGTTGGTATTTTAGCTGAGTTTTAATTATTGGAAATGCTGTAAGAAAATTTGTTTCAATCTGGGCGAAGAAAAAAAAGAGAGAAGTTAAAAATGGATGCAACTTATCTTAAAAAAGAAAAAAATTAAAAAAAAGAGAGAGAAAAGGATTTATTAAAACTGACCCTTTCCTGCAAACAGTTCAGATTTCAAAGAAATGGACTTTTCCAAGGAATAATAGGCTTATAGAAAAGTACCCAGGCAGCTCTTCTGCTGTCACTGAGCTGTCTGTGCACCTCTGTTTTCAAGGCACTGCACCTTTCCTGGAGGGCTCTGCTGTCTGTGGAGACAAGGACCCGCTCTGGGCCAGCCCAGCACCAACCTGGAGAGTCAATGCATGCTCTGTGTGGCTCCCCTTTCACACAGACCTGCCTCTGTTCTTGCCTTGTCCTTTCATTCTCCCGGTGCAATGTAAAGGTCACTCCTCATGGAAGGACATGTTTGCTCTTTGTGTTCAGAGTGGACAAAAAAAAAAGCATAACCCTTGCATATTACGGAGGGTTTCGGAGGTATTAATGGACTCTCACTGGAAAGTTTCTTGGGCATGAATTCCTCTTTTTTTTCACTGTTAAAGCATGGCCAGGGATGCTCACACCTCCCTCAGGTAGGGATGGGACTGAGGGGTCTTTTTCTGGCAATGGTCCTGTTCTTTCACACCATTCCTGTGCTTGAGGCTCAGAGTTCTGCTGCAAAGCTGCAACATCTGCCCGTGTTTGTTCTGTTTGCACTGAAGGGTTTGGAGAAGGTGCTTTCCTTGGCCTCACTCTGAATTCCCTCTGGAGCCCACTGAGTTCAGATTGTATTACATGCCTATTGTAAATTGGATAACAGATGATCAATAGACACTTGTCCTGAAGATGAATGACCCTGTGTCAGACACAGCACCTCTGTGGAGAGGAACTTAAAAAGCTGAATTTGAGGTGTGAAATGAAGTGAGATAAATAAGGATGGCAAGTTTTAGTTGGCAGTCTGTGGCCATTGCCAGTAACTGTTGGGTCCTCCTTGGAGGACAAACTGTGGGGCAGCTCACACTGACCAGACAAGCAGAATGAGGGATGGAGGAAAGGGAGGAGTGCCTGGAAGATATGAGGACTGGGATGGAGGGAATGGAAAACCACATGTCTGAGCTTGGGGCTTTCTCTAGCTTAGCTTGGTGAACACACACTGGGTGTGGAGGTCTCTGCACAAGCTGAGCTGGGAGCTGCAGTACCAACTCTCTTGGAGAGTGGGCATGAATATTTGGAATGCAATACCCAAGCACAGAGCTCTGCCACTTAAAAAACATGAGTTACCCTGTTAGTTAATTTACAGCAGGATCTTAATTTGTCTGTGGGTCAGCCACTTCAGAGGAATATTTTCAAGAACTTGCTTGTCAATGCATGAAATTATGAATACAGTAGACTAAGTTTCCACCCAGTCTGATCAGTCCTGAGTTTAAATAATAATATTTCATCTTACTTAATGAACTGTCAGCCATCTCCTGAGGAAGACACTTTAATGAGTGGCGAATTATGCCCAATGCTTATTTATCTAAGTCAGGAGCACAGATCTGATAACGATCTCTTTTCATCTCCATGTCTGACTCCTGTATCTGTCAGGCCACTTCCTGCTCCAGACAAAGGTAATTTGCATAAGAAAGGAGGAACACACTGGATGGTCACTGAGTTTCAGTCTCCACAGCAGGGAACTTCAGCTTCTTACCAAAGTAGGCTGAATATCAACTTGGAGCGCTGCTTAGAGGAAGAAGAAAGTGGAGGAGCTGAAAAGGAATGAAAGCAGAGACCAGAGCTTGGACTCCAACTCAAATTACTTTCAGAGAGGTTTTCCTTTCACAGAATATTCTGAGTTGGAAGGGAACCACAAGGCTCATCGAGTCCTACCCTTAAGTGAATGGCCCATACAGGCATCAAACCTGTGACCCTAGGGTTATTGGCAGCAACCAACTGAGCTCATATGGGAAGTGCTCATATGGACTGGGCAGGTGTTTCAGGAACTATCAAAAATTAATTCATCAGTGATCTAGGTCAACAAGCAAGAAGTTCAGGGAGAAAATAATGTTTTTAATTGGCAGGCCTGAAACCCAGTGGCTGAATCACACAATGGAGAGAAACGCTATAGGAGGGAGTGGGGCAAGTGGAACTGAAAAATACAGGCTCAGTGTGATTGCTAAGACAGAAACCAGGCTTCTGGCATGCACTTAGATCAAGGGAGAAACATTCAAGCTGCCTCACTTCTGATTTTATTAAAAAGTCTAATTAAAACAATTAGTCTCCTCTGGAATGATGCATAGGCAGTGGCAAGTCCACGTTTCTCTCCATTGCCTACAAAGAGAGTCAGGACAGACAGCTTTTAACTAAGGGAGCAAAATTAGGGCAAACATTTTGGTGGAGGAAGATCACCACCCCCTCAGACAGTAACTGAGCCCAGGTGAAGCTGGGAATGATCCTCAGCAAAGCTCAGTTATGGTCAAGGGAGCAGAAGGGGTTTCTCCACAGGCACTGCTCACATGCAACCTAAACTGTGTTAACATGCAGTGGGAAAGGTGTGACAGTTCCTCCTGTGTGAAGCCTGCCTTCCAAAACCTCTGTGAAAATGTTGGAATAACTTTTGAAAATGCACTTTTCCAAGAGCTTCTGTCATCTGTGACACTTCTTGTAACTCTTCTGTAAGAGGAAACATCGTGTGGAATAAAGATAAATTACTCTCTAGAATTGAAGCTGATCGTTGCTTAAGCAGAGTTCATTGTGTCATTGTAGGAAAAGGAATTTTCAGGGACCTGGAGAGGCTGCCTGGGCTGTGCCCCAAGGCAGGACCTGCTCTGCTATCATTGCCAAGGCAGGACATCTGCCCTGTGCTCTGTGGTTATCCAGTCACACCCATCCTTCCATCCATGAATGTCTGTTCTGGGATTTTTACAACACCTGACTGGGCAAAACAGCAGCTCTGAATTCAGCAACCTGGTCTGAACTCAGTGTTCACTTGGCTCTGAGGAAGAGGGTGAATTCAGTGAGATCCTGAGGTTCCTTTTGACCTGGATGGTTCTGTGACTACAGCTTTTGTAGGGTGACAGCCCAAACTCACACACCATTGAAGCCAAAGCATGAGTATTAGTGGAAGTGTCATGGAATTCATCATGGAAGTGAGTTATGCCAGCTTGGTGTCAGTGTTTATTTTCTTACTTTCTTACAAAGGCATAAAATTACTGCTTCAAATTCTTTTCCCTTCCAATCCCAAAATCCATTTACTAAACAATTGCTTCTTTGCTTCTCTTCTTTTTTTTCTTTGTTTTTTTCTCTTTTCTTTCTTTTTCCTTAAAAAAGTGTTATAAGAACTTTCTAGACAATTTTCTCTATTCTTCACTCATCAGATGTTTGCACAGTTGAGAAACACTCAATATGGGCAAACAGAGCATTGTAACTAGTAATAAGTACATTTGCTGTCTCAAAAGCAATAATTTGCAAAAGTTGGGAAAAATTACAAGCAAAATTGATTAGGAGAGAAACTGCAGGCAGAGAAAATGCTGATTGCAAATTGATGATTCTGTAAGAGGAGTTTATTAGATGGCCAAAACCCCAAACACCACAATTTCATGTGAAATTAGAGGACAACATTGGCTGAAATCCAAGCCCTGCTCTGTTACAAAGGAAAAGAGCAATGGAAAATCTATATCCACACATAAGAATTACACAGGAAAAATCAAGGTGGGAAATGGAAAAGTCACACCAAGACCCTTTGAAGAATTAGCTGAACTTCCTTTTGGTCTGCTGACTTCAGTTTCTAATAACCCTCCCAGCATGGGAGGTAATTGTGTGAGCATTATATAATAATATTATTTTTAAAAAAGCCAGAAGGTTGTAGCTCTGCAATAGGTAACCTGTCTTAGACCACATAATGGGACCACATAATCTGATGCCAATTGATAAAGAATCAAACATGATTTTGTAGAAAAAAAGATCTTTTCCAACAGAATTAGTTTTATTCTTTGAGACTGCGGGTTTGATTGATAAAAGTGTGGATGAACATAATGGATTGAACTTTTGTTGAAGTAATTCCCAGCCCCCTGGCACTTTATGGTGTTAATTTTATTTGAGATTAAGAGCATTTACACATCTGAAACTGGATAACTGCAGGTCTTACAGACACTGAGTAACCTGGAAGAACAAACCAACCCCAACAAGAATATTTCTAAGGGTTTATACAGACATCAGTACCAGAACTGCTCTTTTTATATATTTTTCATTAGTGATTTGTAAAGTACTTTTAGAACACCAACTGGGGAAGGAAGGGTGACTTGGAAACTCATGGAGTTATTTACAGGGACCTGTATGGGGAGGAGATCCTGGGTACTGAAATACTCTTTAATCTGGAAAAGGTATAAGGACAATCAATGGCTGGAAGCTGAAGGCAACAAATCCAATTTAAAAAAGTAGATTTCCTTTTCTTAGTTACTTATTCATTGATTTGCTTATTTAAATAGTCAGGGAGATTAGAGCAAACTATTATGGGAAGATGTAGGATCTTGATCACGGCGTGCTGGTGGTGAGGGAACTTTGCAAAGGTCCAGAGTTAATCACCATCACCTCCTCTGATGGCTACTCTGGAGGGAAACAGACTCCTCCAGCCCACATAAGCCAAATGCTGCTTTTAATAATCATATGGAGAGATTTTTTTTCTTCTCCATTGTGTACAAGGGGAGCTTCACTCAGCTGAGTGGTCTCTGGGGGCTGCTCTCCAACCCCCTCTCTCCTGAGCCTCACAGAGGATTGAAGTTTGGTGTCAGCAGAAGGTGATTCCTTCTCGTGGGGTTTTCCAGGTTAGTGAAGAAAATCACAGGGAATGGGCTTGTCAATAGAGCTACTCACAGAGGACCTGCTGCAAATGGCAGAGAAAGAGGTAAGAGGATGGAGAGAGAGAAAACATAAAGCTGCTAAAACGAAAAAAGACCAGAAATAAATCTGACCTCCCTTGAGCCCAAGCTGAAGCCTGGATTGTGTATTCCAAGCTGCCACCAGGACGGGCTTGGGAGGATCACTTGTGCCTGGGCCCAAGGCAGCACTGTTTGGGTACAGATTAAATGAAAAACGAAACAGAGAGAAGGAAGCTTCTCTTCCCTCCTGGCCCTGAAGAGTTTGCATCCAGCACAAGGCAGAGTTGGAAAAATAGTGTCCATCCTGTTCCTGCTGCCTCTTTGGGGCAAATGCTAATGACTGGCTGATGGGAATGTGCCTTTCTCCTTGTTCCCTGGCTGCACTCACTGCCTTCCCCACTGAATGGCATTAATCATGTCAGCTTCCCTTTCTACAAGAGTGGCTGGTTTAATGGGAAACTTCATCCAGCATCAATATCCTGAGGGGAGGAGGAAATGAAGAGAAGAAGAAAGTGTGGAGCAGGGAGGTAGCTAATGGTGAAAGCAGTCACTGTGTGTTCCAGAGTGGGGATTTGATAGGGGCAAGTCAGGGAGTAGAGCCTGGATTTACTTTGAAAGTCCAGAGGCACTAGGGATGCTGGCTGGATCTGCAGTGCTGGAGCTGGGAGAGGTCTCTGGGAAGCAGAGAGAATGGAGGATGGTGTGGCACAGCTGAGATCCAGAGGTACTTCCCCAGGGAAGGTGAGGGGAAAGCTGGAGCACAGATGAAGTGTTTGAGCCTGAAGCACTGGGCTGGAAGGAGACTGGGAAAGAGGCAGAGTAAAAGCTGCTACAGGGGTGCAGAGCCCCTGGAAGGGGGTCAGGTCGGGGGTGGGCAGGAGGGGGAACCAACTTGAGTAGATCTGAAGGAGTAACTCTTATCAGAGGCAGCTGCTGGTGGACCCATGACAATGCCCTTGCTGTGTTCTCTAGAACTCCCCAAGCTTTTCCGTGCTTTGTGTCTGTCATTCCTTCCCAGAGCCACCACAGGGCTGCACCATCTGCTCTTCCACCTTTGCTCTGAGGTGTCAGGGTGCCAGCCCTGCAGGATCTCCATGGGCAGGAATTCCCTGCCAACAGGCAGACAGAGGTGGGGTGTGCCTGTGCGATTCCGTGCCCACTGCTGTGCACGTTGCTCAGGGAGGTTGGTTTGGCCCAAGGTTCACCACCAACCTGTCCCTCTTCTCCTGCTTCCTTCCTCTCTCCTCCTCTTGTTTCTCCCTCTTGCCTGTTTTCCTGCATGTTCCCCTGCTCCTCTGACAGCTTGTTATTAGAAGCAATTCCGCATATTGGCTGAAATGAAGTGAAATATTGTCCTGTAAACCACGGTGTGACTGACAGATTTCTCAATGTACCTGAGCACATGAGCTCCATCCCTTCACCCTGCCCTCCACAGTGCCAGTCATATTCCCCTTGTAGCTGAACTTCTTCACTTCTCCACCTTTTCTTTTCCATCCATTTCCCAGCTATGATGAAAAACAAATTTACTACCTGGTATATAGAGAGAAAAAGCTCCCTGCAGTCTTCTCCCTGGGATGCTTCCTCTGAAAGAGAAGCCCATAATGATGGGTGGTGCTATGAAGAAGGTGATCAACTCAGCCCATAAAAATACTCCCTTTTTGAGAAATCCATCCCCAAAGCCCTGGCAGGCTCTCACACAGCAGAAGGAAATGAGGGTGACAAAATATGGATAGTGTAGGCAGCATGGGAAAACCTTCCATGTACGTGATGAACCAAACCTGTGGAATTTATTGTCACAGGATATTACTGAAATGAATAATTTAGGAGGAATCAAAGAGTTTGCAACCTCATGGAGAGCTGTGTCCAGACAAAACATTATACAGGTTGAAATTTATAATGACTAAATCTCTACAACATAATCTAATTATCAGACAGGGTTAGGCAAAAATGACCTCCCATGGGAAGAACTGCACAATTAGATGTGTTAGATCTGAGCTGATGAGCAGGTATGTTAAACCTACTTCTGAATCACCCAGTACTGAATTTTTCATCAGAATTGCAGTAGCAGATCAGACAACCTTTGTGCTTCTCTTTTTCCCATTATCCTGTGATCTTTTGAGACAAAATATTTTATTCCCTTTTGCTTGGATGTTTTGGCAAAATGATATCTCAGAGGTCTCAGAAATCTGATTTCACACGTACTTGTGAAAATACAGCCTCAAACAGGCTCTCTGTCTAGAAGTATCTATGTAGCTGAACAACCTGCTATATCATTTCTTGGTTGAATCTTGCATTCCAAGAAATTCATTTCCTCAGTCTAAATTTTGTGGGCACCATTTGTTTGCTTTGGTGTACACAGAGCTCCACTGTAGGTGGGAAAAAAAATCCTATTGACTCTAGATAGATCTCCATTTTTCTTCTCCCTTTTTCTTTTCTTCTCCCTTTCTCTTCTCCCTTTCTTTCCCCTTTCTTCCTCCCAAGATTATGCTCACCTTTATTGCCATGCAGAAGTTTTCTAGTGCAGAGAAGTCTCCCTGATCTCCCTTTCTCTGTCACTCATCCCCACAAACACTAAATCCTTGCTAATGTTGTTGTTCTCACTAAAGGTGGTTTTCAACCTGCTTCCTGCTCTGAGTCCTGACATCCAAACAGATCATGACAGCACAGGAACCCTCCTGAGAGTCAGGACACCAAGTTTAGGTGTCATTTGTCTAAGGCATCAATCAAATATAGAGCACATGTCCCAGCCATTCCCCTCTACCTGGGGATTAGAAGTGGATCCCATCCTGCATACAAGGGTAGTCTGACTTTATTTTGCTGTTCATGTTACACTATTTCAACAGAAGCCACATCCAGAAGACACCAAAAATGCCCTGCCATTGAGAAAAGACATTTTTCTCCCAGGCATGCTCTTCATGCAGAGGGCTCAGTGCATTAACATGACTTTCCTCTCCTGTGTCTGTGCATGATTATGATCAAGGCAAAGATCCTCACTGGAATGACAATGTGTCACTGGAGCAGCAGGGAAACGTGCTCCCTAGGAGATCCTGCCCATGTTTGCAATCAGTGCCAAAGCAGAGGGCCTGGGGCTGACCCTCTGCCTGCCCCCCCTGTGCTCAGAGTGTCCACAAACGCCACTGACTGCAAACCCTGGCTGTTCCCTCCAGCAGCAGAGGGCCCAGGTGTTGCTTTATTTTTAGGTGTGTTCTGGAGCCCGCTGCAGGCTGTGAGCTGGCGTCAGCAGAAGGGCTGAAAAGCAGTGAAGTGCTGCTCTTCACTCGGAAATGTCATTTTCCCCCACATAACCTCCCTTCCAAGGATTCTGGCCTGTGAGGTCCCGGAGAGCCGGGCTGTGGAGGGAGAGGGGAGCACTCAGCCAGCACAGCATCACTCACCAGAGAAGTTCATGAGCCCCCCACGAGGCTTTGGTGGGTGGCCAAGCAAAGGGGAATCACCACAGTCACTTTCCGTGCTTCTCTCCCTAATTATTTCTCCTCCCTAACTATTTTTCCTCACAGATCTGTTCCTCTCCTCCAATGCTTGGACCTGCATGGACACAGTGCATGTGGGTAGGATGCAAGAAAAGGGATGCAGACCTGTGAGCAAGGGACAGAGGGTCCTTAGGTGAGGATGTCTCTTTTCCAGCAGCCCAGTCCCACTGTCTCAATCCCACTCTGACCCCACAGGTGCTCTTTCAACAGATCTAAGAACAGATATTTTGAGACACTTGAGGAGAGGCCAGAGGGATATGCTGCAAAAGAGAGGTGCAGAGTCAGCTGCACCCCCCCAAATATACAATATACTCACACCCTGAGTCTCACCCCCTCAAACATACAAGGCTTGACCATCTGCCCCTGAATTTGGGAGGTCAGCAAAGCAAAGCTAAACGTTTCAGGATGGCCAAAAGTCATGGTGTGGAGGGGATGTGACTCCTCTCAGACTTTGGGAGCTGTGGAGGGGATGTGACTCCTCTCAGATTTTATTTCCCAACAGAGGCAGATCTGGATGTGAGCAGGTCAGTCCTGCCCGTGCCAGCAGGCTGATCACAGCAGTGAAAAGCCAGTGCCCTGCTGAGGAGCTCCCCTGTGCCAGGGCCAGGCTGGCTGGGCTTGGGCATCCGTGTGTGGCAAGAGCCACACAAGGAACCAGGCTGAGTCCCCACACAGTTCTCACTCCCACCTTTCCCTGCTCACCTTCTGTGCAGCAAAACTTGCCTGTCTGGCCTTTTCTAATTCTGATCTCAGGTGTGATTATTGAGTCTCAAAAAACTTTTTGGCACTGGATTTACTCTTAATATATTCTTCAAGAGCTGCATCAGCACTAGTAGGATTTTTAGCCTAATTATCAGAGGTATGTGTAGATATAATTCGTGTCTCCAGAAGGATGTTAATAATAGCTCTGAGTGATGAGAAACAACACAAAATGCTGCTGCCAGCTCTAAGGAACAGTAGGGAGAAGACAAAATCCTAAATTGTGCATGGCCTTAGAAAGTGCTGCGACACAGGCCTGGGAAGCAGCATTTTCCAAGCATTTTACATTGGAGGTCAGTGGTATTTTCCATACTGCAGGTAGGGAAACTGAGACATGGAGCTGGGAGCAGCTGCCAAAGCTGGCTCAGCCTTCCCTTGGCAGAGCTGAGGGTCTGTGGTGTGTCCTGAGCCTCATCACAGAGCTGCTGACCAGGTGCTGCTGCTGTTCCCTCCTGAAAGCCAGACCTTGTAAAGTCAGATCTCTGCTGGCTGGGCAGGGAGTGGAAGGATCACCAGGATAACAAGCTGCTCTACACACTCAGGTTGATGGTTTTGAAGTCAAGAGGACCATGCTGAGACACAAATGAGCATGGCAGTGTATTGAATACACAGTCCCTTGTTTCCTGAAAGCTGGGGTATAGGTCTATGGTCCATCACACAGAGCAGCTGAATGAATGGTCCTTAACTCCTCCTTTCAGTCATTTTTGGTTGCTTGCCACAGAGAGCTTTTCCCACATCTGCTGTGTGAAAGACAGCTCCCAGTTCTACAACTGCTATGCTTTGGGGTTTGTTTGTAGGAAAAGGTCCCCAGTGTCTCAGCTGATCCAGGTCAGCCAAGGAGACTTCTTTTCAGCAAGTCATTACAAAGGTAACATTGCAGGACCCCAAAGGAAGGCCATGGCACTCAGAGGGGCTTTCAAGGGAGGCCACCTTGTTCTCACCAGGAAAAAACACATTTACATCTCCTTTTCCAGGGGTTAATTGCTTTTCCCTGCTCCCTAGTACCTGACCCCTTCAGACTAGGAGAGCTTCAGAGTCATTCAGCTGAAAAGCAGGGACATCTCTGTAGACAGGATGCCTTCAGACAGTGGAGGTGACTGCCAGCAGTGCTGCACCTGTGTAAGGAAAGAACAGATATCAGAAACTGAAGTCAGCAGAGCAAAAGCAAGTTCAGCTAATTCTTCAAAGGTGCAAGTTTCCCATTTCCCATATGTGACTCTTATGTGTGGATATATTTTTCCCATTGTTCTTTTCCTTTGTAGCAGAGCAGGGCTTGGATTCCAGCCAACTTTGTCTTCTTATTTCATATGAAGTTGTGGTGTTTGGGGTTTTGGCCACCTAATAAACTCCTCTTACAGAATCACTAATTTGCAATTAGCATTTTCTCTGCCTGTGGTTTCTCATCTAATAATTTTTGCTTGTAATTTTTCTCAGCTGTTGCAAATTATTGCTTTTGAGAGAGCAAACATATTTATTACTAGTTACAATGCTCTGTTTGCCCATATTGAGTGCATCTCACCTTTCTGCAGGACTGGCTGGCTGGGTCCTGTCACATTTACCCCTTCTCCACAGCCTTCATTCTTAATAGCATTTTTTAATGCTAAATTTTAAAATTTAGAGCTCTATCACTCTTGGTATTATTTTTAACGACCAAGTGGATCAACTTTCATGACAGCAACAATTTTTATGTTTCAGTCCACCTCCAAGGTCAATTTATCTTCAATGTTTTCCAAACAATTCACTTGGGTAGTTTAAAAACTTGCTCTAGTGAAGCCGTTTTGTGAAGAGTTTCAGAAATCTGGCATATCTTCAGGAACCAGATTTTCTTTGAAACAAAATTACAAGAGCTCTCTTAGAAATAGAAATTCTGACTCTCATCCAAATCTAATTCTACCTGTGCACAAAAAAAAAAAAAAAAAAAAGGAAAATTAAGTGGTATGCTTAAAAAAAAAAAGAACTTTATTTATGAAGGTAAATGCAAAATCATTACCAAGTAACATTGAAGAGGAATGGGAAAAAAAATGGAAGAAATACTGTAAATATTTGAAGGCAAATAGCAATGACCACAACATTAGTGGTGTGTTGTCTGTGAAAGTCTTATCTATTGAACACAATCCAAAAAGAAAGGGCTTAACAAAGAAGTGTGGGAACAAACTTGGAATTAAAAGTCAAAGCCTACAAATATTGAAGCTTAGGCAATGTTACCAATTACCAAAAATGTGGAAAGTAAATATAAAATATTGGAGAGGAATGTGGAAAAAAACAATGTAAGGACCTGACAGTGGCTGGGAGAGAGCTCTGCCAGAAGCAGCAGAGCAAATGGAAATGCAACCCCCAGGCCTTAGAGGAGAAGGACACCTGGTTAATGCCTGTAAGCCCTCTAGTTAAACAAGAAAGGCACCAGCTTACTGAAGATAAAACTACAAGGGAAAAATCTATGTCAAACAAAGAACGAGGTGGCAATTGGTGTGTGAGGAGAGAATATCTAAACACAGCTTCAAAAACGCAGAAAATGGGCAGAGAAATCCCTGAGTGAAAACCTAAATCACTCAATACAGACTCGCAGCAATAGCCAGCAACTGTTTACAAACAGCCCTTGAGTGAAAATTAAGGGGATCTGTAAGGATACAATCAAATCAGACCTTTGGGGAAAGCCCAAACTTTTAGGAAGATAAAGATGCAGCTGGAAGGTTGGGCGAAGATGGTGAAGCTGTTTTGGCTCACCAGAAACATCTCAGGCAGCTGCAGGAAACACAAGAGAGAGAATTTATTTGAGGAATGATGACATTTGACTTCAGAGGACTGACAGGGTTTAAGGGAAAAAAGGGCACAATCCCCCTCAGTGCCCCAAAAGCAGACAGTTTACTGCAATCATAGGGA
Source organism: Corapipo altera (assembly GCF_003945725.1). Lineage (NCBI taxonomy): Eukaryota > Metazoa > Chordata > Aves > Passeriformes > Pipridae > Corapipo > Corapipo altera. Next base: position 7,196,922 of record NW_020884901.1, on the reverse strand, counting down.
TGGGAATGAGAAATGATTCCACCAACAGTGACTGCCCTGATGGGGAAAGGAGCTCTCCTCATCCTCTGAACTAAGCCTGAGTGGTTCAGACAAGCAGGAAAGGCCCAAAGAGTGGCACAAGTGCCACTGGTGGAAGGTGTGTCCTGGTGGGAAGCCTTTGTGTCCAGCGAGACAGTGGTTTGCTGGGTCTCTGCTCAGGCGATGGCACAATGACATTTCTCAGATGTCACTGCCTGGTTGCAAGATTGGAAGGGCAGCAACTGCCCTTGGCCTCTCTAAGAACACTGGGTTAGACTGAAAATGGTCCCTCAGACTGAGCCCTGCAGTGTTTGGGAGGGAACACACCGCTCTTGCTGGGCTATCCCAGGCAGAACCTCCTTGGACAGCCCAGTCTGGAGGTTCAATACACCAAAATTCCTTCAAACACTTGGTATTAGCCAAGTGAGGGATGCCAGGGTGAATAACACAGAATTAACTTCAGGAGAGTTAACTGATCATTAGTCTGCCACCAGAGATTCAGTAAAGGGAATTTTATTTGCTCCAGGTGGCAGAGTGAGTTAATACTGAAGACAGAGGGGAGGCAGTCCTGGTTCCTGCCCCTCCCCAGGCACCAGCTGCAACCTTTCTGCCTCAAACCTCTCAGTTGTCCTGAAGGTTTTTAACCTCATCTCCCAGCTGGAGCAAATTTAGGAGAACAAGCTGCTTATCCTGTCATGGGTGAATTAGGGTGTGATGGCTTTGAGAGGAGTGGGGAGGTTGTGTGATCTTGGTGGTCCACGAATTTATCAGGAATGACTGGGACTATTTGGGCTTTCCAGGCTGAAGACACAGCAGGTGAGTAACCTATAAAGTATGGCAAGATTTAAGAGTATGGAAGTGCTAGTTCAGGTATTGTTGCCAGGGTGTCAGGGGAGGCTTTAAAATGAAGCATAGTGAAATAAGGAGGTGGGATATGGTAACTCCATTGTGTTCCCTTTTCCTATCCTGAGGCTTCCCACTAAGTGATGACTTTGTATAATTAAAATGAACAAAGTAAATGGCAGCAATCCATCTTCACAATCACAGCATTTTCCCCTTCTCTTTGTTGAAGAGCTTTGTTCATCTCAAATTGGTTAAAGAAAAAAAAAAAGAAAAGTGAAAAATAAATAATAAAAAATACAGAAATAGAAGTTGAATGGGTGCCTGCAGGGGCTGTATTTTTAGCAGCTCATCAGTTTGCAGAGAAGCTCAGAGGTTGCAGATTCTAATTGCCAACCTGGAATGTGGAAAGCAGGACAACTGAGAGAGTGTATGTGTTGTGGAGAGAGTGATGATTTCAAAGCAGGGAAGGAAGAGATAATTGGCACCTTTGCTATGTACAAAATGTGGTGGGACACCGTGTGGTGAGGCCATCTGGACAGTGTTTGGGCCACGAGGGCCTGCTGAAAAGCTCCTGTGGAATCCAACTGCAGGAGGGATTTTGCCTCTTCCCTGGCTGGAGCTGTGAATGTTTGTGTGGCCACTCTGGGGAGGCTGGCTGGGGAGATTTGCAGATGGAGCGTGTCAGATCCAACTGAGATCCTGGCCGGGAGGAGGAAGTGAGCAAGTAGAAAATGACACAACAGATCTAACAGGAAGGGAGAGCAGAGGGTGATCCCTGAGCACAGATCCAGGAGCCAGGTCTCTACATAAGGATGAGGTGCAAGCTCCTACAGCCTTAAAAATTAATTAGGTTTGGTTCAGCTCTGGATTTATGCCCAGCAATGCCAATACAGAGAAGGTTGCTGTGAGAGGGGCTGGTTGAGTTCTTCTGCTGGTGTCCTTTCAGAGTAGAACCAGGAACCCAGTGTGGAATCCCAGAGTCTCCTCCAGGACAGTGGAGGAGGTGCCTGATCTGTCCTTGCACAGCCTGAAGTGGCCATGGTTGCTGTCCTCCCCCAACCTGCTGCACACCCCCATATTTGACTGTCATGACTTGCAGCTCTGGCTCTTGAAATGGATGTCCCAGAACTGCTGAGTGTGTACTGACAGCTCAGCTGATGGCTGTGGGATGCTGGAGCCCATGGATTGGAGTACAGGAGGAGGCTGCCTTGCCTTTGTGTGGCGTAGAAGCTTGGCAGGTTTTTGGCTTGCTTTCCTGATAGACTATTTTCATCTCCCTTGTCCTACTTCCTTCCACACAGGCCTCATTTCCCCCCAGGGACTATAACTAAACTCTTGTCTGTAATTCCAATTGGTTCATCAGCTCTTTGGAGCATTTCCAGGCATACAGCAGAAGAAGATCACATGGGTAGCCCATCTGATGCTATGTACATAAAAAAACAAGCTCTGTACAGACTGGACTGTGCTAAACAGGCCTTGCTACAGCTGCAGAATTGCTGTCAGGACTTTGCTCACCACCTTGTCACAGGCAGACAAATAACACTGCAAAAATACACCTTCCTCTGCACGAAAGACCAAATCCTCACACAGACAAAGCAAGAGATGTCTGGCCCAACAGGCATCACGGGTAACTGCTAATTTGCTGAGGTAATGGGTTATAGAGATAGAAGTAGGGCAGATAAATCAAAAAAACGTGGGTAAAACCATATGTAAGCAGTGCTGTAAGGACAGGACTTGAGGGTGAAATGGAGAAAAGCATGGCCATGGCTGATTGCAAATCATATCTGATGTGCAGAACGCTGAGTGGAGCTGGTAAGGTCATCCTTCCATATGCATGAGCTTGCTAATCTTGCTGTCTGGTCACCCCCCCAACTGGAGGCTTCAGATCTCCCTTTCCCTGACCCTTGGTCTGCGGTACGAAAGGAGGGACTTAGGAGGCAGCTTGCACAGCTCAGCAGTGTGGGGGACACTTGATGCCTGTGAGGGCAGGAATGCAGCCCCTCCAGCCCATGCTCAGCACCCTGTTTTCCCCCAGCCAAGCTGGCTGTGTGAGCACAACCTTGCCAGTGGCCTTTGGGCCGCTCCCCCGGATGGATCAGTCACGCTGCCATGGCTCGGCTGCCTGCAGGGCTGTCACTTTGTTCTTCTTCAAGGAAGAGCCAGTGGGCTGAGGAGGCTCCAGTTCCATCTGCCAGCAAAACCCGTAGCAGGGAAAGAGCAGCAGTAAAGGGGGGAGGTGCTGGAAAGGGGGAGCAGTGGATTCCCTTGATAATTAGGATGGCTGCATCATCACTTATGCAAATAGGGGGAAGAAGGAGGCTTTCTGCAGCAGGCTGAGTGGAGGAGAGGACAGGAAGATGGAGCTGTTCTCCATAAAGCAAAATACCTGGTCTGCACAAAGGATGTGTGGACACTTAGATGTTTTCCTTCTTTTCAGAAAAGGCAGAATCAGGAGCCCTTCAGGACAAACAATTCCTGGTCAGAGTTTGGCTGTTGTTCTGTGTTGCACACTCATGGAAGCCAGCACAAGGAGGCTGGGGCAAAAGCAAGCAAATTTTACATCTGGTTATTCCTCAATCCCTCTCATCCCTCCATATGTCACAGGTCTGTCCTGCTGCCCCAGCATTTTGACACAGTTGTGTCCATCCCTCGACTTCCCGGTTTGCTCAGAGGGCTCTGGTTTGGTGGTAGGGCAGGGAGTGCAGCACAGGGGCATTGGGTGCACATGAACCTGGTGGTGTTCACCAGCCTGACCTGGCCCCAGGCTACAGAGCAGTTCTTCTTTCCCCCTCTATCCTGATGATGGGGGAGGTACCTCTGTTACCCTCAGTGGGAAGAGGCTTGAGCAATATTGTCATCATACACCATCAACATCTTCCCACGTCTCACACCACCACAGATGTGTTTGTGTTCACTGTTTTCCACTTGTGCTGGTTCAGCTTGGCAAGGCAGCTGCCTTCCTGGTGCAGAGAAGGAATTCAAAGGAAAGCTGCTCAGCAGCCAGCTGTGGCTGCCCTCTCCCTCTCCCTCCATGCTGCTGGAATGCCATGCAAGGTGGCAGCAGGCTTTTTCAAGTTTGAAATGTATGATTCATTGCTTCCTTGCCTGGGAGGCAGAACTGGACAGACCCTGAGAAAGCACATGGTGTGATTCCTGGGGCTGTCCTGTGCCAGGCCAGGAGCTGGACTTGATGATCCTTGTAGGTCCCTTCCAACTGAAGATGTTCTATGAGTCCGTGATAAACCAGTGATATGAAAGCAGCAGCAAACTGTCACCTTCTGCCCTTCTCCCACTGCTTAGCAGGTGGAGTCTTGCGCAAAACGGTGCAGCAAGAGAACTTTAACACCAGGGAGAGCATGTGGAAAGACAATGAGGAGATCCTGACAGTGCATCAGCTCTGCCTCATCCTTACACATGCCAGGCTTCCCAGCGGTAGCCTGTCTTACATGCTGATGTCCAAGTTTGGATTGTCAGCAGTGTTTTGACAGGCATGAACAAAGCCCTTCTATTTCCAAAATGCACTAAACCACTAAAGAATAGCACAGTCCTTGCTGCCTTGGGACTGCTCTCTCTGTATGTGTGCAGGGTGTGAAGTTAGGGATGGACATGAGCATGAGATGGGGAGAGAGCTCTTCCTAACTGAGCCTGTGTGACCTGTAGGGATGGTGGGGAACTCTGGACTTCAGATGATGTTCAAGGCATTGTGGACATCTCCAAGCATTCCAGAAAGTTCCTTTTCTAAGGACGTACCTTAGCTCTATCCTAAAGAATCACACACCTTCTTTCTGCTTTATGGCAGGTGGGAATTCTCCAAGCTCTGGCTTATTGTCAGCTGAGCAGCCCAATCAAAAAACATTGTCTTCTTTGCAGGCTTGACAGGTTTTAATGCAGGGCAAAGCCAAACAAACAAGTGGAAGAGGAAGGCACAGCAAAATCAGTGCTGCTGACTAACTAAAGGGGAATCTAGTCAGGATTCATATATCTCCAGCAATTTCTCCATCTCAGTGGAGTCCTGCCTGCTGAATGAGGAATATCTCCTCGTCCCAGATCAATTTAGCCATAGAAAGGTTTTTTTTTTTTTCTTTTTAATTCCTCCTCCAACACAGATAGGTAGATACATCCACAAACGCTCATCTGTCCTCCTTTTGTTGCTGGGAAAGAAGGATCAGCTGTCCTCCTGATATTTGAAAAAGTGGAGTCTGATTTGACTGACAGGAGGGCAGGGAAATCCTGGATAATGTTGCACCCATAGCCTAGAGTCAGGCTTCATGTGCCACAAAATGGCACAACTGGAGCCAGAATCCTGGTACTGGAGCAGCTTGGGCTCCTCTCCTTCTGAAGTTGTCAGGTATAAAGTGAAATTACTATAAATAATTGTTTTTCTAGTCCAGGCTGGGCTGATTCAGTTGTACTTGGGCAATGTCAGCCAGTGGCTGATTTAGGCTCATCCCAGTCATGGGCAAATTAAAGTGAGAGCTGGGAAATGCACCTGAGCAGGAAAACAGTTCCTCTGGCAACACTCTTAAACATACCAGAACTTAACGTTTCTCCTTTTGTCTTTAGTGTGGTGTAACAAAGGCACATTAAGGATGGATTCTGTTCACACTGGAGACTTTTCCTACAAATGAGGAATTCGTGGGAGGGCTGTGGTTGTTGCAAATGAGCCTTTGTGTGCTGTGTGCCTCCTGCCCCCCATCCCAGCAGAAGAATCCCACCAGGACACTCTGCTTCCTGATGAGAGCAGCTTTTGGGAGAAGGCAAAGCTGATGGTTGCCTTGACTCACCTGACCTGGGAAGGCCCGTTCTCCGAACACACCACAGAAAAGGTGCGTTTATGTAAACATTAAAAAGTGAAGTCTGTGGAGTCCAGGGCAATCCATCTTTTAAATCTGGCTTTTATAGCATTATTATGTGAGACAGTCTCATAAAAAGCTCTCTGTAGATGCCATTATACCGCATTGTGGCTTCGGAGAGCAAGCTGGAGAAGCTGCGAGTTTGTGCAACAGCACATGTTAACGTGAGTTATGGGGTGTCAGGGGCCGTGTTAACGACCACACAACCCATTCTGCTCCTTTAAGGTTAATCAACTCAGCATTTGTGTCAGGTGTAATGTCTAATTAAAGTGATGGAAGAGGTGTGAATGCCTCCTGGCAGAGGAGGGAAATGGCACAAAGAGGCGGCGTCGGTGCCATATTGGTTTGGAAAATCAATAAGAGGAGCTCATTTTATCCCAGTGTATCTCTCACAGGCTCGTTTGAGAGAGTGCCAACTGGCTGCCTGGGAGCCTGGAAAAGGCATCGTTTGGAAACACTTAAAGACAACACTGGTGGGAAAAGGAGAGGGTGTTGGCACCGGGCACGGCTTGGGAGGTTGGATCGGTGTCCTCGCATCTGACAGGACAAGAGGAAAGGGCCTCAGGTTGTTCAGGTTGGACATCAGGAAGAATTTCTTCACTGGAAGCGTTGTCAAGGATTGGAAGGGGTTGCCCAGGGAGGTGGTGGAGTCACCATCCCTGGGTGTGTTCAAAAACCCCTGGATGTGGCACTCAGTGCCATGGTTTAGTTGACAGGGTGGGGATCGGTCACAGGTTGGAGTTGATGCTCTTGGAGGTCTTTTCCAATGTTAATGATTCTGTGATACTGCAAGGTGAGGGCAGCTTGGATCATGGGAGACTCTGTGGATGGAGATACTGATGGAAAAGGAAAGGATGGGGAAAGAAGGGAAGGGAAAAAACTAAGAATCTGGATGTTTGGAAAACCAAGGATGTCTGTGCTGGAAAAAACAAGGACACACATGCAGTCCTGATGGTAGGGGAGGAGGAAAAGAGAAAACAATATTGAGGGTTTCTGCAGTGCCACAACTTCCTACTAGGAAGTTTAGGGGAATAAACAACCTATCTATGGTGAGAAGTGGGGAAAAAAAAAAAAAAACAAACTGAAAAGAAAGGAATTTTTAATCTGTCAAAGTAACTTTCAGACAAACAAACATTGAATAAGGGCTTGTGGACTCCCCCCCCCCCATATTTTCAGTGATATGAAAACTTGGGTTCAGAGATAATTATGTAGATGTTGTCTTTAAATTTGCTTCTCCTAAAAGAGTAACTCTATAGGGCACTGCAAAAAACAGTTAAAATTTCCCCAGAAAATAATTTTTAATAAGTTATACCCATTTTTCAGGATGTAACAGCTCTTCCATTGCTAGTTGTGCAGCCAGCTGGACAGACATCCATCCAAGGAGCTGCACGAAATGTGTGAAAGCTGGGGATAAATCAATAACTTTCCATCCATGCAGTTACACTTCTCTGCAAATATAAACATTTGCTCATTATCACCACACACAGTTTCATCTCCACTGAATTTTTAATGAAAAGGAATGATAATTTATTCACTAGCTTTTTTTTTTTTTTTAGAAAAATTATATCTTTGCTTAATGATTTTACTCCTTCTGGTTTTGTTAGAGAGCTTTCTGCTTTCCCCCAGCCTATATTTCAGCGCAGCATTCTGGCTTTCAGGTGCACCCTGTGTGCCCTGAAATATTCTTAAACCATCTGATTTGAGATGCACAGTCAGTGTCAGAACAGTAAAGAAAGATAAAGACTTCTGGGTGGAAGTTTAGCTCTTACAAGGGCTGAACTTCCCTCTGGACACTCTCACCATTTTCAATGGATACAGATACAATACTTTACTTTTAGAACTGCTGTTTGACAGAGGTGGGATAAATACAGTCCTTAAGAAGCAGCACTGAGCTGACTTGGTAGCACAGTTCTCACCTTGTTTTTGAACATCCCACACTAAGAATTCAACTTTCCTCCTTTTTTTCCCCAACTCCAAGTAAAAGGCCTGGGATGTTGCTTGGATGACTCACATTTACATGCTCTGAAATCTCAGTTTGGAAAGGAAATGTTCTGGGATTACCCTGATTTAGGACCTTTAAGTGTACTGTACAATGACAGAATCTCTACCTGAAAGCTCTTTAAGGAGAAATTAATTTATGCCTGACAGTGATTAAAGGAGAAAGTGAGGGGAGATGGAAATTAGCAAATCCATCTCCATTGCTGAGATCCCATTATGATTATAAGGAGAGGGGAAAATCAGTGTTATGGGTGTCAGCTGCAATCTGGTGCATTCATTTAGCAGCCCATCCTACCTGGGAATTGTCCTTGAATGGATGGATATTCCTGTCACACTGGCTTGGCCTGAGATGAATCAATTGTCTCCATGGTGGAATAGAGATGGAAACCATTTGGCATGATAATAACTCCCATTTTCTGAGTTTAAAACAAGAACCTGGAGCAAGGTCCATCACACAAAATCTGGTGGGAAAGCCTGTAGATCTTGTAGATCTCTTGCACAAAGATTTTGGAAACGACATGGTCACAGAAATGGAGCTGCTTTATTGTGGTCAGGCAGGATGGCCAAGGGACCATCTTGATATTGAGATATGATTCTGACCTTAAAAGTATAACCTGCCTTTCCTTTGACAGTCATATTTTTCTTGATGTTTCAGGATGGATTGTGACAGTCAGGATGCAAGTTATTTGTTTATAAAGAAAAGTTAGACAAAATTTCAAATGTTGAAAACTTTCAACCCAGTTTGTACTGTAGGTCAAGGAAACTTCTGGAACACTGGAGAAGAAAAAAAAAATACTGATGATATGAAAATTCCCTTACAGCATTTATTTCAGTGCTTACTCAAAGGTCATCTTGGTTCTTTTTCTTAAGGCTGGTGGTTACTGGATCCACCTTGTTTGAAGTGGTTTTGGTGATTCCCTGAAAACTGGAAGAGGCAATATTGCTGTCTGTGAGCAGAGCATTTATAAATACATTTATAAATAGCTTCCACTAGGTAGGCATGATTATTGTGTGCAGCAAACTGAAAAAAAAGGAAATTTGATGACTTTGCCAGAAATACCTGTTTTGTATCCCTGGTGCTTAGGGATGCTCCACATCCCACTGTGTCACAACTGACCTCTGCTACAAGAATCACTTCTTCATAAGGAAGATTTTTAGGCAAGGCAGGAAGTTTGGGGACTGCTAGAAGAAGGAAATTCCTTTAGGATTTTGTGGTCTCCTCTCTAAAAGTCTTCCTGAGAAACTTCCCACCTGAACCTTCAGGGCTAACTTGGGAACAGTTTTGTTAAAGGACTGGATTGCTTTGAAGGAGCCATGATTCTCCTCTGTTGTTTTTAAAAACAAAGTCTTATTTTAATTTCTTTCTTTTTGGTGGGAATTAAACTTAATTTTGAACAGTAAACAGATATTGCAAAGCTTTAGGCAAAGACAGAATGTGGTATGCAATGAAAGTGGATTTTTCATTTAGTGGGAGGCTTGTCTGATGCTGTGTTGAATGGGAGGGGTGGGGGGAAGAGGAGGGGTGGCTCATCCCTGCCACTATTGATCCACACCACACCAACTCATTTCACAGCTCTTTTCCTTGCAAAAACTTACTAGGGCTGTGAAAACACTGGAAAGTGTGAGGAAAAGCCACTTGGGAAGGGGCCACAGGACCCTTGTTCAACATCTGCTTGCACTGGTTTGTGGCCACTGTTACTGCTGCTTGTTTGTACTGTGTGGACTCTGATTCCCAGCTGTGAACCAGAATCTCATTAGAAAGAACTAGTTAATAAAGTAATAAAGGTCTCTGACCTCTTCAGCAGTTTCATACACCTGTAAATATTTCTTCCACTCCAGAAGGAGCAGTAAAATCAATACTTGTTAATGTGGTATAATATACTCCAATGGATATAAAACACCAAATATTTGAAGGGCAATCCCTCACTCAGGTGCAAAATGCCTGGTTAAAGTAATTTCTTCCATTCCCACTTAAGAGCCACAGTTTGGAAAGGTGCCTCAGCACATCTGCAGCAATGATTTATCCTCCTGCTCTATTTGAGGAAATAAAGTGACTTCAGCCTCCTTGTTTAACAAAATAAAATAAAATCAGACACAAATCCAACTTGGCAGGGTAAAAAAATATATGTACATATAAAGAGAGAAGTTCTCCTGCTTCAGAGGAGGAATATGAAATTATATTGTAAATTAAATTAGAGGAAGGGAGAATAATATGAACTGAAAAAAAGATTAGATCCAAGGCTGAGTTTCAATCATTGGCTTTCCTGGATTTTACTGGGCCCATGAGTCGGGCTCAGCTGCCCTCAGACAGACACAGGGGTCTGGTTAATTCATCTCTTCCTTCTTCTATAATAAATAGGACCAGCAAAGAGGAGTAGAAAAACAGGAGGAGGGGGAGAAATCTGCTTCAAATTGAAGCCTGAGAGCAATTACACTGCTCACAGGAGGGATGTGAGAGGGATTGCCCAGAGACACCCTGAAAAGTTTGGCTGTGGGGAAGGAGATGCTGAAGGACTGGGGCTGTGATAGGTGGGAGGAGAGGGAGAAAGAATACTACCCATCTAGACAAGGTAAATAATATGGAATTGATAGGGAAGGGGTTGATCAAATTAACAGTCTGTGTGGAGGAAGATTATCCAAGTGCAGCTGTAGAGGAAGGGACAGGTGAGGAGACAGGTACCCAAGGTAATATAAGGAAGGGTTGATGTTCTGCAGCCTTTTGCTGTGTGGGGAGGGGCAAAGGACACCTGGCAGGCTGCTGTGCACAAATGGAGGGATAATTTTTATGAATTCTTAGTCCTATTTCTCTTATATGCAAGTTTGATTCTCTTGGAGTTGAATTTGCCTACAGAACAAAATGATTCCTATGATTTTATTTGGGATTTTAAATAGGAATATCTGCTTTTTCAAGGAAGCTGACCACCTCAGCAGAGATGTGCAGAGCTTTCAGCACCTCCTATGCTCTAGAAACCAGGCCAAACTCTTTCCTAGTGGAGCTGCCTGAACAGAAAGAGGAAGAAATAAGTAGATAACATGGAATGAATTCACTGGGATGTGTTCATCTCCTAGAAAGAGACATGAGGGACAGGCCACCTTCTAGTCCTGGCTTCATCTTCCAGGCTGTTCAAAGGGTTTATCTGCAGGTACAAATGGGCCAAGGTGCTGGTCTGAGTCACAGCAAAGATGAGGGCTGTGGAAAGCTGATGGCTGTTTAGGTTTTCTTCCAGCGAGGAAGAAAATTGACTTTATTTTTTCAGTTGTTGCTGTGCTGGAGATCACCCTGTGTTTGCTCCAGGCAGCAGAAGCACCTGATCAGCTGTTCCATATGGGATGCACCAGGGGCTTCAGCCATGAGATAGGGAAAATCAATCCAGGTGGATATCTCTGTTTGGAAACCATGGTTCCCTTCCATCCCTCTTGCCAGCAGAGCAGATGGGGGACTCCTTTCCACAGCCTTCATTAGTGGGAAAGTTTTGCCTCATCTATTCTTGAGTCTGAACTCCTTGTTCTTTGGGTCCTGGATGACAGCTGATATCTGCCCAGAAACGAAGTCATCCAGCCCCCTGCAGTCATCCCTGTGCTCCTGGCTGGAGGCTCCACAGCAGCACACCAGGCTCCGAGGGCTGCAGGGGGATGGAAACAGGAGAGACAGCAACTTCTTCCCCAGGGAGGTGTCAGGCAAAGGGGCTGGCACTGGAGCTGCATCCAGGAGAATAAAATGAAGGAAATAAATAAAGGAGGCACAGCGCGTCCTACAAACAGGAACATGTGTCTGCATTTATTAACATTTCCAAGGCGGATTTTAATTCCCAGCAAAGTGCTCCTGCCTACACGGAGCCCGGGCGTGTTGCAGGAAACCTCTCGTTAAGTTCCACACAAGCCATCTTTTTAGCGCGTCCTCCAGGGGGATCTTCAAACAGATTCTATAATTTCACTGATAAATGGCTCTTTTGCAAAACACTATTTACATTCCAGCGTCAGAAAGGCTGGCGACTCTTCCTCCCCCCCTGCCCCTCTCCAGCGGCTCCTCCCAGTGCCTTCAGGGAAGGAGCTCTCGCCCACTCCAGGGAGGTAATAAAGCATCTGTAGGTTCTGCAAGGAAAGAGGAGCTGATGTGCTGGATTTTTCCAGGAAGAAATGCAGCTGGAGGAGAGCAGCAGCAGTGCTTTAGATGGGATCTCCCTGGATTCCTGTGGAAATAGGGAGACATACACCCAGGTTTGTCTCAGAGGCTGGTATTAGGATTCAGAGGATGTGCCTGTTTGTTTTTGCCTTGGCATTGCCACAGGTTTGCTGGGTGGCCTCAGGCAAGGCACTTAATCTCTTCGGGGTCCTGTTTCCATTGGTACACACAGGATGAAGGCAGAGATTTTATTTCATTTGTTTGTCCTGCCTGTTCTGATTACAGATCCCTGGGGGCAAGGATTGTCTCTCATTAAACAAAGCCGCCTGTACATGGGGATCCCAGCTTTGGTCTGGCCTCTGGGCATACAGAACAACAAAACAACATCTGACAACCAGTCTAGACAGGAAAATAATGTGCCAGAGAAACACACTTTGGTCACTGCTTCCCTTTTTCTTTATTGCCTAACTGGGCCTTTTTGCTTCTACTGGTCACATACTCTGTCTGCTGACCTGCACTCAGGAGGGCCAGAGTTTGGGATTATTTCCATCTTTATCCACCTGCCTGGAAAAAGGCATTAAAACCCAGATCCTCATAGTTCTTTGTGTTCTTTCTCTTCCCACCACCAGTTGCTTGTGCGAGGCTGTCAAGGTGCACCCCAGGCCCTCCGGATGTGTTGGATGGGTTGTAACTGAGCCCTCAGCAAGAAAAAAAACCCTAACAGTGAACACAGTAGAAACATGTAGACTTCTCAGTGTTAGTTTTCATCGGAGACCTTGAAGATTCTTTGCCAACATTGTCTTTTTGTGTTTCTGGAATGTCCTGTGGTCAGCATGGCATCAATTTACCCCATTTCCAGTTAGATTAATTGTGCAATCTGAGCACGTCTGGAGCTCCCAGTTGCTGCCAGTTTGGAGAGCTGGCTGCACTCCTGCATTGCCTCCCTCTGCCTGTTCCTCAGGACTTCAGGATTCACTTCAGGAATCCACAATAACCAGCATCTTCCCACAAACCCTGTTAGCTTAAGTTTCAAATGTGCATTTACAGCCATCTGAATTGAGTTCCATTTGCCAACTAATGCTCTGCAGTGAAAGGGAATCAATGCACCAGAAGACATTGGTTTGCTGCTTGCTCTTTTTCCAGAAACACAGAAGCCCAGTTCTCCAACTGTTATAAATCATGCTCTGCAGATTTCAGCACTGATTTTTATCAGTTCATCCAATCCAAGAACATCTCAACTGTTGCATTTCAGTAAATCCTGTCCTTCAGACTGTTACTGGTTTTAAAACATCTGAGTGAGGACAACACATCTTCCCCAGAGCAAAGGAAAATTACAGATGTAGAAAGCCCTGGACTCTTGAGGATGGCACCACATCCCTAGCAGAAAGTTGGTTTATTTTTAAATTGGTTCCTAAGGAAACCAAGTTTCCACAGTCTTGTTCTCTGTCTCTTCGTCTGTCAGTCCTTCCCAAACCATTTTTACATAAATTAGGCAGTTTCAAGCACATTTTCTGCAGTAGGAAAGGAAAGAGTTATAAAACTCCAAGTAGATTTGTGAAGCTGGCAGCAAAAAGAGCCTCAAACTAGTGCTGCTCTTGACCTGTGCAGGAGCTGAGCAGTTCCCAGCTCTGTGTGGCTGACGTTTAGTTAATGAACCTGCTGCCTCCTGCCCCATCAATGCTTTGAAGTCAAGAGGAATTGGGGTCTTTCTGAGTCACTCGTGGAGAATCCAGGTTACCGGGCTATGGGAAGAAAAGGAAACTTGGCTTTCTTCCCACTGCTGCTGGAAAAACTTATTTATTTGATGGATCACAAGGACATTTAAAACCCTCACCAAGATTTATGCTTGGAAACAGTAGCTTCTGCCTTTTTCCCGAGTGCTCAGTACCCAAATGAGAGCTCAGCATGAGGGTTAAATGTTTCTCACGAGAAGATCCCCTTACACCAAGGCATCACACTGTGTGTTGTTTCCAGTTTCCAACAGCAGGATACCCAACGGTCTTCGTGAGGCCAGCAAATCGTACCTAACTGCAGAGAAACAAGCTCAGAGAGAGAATTCAACCCTTTTGCTGAAGAACAAGAGCTTTGAGCCCAGTCGTGGCTTGCGAAATAAGATGGAAATGTTCAGCTTTCGTTCCAGCGCGGAGAAACACCTGGTGTTTGGCACCCTGAAAGAAGCTGTGAAATTGAATTTGTGTTCTCTAAACTTCTTTACTAAACAGGCTAGAGGGGAGGAGAGCAGGCAGGATCCTGGGCTAGCGCCGGGGAGAGCTTTGAGCTGACAGGAGAAGGAGGATGGGGATGTGCAACTGCATCTGGGGCAGCGGGGGCTGCAGCCTCGCCTGACTCTGCTAAATCAGAGCCTGCCCTGGACAGGCAAAGAGAAACCTCCACTTTTCCTTCTATTAGTCTCAGTTTGTTGCCTCCCCGAGCTAAGTGGAAGGACGTGTTAGCCATGAATGAACTCGGGACAGCTGTGCTGTTTCCCTTTCAGGTCAACCACTTGTCCCTGGGGAGGGAGAGAAGTGGGGGGTCGTCCTGGCAGGAGGCAGAGCCTGATCATTATCTGTTAATGGGGAAGTCAATTAAAAGCCTGCCATTGCAGAACGCTTTCTGATGACTCTAATTATCCCATAATTGTGTTATCTCCTTCAGTGGTGTGACATGGTAGGAGGCCCCGCAAAGTGAGGTGAGGCTGGGCAGGCTCGGGGAGCCCTTCATGCCTTCAAGCATTAAGCAGTGGCTATTCCTCCCAAAATTTGTTTTTCCCCCACAGAGCCACCAGTTGGTGCAAGATCTTTTTGAGTCTGGAGAGGCTGGTCTGTGGCTGTCGTTGCTGGCTGTGTGAGCTGCAAAACTGCTGCAGAACCCTCCCTTTCCCATGCACAGTTTATGTGACACCTTTAGGGTCATTCCTCCACGTGGCTGGTGATGGGAGCAGGAGAGAGTTTAGGAGCTGCAATCCGAGGTGAAAATAATGAACTTCAAAACCTCCCTCCTGCTGATGGTCACACATCACATGTGCTGAGTTCTCCCATCCTCAGCAGGACTGGCTCCTGCCAGGGACCTGGCACTGGTGGTGCCAAAGGGGCCAGATCTCTTCAGGGGTTCCTAGTGAGGCCTCAGCCATCAACCCTGCTCCAAATACATTGTGTGCTCCAACTAAATTTGTGTCTTAGGCATTAAACAGCTTCACCCCTCCACTTTTTTAGCCAGTAGTTCAATAACTGCACCATCTTCTCAATACACAGAAGGCTGGGTTTAGTTATCACTAAAGTTAAATAATACTCCTTCCCCTCCTAGGATATGGTCCTTCCAGGGTGTAACACCAAAGAGAAGATTTCATTTGCTCCTTCAAAAAAAGAAAGAGGTGTTCAGATCCCAAGCATGGCTGGCCTAGGAGTCCCATAGCACTCATTTGCAGGTCTCACTGTGGCTTGTGTTCAGTACCAGCATGAAAATAAAAGAACAAGGACACAGGTTGTATGTCCATGGTGACCAGAGCACCTGTGGGAAGGTAGTGCAGCTTTTGGTTTCTGCTGCAAAGATTATTTTTGATATTAAATGCTCACTAAAGAAAATACATACCCACCTTTGAGGTGGGATGAACCACCCAGCACTGCATTTCCAGTGCTCTGAATTGAATGACTCCTCCCTGGGATTTGGATTCAGGGAAAGAAGGTACCTAAATCCATTTCAGGTTTCTGGGCTGTGAAGGGAAGGAGCTGTTTCCTTGCAGTTCAGACTAAAGCTCTAGAGAGAATTGGGATAAAATCCACCTCCACCACAGTTATTGCTTCCCAGCTCACATGGCTCTCAGCACCAGGTACTGCCCATTCTCAAGAAGTTAATTCCTCCCACATATTATACAGGAAACCTACATATCTGCAGTGGTCTGGACTACCACTGGTTTTCTGGGATCCCTTTATTAGTGCCAAACCATTAAACTGTGAGCAAAACACAGCTGAAGTCTACCCACAGCAGTAGTAATAATAGTCCTGCTAATAACAGCAGTGACACCACCTTGATCTCCGGTGGTAGCTTGGTGTGGATAATTGCAAAACCTTCAATAAGTAGTAAGAAATTCCTAAAATGCACTCTGGGGCTGGTGGGAATGATTCTTTTCCCACAGGTGTGAAGGTGGAAGGAAGAAGGTGTATCAGGCAGGAGCTGGGATACAGGAGATCTGGGCTCCTAGAGGGAAATATTATTGGTTCTACATTTGCTGAGTCCTCCATGCTGGAGTTTTATGATGTGAATTTGTATCCCAACGCTGCCAAAGCAAGTGGATTCCCAAGGAATACCCCTCACTGGTGCTACACACACTGTCACAGGGACACTGCACAGGAGCATGGCTGGGCTGCACATCAGGCTGCAGGAGGGAGCAGAGGCAGCCTGGCCCTGGTACCTCCCTGTTCCACCTTCCCACGGCCCAGCTCTTCCCAGACAACCTCGCTGCACAATTCCCTTCCACTGACCGAGTCAACCCTAACTTTGTATCTGTTAAACCTCAGGTAATTGCTTTTGGATGGGTGTAATTAAGAAGCCATTAGTGTAAAGTTTCCTTTCAGTTTATGCTTTGGTCTCCATTTGAGCAGAGAAATATGAAATTAAGGTATTAGCTCCTTTCAGAGAGATGAGTCATGAGCTAATAAGTTTCAAGAGCTGTTTCTCAGCTGTAATGATTCTGCTTTTTTATTTCCAAATCTTCTTCTCCTCCTCCCAAATTCTTGCTTCTGGATAATTCCTTTTTTAAAAGAATAAAAGGGGGAGGGAGACTGAGTCAGAGTGAAATGACAGCCAGAGAGACACCAGCATTTCTGTGTAGAGTTTCCCCAAAGCAGTCAGGGATGCACGTGGTGACAGGACATGGACAGTGTGACGTGTCCAGGGGATGTGAAAACACAACACACAGGGTCCAACTGTGCTTTTGGCCAGGAAGGAGAGAAGCAGTGAGTGGACAGGGTGCCCAGGGAGATAACAGAGAAGGTGCCTGAACTTCCCAAAGTGGAATAGAGAGGAGGGATGTGAGTTTGTCCAGGAAAACTCAAGGCGTCTGGTGTTGGAGAGCCCGGCCGAGCTGCAGAGCCCAGAGAGGGCGATGTCCCTGGCCGGGACACTCACAGAGGTGTGAGCGCCAGCCCCCAGCACGGGGCTGAGCCAGGGAGGGTTTTTCCTGCTGCTCCCCTCCCAGGCTGAGCCAGCAGCCCATTGCCCAGCCCATCCCCGCAGCCTCAAGCCCTTTGAAGCTGAACGAACGCCTCCCGTCCCTCACTCCCCATTTACTGAGTGCCTCATCCTTCCTCCCTCCTGCAGAGGATCATCTGGACCGATGGATGCGGTGCGCGGCTCCGGCTGTGCCAAGCCCAGCTGGCCAGATGTGCTCTGGCACGCGTGGAGAACAGCTGAGACACCCGGAGGGGGCACTTCCCTACCAGCAGGACCCCTCTCCGACAGCGCAGTGCTCAGCTCGCAGCGGTGGCACTCCCAGAGCTAAATCAGTGACAGTCGGGATGGTGTGTACAGTTAATCACGGCTTAATTAGGCTGTTCAGTCTCTGAGCGAGGGGTGCTGCCTGTGAGGAAGGGAGAAGAGGTGTCCTTAGTCTGAGACAGTGAAATGCTTCTGATCATCAATAATGCATGGCAGTAATGTTCCTGTATGAATTGGAAATGCCAAGCAATCAAAGGCCATATGTATTTAGCTTAGATCCACATGATGTCCATGTATTTTTAATAGTGTGGCATCTTTGAAGTGTGTTTATGAAGCACAGCGTTCCTCTCCATAGCTGTGGAGGAGAGAAATCACCCCTGGCTGGCAGGAATGCTCTTCCTCCCCTCCCTGGGCTGCTGTGAGGATGACTACACTCCTCTCCTGGCAGGAATAGGGGAGGGAGGCACGAGCTACATCCCACACAGGGATGGTCCTTTTTTCTGTCTAATGAAGTAGTTTATTAGAAGCTGCTGTCAAATCTCTTGTCTGGTGGGGAGCAATTTCTTAATATTCTTTATGTTAAGAATATTGTTTATATTCTCTGGAATATTCTCCTCTATATTAATCTAATTAACCTCAATCTTCTGTTGGCTTGATCATGTCCAGTACATCTGCTGAATGGGTTTTGCTCACCTGTTTTCTAGCTGGGAAACAAATGGGAAACTGGGGATCAAAATATGAGACTGGGAACATCCATCTCTGGGTGAGCATCCTGGGCTGGTGGCTGAAGTTACACACTGTGAAAGTGAAAAGGGCAGGGAGAAAGGAAAAGAAAAAGCAAGTCATATACTTGCTTAACAAGGCTCTTAAATTGTGGGAACAGCTAACAAGGGAAGTGTTGGGCTCCTGAAGCCTTTAAATCAAGGCTAGAGGCCTGTTTTAAAGAAATGTATTCTCATCCAGCTGGGTATTTTTGCACTATTGCCAGGTGATGTCTTTAAAATGAAGATCCAGATGCTTCAGGTTTCTGTGAAAGTTTGGGATGAAAGTGAAATTCACTTTCCTGCAGTTGTGTTTGTTTATTTTTGCTGCTAATGTGGTGTGAGGCTTCAGCTTGTAAACATTGCTGGGAAATATTGACCTTTCCTAAGTTACCAGACATACACAATCATAGTGGGACCTTTTAAAATCTCTCAGTGTTTCTGAAAGCTTTTCTGCCGGGCTGTGAGACACAGGAAGGATACAGATATCAGATAATTCCCCCCAGCTCTGCTGCTCCCTGTGGCACCTCGTGGTTCCAGCAGAAATGTGGGGTTTGTCAAAGCCAGAAAAGCTCCTGAAAGCTGCAAATCCCTAATTCCAGCAGAGACTTTTGAGAACAAAACAAAAATGACCTCACCATTGTACAGCACTGGTGGGGAGTGTGCCTTCTCATCTCAGCTAAGACACAGGGGATAGCTCCCTGTTTTTTTCCAGCTGCCTTAGACTGTGGCCCCTTGTCCTGCTGAGAGAATGGAAAAGGCACAAATGCCTCAGACACTTCCACGGACGTGCTCCAGAACCCAACAGAAAATAAAGAAGATGGTAGAGGAAGGTGGGGGTGAGCACAAAGAAGGTGTGTTCACACAAAACTAATTCTCCTTCTATTTTGAGTTGTGAACCTGCTAAATTGCCTGTTGGGTTATGTAAGAGAAGTCATTGTGTTGGTGTTGAAAGGGCAGCCTTGTAGGGAGAGCTGGGGACACCACTGGAATTTTAAGCAGCCTGGCTGTGGAGGGAGGGGAGTGAGTGGGTCCCCATCCAAACCCATCCATCCTGCTGCCTTCCCACTCACATCCCACGTGAGGTTTGGCACGTGAGCAAGGTCCTTCCACGTGTCAGCCCGGCCAAGGCCACTGTGCACCTCCTCTGCCTCCCCCTTCCCCTCCTCTCCCTTCCCATCCCTTCCCCTGAATCACAAGCACCAGTGCTGCTGGCGCTACAGGAAAATTAACAAACAGCCTATAAATTTTACATGAGTTCCCGAGACCAGAGAGAAATTAATTTGATGTTGTCTTTTGATAAAGATGTAGCCCCCTTTCCCTGACTCCAATTTGTTGGCTCCCCCCGCCACCGCCCTTCACAAACACACTTTCTTGAAGGTTGCAGTTTGGTTCTTGTGATAATAGAAGTGCATAAATAAATAAATAACCCGCTTCAAATAACCCCTGGCTCGTAAAATAGGAACAGATAGAAGAACACCACCCGCAGAAGAACAAAAAAAAAGAGAATCAAATCAAGTCAAATCATAGTTCAGTTGCCCCTGGTTTGGATTAGCTGGGGATGTTCTGGGCACAAGATTTGGTGGCTCCCTTGCCGGTCCCCAAAGGCCTGGATTTTCTAGGCACAGCTTAGAGGGCAGCAAGGATGGAACAAACCCAATAATCTCTGGATTCAGAGGGAGGAGAACAAGCTGCACAAGGAAGAAGCTCGAGGCCATCACGGGGTGGTCATTTTGTGCACAGAAATCCTACCTGGGGCTTCATTGCTTTGCTAAAGAGGCAGCAGGTGGTATTGAAACGTGTTGGAACTGCAGAGGCTGGGAAGCAGGATGTGAAGAGAAGGTAGAGAACTGAGGTGTGTGGTGAACCACTTCCAATGCCCCAGTGGAATCTCACATAAGATTTTGTCCCTGAGTCTCATCCAGTCCCTTTGGCCATTTTGTTAACAGTGTGTTATTGAAGCCCTTTGAAGAATTGTACAAACAACACCTGGTATGATATAATTTTCCAGCGGTTATCAGTGATAAGAGCTATGTTAAGAACATTTTTTTTAATATATATTTGCAAAAGAAGCTAAAAAAAAAAAGTGTCAAAGGGCAAAATCCACTTCAAATAATTTAGAGTTTGAAAATATATTTGAAAGGAGAATGAAAGGAAAGGAAAGAATTTAAAGACAAGTCCAACCCCATGTTTAATCTGGAGCACTACATTTGCTTAAGATCTGAATGTCTCTTCTCAAAGTTATTTAACCTCTTCACCTAGTTTTGCTTTAAGCTGATTTTTAAAATGAAAATGCTGATGTGAAACAAAGAAAAGCTCACTTATACATATAAAACACTTATAAATCTTTTAACAAAGTTTTGAAATGTTTAAAGATTTTCCAAATTCTTTCTGTTCCCTTTTTTTTGTCCAAACCTCCTCATTAAATTCGGTCCCAATTCACCATGATTTTCAGTTCTTTGAAACTAAATGTTTATTTAATGTTTCCATTATTTTTCAAAGGGTGCTCAGCTCATGCCAAGGCCTTCCATGGCACATAAAAAGCTCTATTCCACGTCTGCTCTTCAACAGCATCTGCCTTCCACCAACAGATTTGATTCTTTACTTCCCATTGTTTTTACATGTCATTTATTCAATTATTTTTATCTTTTGTCCTTATACCTCTCATTTCTTTTCTCCATGGTGCCTGAACCACCTCTTTATAGCACCAGAACTGAGTCCATAAATCCAGCTTCAAGAGATTTAATCATGGATGGTGATTGTGGTGATGGACTTCACTCTCTCCAAGGATTCCTTCCAGCTTTGCCTACTGGAATGGCAGAGGTTTCCATTCCAGGAGCTGACTCTGCTGATATTACACCACAACATTTATGTATACCTTTCCTCTATAAACAGCAACAACATAACTTCTGAAAATAAGGTTTTATATATATTTCTAGGAGCAGAGTTTAAAGGACACTTTGCAAGGCAAAAAAAGATAAGAGCATGTAACAGAAAACTGTGGCATCTGACTCTCTCTTGGAGACTTTGCTTTGATTTTTCTTGAATTGTTTTTTGTCTGAATTTTTAATATAAAGTGTTAGGCAGCTTGTCACTCTTTATGTATGGAAAACATAATGCTCTTTGATGTTCTCAGTTACTGTGTCATGTTTATGTGCTCTGACAGTCTTTGAACCGCTGCAGACAATGGGAAGGGATCCTCTGAGGGGAGGGAGGGATTCTGAGAGAGCCTCATTTTCTAATCCTGAAATGGCAGCATGTCACCAACATCCACACTGGTGTCCAGTGCCTTCAAAACAAGGGAATATTTGACTGACTGAGCTGCTTGAGTGAGCCCAAGGTGTGTGATATCACTCTGAGTTATGTCAACACTTCCAGGGTTTCAGGAAGCATTAGAGCTACTCGGGGACTTCCAGCAATTTGATGGAAGGAAAGGCAAATTCTGGAGCTTTGCAAAATTATTGTCAATTATTTAAAAAGAAAACAAAATTCAACGAGAATAAAAATCCACACTTCACCCAAGGGCTGATCACAGTGACAGGAACTGCTGGTAAAATAAATACATCCCTTCTGTAAGGGCTTTCGGAGGTTTGTTTGTTTTTTTCGTAATGTTTCAACAACATTAAAGTGACAGGCGACTCTTGCAAGGAAACTAGGTGTGAACACTCCCAGAACCATTCCAGCTGAACACTAAATGCATACCTGAGATGCCTGGTGGTGCTGCCCAGGAGCTGTCCTTGTTCCTGCTCAGCAGCACAGTGACACTTGAAAGGAGCCATCCCAGAGCCCTGTTCTGTGGATCCCTTACTGTTATTTAATGAGCTGCAGGGCACGAGGCAGTGTATTAGTTCACACCAGTCTTTCATTAAAAACTACAGCCAAACCTTTTATTTTATCATTTAAATGAGCTGCTTCTCTTTGGAGATGATTTTAGGGTCGGTTTTGAGAAATGTCCAGATTCGGCAGCACAGGGAATGGATCGAAACACGCTTTATGTTGTTGGTTCAGTAGTGGCAGTGAACAGACTCCCACCAGCACAGCCCTGGCCCTGCCAGGCTGGATGGCACAGCCCTGCCAGGCTGGATCCGTGAGCAGGGAGCAGCAGAAGGCAGGTGGAGGCAGGAGCACAGGGATGCTGAGAGCACAGCAGAGGAGATCACACAGGCAGGAGCACCAGCATCCATGCTCTGCTCCCCTCGGTGTGGGCAGCTGTGTCTCGTTCTTTACTCATCCTGACACACAACCCACAGGAAATTTGTCTTTATCTTCCCCTTCTTGTGCACCTGGGACTCTGCACACACACAGGCTTTGCTCCTCAGAGCATCCCTGACCTCACGGATTTGGGAGAGATGTGAAAGATGAATTTTGTCCTAATCCCTGGCGTGGCCAACAGCGTCTCCTTCCTCTGCATCCCCATCCTTGCCACCTCCCCAGGGTTAACCTGCTCTTTGTGGCACGGGAGAGAGTCTCCCTGGTCCTGTTCAACAGTCAATTTGGAAACTTGGCAGGGGGACTAAGCAGTCAATTCCATTTTCTTCCCCTTTTTCTTCTGAGCACAAAACCAAACAGACCCCTTCAGAAAAGACTCCCTGTCACAGGAAAGGGCTCCTTTGTATGCGAGTTGCAGCGTCTATTTTTCAAGATAACCTTTATTTCATGTACCGAGTGTTAGCTTTGCTGGAAAAGAGAAAAGCTGAGATAACTCCTTCACCTGTGGAACATTATTACGCTTTCTGGAAAAAAAAAAGGAAGAATGAGTTGTTCTGGTGCATGATAATGGAGGTGGAACGAATCAGCCAGGAGCAGGTGCAGAATTGCACCTCTCTCTCTTCCTCTCTACCTGTCTGTCTTTGCAATCTCACTCTCTTTTCTCAGTCTGTCTTCCTGTCTCCAACACAGACCCATTTTTCCCCTCTCCCTTCTCTCATTACGTCCAAATTCTCTGGTTTTCTTATGCACAATGTAACTTCCTCTGGGGCTCATCAGCTCATCCAGACCAACAGCTCTATTATTTGTGCTTTCTGTGGGGGGGGGTGCCTGGAGATCTGCCCTGCTGTGCCCGGAGCTGCACCATCAAAGCACAGAATTCTCGCTTCTGCACTGAAGAGTTTCCAGGCTAAAAAAATTTGTGGTTTGCACTTGGTTGTAAATTGGTCTATGGAACATCTTCCCTCTGGGAAAAGGCTGTTCTTTAGGTAATAGGTAAAAATGTGAATGCTTCATTTGAGTACTCTAATTCCAATGACATTTCAAAGGCAAAATATTGAATCAATTTGAAATCAAAATGGATTTTAAATTTTTTATTATTTCAACTGTTTCCTGCTTCATTTCCCACTTGTTTTCACTTCTATATTAGATTCTTAATTTTGTTCTGTTACATATCTATATACCATCCAGCACTGCAGTACTAAACTGCATTCCAATAATACCAAAATGAAGCATTTCAGTAGGTGGTGGCGTAACTTCTGAAGAGAAATATTTCAAACCCATATTTTCTGATTTGCTCCTATCTGAGACACAAACAAATGTTTAGTTGCTAGATTTCTCTGGAGGCTGAATGCCTGTTTTCTCATCAGCTTTAACGATAAGCCCAAAGAAATCCAGAGTTTGATCAGCTGGAACAGGGCACGTTCAAATGTACCTTCTGCATTGGATGTTGATACTGCTGTGTGACAGTGATGTATGGAAGAGATTCCCCCTGTCCTTTGGCATTCCCCATCCTCCTTGTGGAAAGGAGGAATCTTGCCTCCCCCTGCTCCCAGCTCTGTGGTTGATGCCTCATTCAACAAGTTATTTGAGCAAAGAGGTTGGTGCCACAATTACAACAGGCAGCAAACCTGCACTTTTATATATCCCAGTCCCCTTGGTGTCCTCGATGGGAAGGTGATGCAGGAGGTGGCACAGAGTCCTGCATGCACCTTGCAGGGAGAGAGAGCATCCCAGATGGGATTAGGGCTTTAAATGAAAACCGGGAATAAAATGAATGCTCTGGGCAGAGCACCTTACCAGACATTTACCCTGTTGCTGTGGAGCAGAGCTGTGGTGGGTTGTGGGAAGCCTTGGCTGGGTTTGTGCTCTAATCATGGCACTGTGTGTTTGCAGGGCTGGCAACCTCCCAGCAACTGGATCCTCCTGGCAGGGGAGAAGTTCTGCAGCACAGGCATCAGTGAGCTCGGCGCAGATACAGAGGCCCTGAAAGCTGCTCCACGCAGCCCGTGCTGCACCATAAATTACAGGGTAGTTATTTCTTAGTTATTTAGCAGTTACAGTGTAATTAGTTCCACTTAATGTCAACTTTTGTCAATACGTCTTCCATTAGCCGGAAAATTACAGCTGGGTTTTGAAGCAATGGCAATCCACGAGCTTCTCACAGCTTGGGCTTGGAGAGAGGAGGAGAAGAGATGCTGTGGGGAGGGGATGGGGCTGTAGGGTGAATTCCAAGCCTGCCTCACCTTTTCTGCATTCCTGCAGGCTTGTACACGCTCACGGAACACAAAACTCACAGCTCTTCTCCAACACACAGACACAAAACACACATCGCTTCTCCAGGATCAATATTCCAGCCCAGACTGCAGAGAGGAATCAAACAGGTCCCTGGAGAAGTTTTCTTTGGCTGCTCAGAAACAAACAGACAAACAAACACAGAGATAAAACCCGAGAGCTGCCTCACGATAGTGTTTGCTGCCCGTGTTTTGCAGAAGAGGCTAATTAAGGAGTGTGCCTTGGATTTTGGGGACCCCAGCTTTCATTTAAGGGGGGCTTGATTTCCAGAGTGAAGCTGCTTTATTCTTGGACATCACAGCAAATCCTTCTGCATATTTCCCCCTTTATTTTCCCTTTCAGAACTGCAGACATCATTAGGAGATTGACATTTCCGAGTTCTGCCGTTGCTGTGAACAGGGACAGCATTTTAGTCCCTAGCCCAAAAATGGTGAAAATCAGGGGATTAGACTTTAGGGGAAGCACAGAGAAATATTTTCCTGTGTTCTGATTCTCTGAGTGGTGAAGGGTAAGGCAAGCCAGCTTTAAGGGTCCTATCCTTCCCCCTAAAACACCTCACTTCAGGCCATTCTCAGCCTCTGGGAGCAGTTTTAATGTGAAAGATCCTTCCACCTGTTTTAAATTTCAAACCCCCGTGAAAGCAAATTTCCCAATCTGCCTGTGGACTGAGGTACTAATGATGGAATGATTAGGAAATTGCAAAATAAATTCTTTTAAGATTACTTCGTAATGGTGCAAATCCAACTAATTTATTCTTTGTTCATGCCACTAGACCAGGTCTAGATAAATGGCTATAAGTAGAAAAGAGTCAGCATGGGTCCAGATTTTTTATTTTATATATAGTTTTCATAATTCCAGCCTCTGATGCTCCCGTCCATATAATTTTCCTCTCTGAGAATGCTGTGTTGATTTCACACAGGGCCCTGCATATACTAAAGCTGGTCCTTGAAGAAGAATTGAGTATTTAGTTCAGGAAAAAATACCAGACAGGAAGAATATAATGGTACTGTTGGTATTAATGCATCCTCCAAGCATATAATGAAGTTCCTTCAGTTGTCTTGCACCCCTCGGTGTCCACCAGGAGACCAGGGACAATGGAGCTCCTCCTGCTATTAAAAAATAAACAGTAATAACAACAATGGCAATAAACATTCACGCCACAGAATTTTTCCAGATGAACAGGAATTTCAAAATTAATGTGCATGGCTATTCAGTGGTTATTGCAACTTCCTCCTGTTGTGAATAATAAGACCAGGGACAGATGATTCAACTCAGCCATTGCAATTGGAAGACTGAGACCAACTAAAACCTCTTCTGAGAAATCTTTAGAGATTTCATCTATACATATATACGTGTAAAATCACCAACTATGCTTGAATAATGAAGGACTGCGAAAAAAAAAATAATGATCTGAGGAATACCATAAGCAAAAATAGAAGATAAACTCCTCTGATAAATAATGTATTGCAAACTACTGAGCTGAGTCCATTCCACCTTGCACAGGTTTAAATCCATATGGAGCATTCCTTCTCTCTGTGGGCAACCTCTTCCCAAATGCACTGAACAAAATGTATGCAAAGTCTGTTTCTCTTGAATATTTCAGACCACATTAGACAACTCTGCCCCAATCAAACCACCTTGCCTTAGTCACCCAGGAAAAAAATAATTGCCTGTGTTAATGCTTGGATGCACCATATCCTAGAATACCATGGAATCAGCAGGGATTGGCAGCTGTGGTAGTTTGAGTTATTGGAGAGACATTAGTTGACAGTCAGGGTGGGAGTTAGACCTAAGTCCATGTGGGGTGAAGTTATCTTGAGCACATGAATGATGCCAAAGGATTGGTGTGTTTTATGGCTCCAGGTTTATGGTTGTTGCTGTATCAGAGGTCAAAGATTGGGGAAGGAGAGCTGACAGTGGCACCTTCAGCAGCAGGTTTAGACTCCCCCATGTTTGACACTGCTGGGTGCCCCAAACCAGCTCCTCAGGCTGGACTGAAATGTCCATGTCCCACCCAGCCCTTGCCATCAGGCCAAGGGTGCTCTCCATGCCCTGCTGTGGGGCACCTGCAAGAGGGTCACCCCTCTAGTACTTAGTTCCTCTAAACCCCATTTCCCATTTCCACTCTCATTTCCTGGGTAAACACATATATTGCCTGTGTGAGAGGTGATTCTTATGGGTTATCACCATTTTCTCTCCAAGAAGAACCTGCTGCCCACTCTGCTTCCTCTCACTGACTTCTGCCCTGGTTCCCTGGGATGCAGCCTGGCTGTCTGTCAGCACTGCCCTGGCCTCCTGCACCTCTCCAAAGCAGACACAGGTCTGCCAGCCAAGCAGCAGGAGAGGGGAGAAGGATTAAGGGAGTGGGGAAGTTAAGATAAGCACTTTGAAAATTCAGAATCACAGAATATTTTGAGTTGGAAGGGACCCACAAGGATCATCGAGTCCAGCTCTTAAGTGAATGGCTCATACAGGGATCAAACTCATGACCTTGGTGTTATCAGCATGGAGAAACCACAACAAACTCCAACTGGCCCAGGATAATTTCTGCTTCTGGGCAGAGGCTGCAAGGTCCTCAGTGACATGAGAAGAGGTTTCTGATGGCATCAAGTGTTTGTCATCCCTTTTTGCCTTTCTCCTACACAAACCCATGCCCACTGACAATGAACCCACATCCAAGCTCTGCTGTTCCAAATCTGGAAGGTGTTGGCTGAGGGAGGGGAGGATGTACTGAGTCATGGTCTCCATGCTGCATCTAGAACTTCTGGGGCTCACTGATGGAAACAAAAACGAGCTACCACCCACAAAAGTCTTGTGACAGAGGCTGTGCAGTCACAGCTCAGGCCTGTCAGTGAGGTTGGTGGGGTGTGAAAGACCTCACAGCCTCCCCATTCCCTGGAGCTGAAGTCTGGCCATGAGAGATTGGAACTCAGTCCAGTGAAAACAGGGATGTCTTGGTTGGTTGGTTGGTGGGGAATCACTGGGGTGGGTCTTCAGGGTTACTCAGAAACACATTTTTATGCTTCTACATGTATGACCCCAGCAAATTCAGTGGCTGCTGTTTTGATGAACATGCAGCTGAGTTTTGCTGTCTGACCAAGTGGGAAATCTCTGGTAACAGCAATTCTCTGTTGGGGCTGTAATGTGGGGCTCTGGGAAATGTAGAAAAGACCTGCTGCTCCTTCTTATATAAGAGGAATAGAATAAGGGCGAGAGAAAGAGGACATGAGGTAGGAGAGAGCAAGATGCAGTGGAGAACATCAGCAAAAAGAGGGAGTAGAGAGTGTGTGTTGTTAAAGAATCAACAATATGTGTAGAAAAGGGAATTACCCAGGGGAGCAGAGTGTGTGTGTGGAGCTGGGAGAAATGTTATGGAAGAAAGATATTAAGGCGAAGCAGCTGATATTTGAAATGTTATTTGAAGAGAAGGTTTAATCTGATAGGGCACAGACAGAATTAATGGGTTTTCAATGAGTTGCAAAGCGCTCCGGGACAGTGCTGGGAACAGAGCGAAAGTTCTGCTGCTGGAGGTCAGAGCCACATCCCCAGCACAGAGCAAGCCAGAGAAGGAATAAAAAAGCAATTGAGAAATCAACCCCTGTAAATTCCTCAGAGATAAGGGAGAGTTTTAAAAACAAGCCCAAAAAACCCTGTAACTCCAATATCTGCTTTTGTTTTAATTACCCCAGAGTTCGGTTTGGCTGATTGGAATCAGGGATGGGGAGGTAAGCAAAGGAAAACAGGTACCAGTGAGGCATCTTGCATGTCCTTCAGAATAGGAATGGCTGTGCCAGGCAGAGCCCTGCTTTGTGCAGAGGCAGGAGTGTGGGAGGGACTGGCT
This sequence comes from Corapipo altera, assembly GCF_003945725.1. NCBI lineage: Eukaryota > Metazoa > Chordata > Aves > Passeriformes > Pipridae > Corapipo > Corapipo altera. Next base: position 7,168,551 of record NW_020884901.1, on the reverse strand, counting down.
GGGCTGCCAGGAGGAGCAGTGATTTGGGGAAAAACTAATCCCAGTCCAAAGCCTGCTTGGCAAAGCTGGTTGGGAACCATTCACTGCGGTGGCCTGCATGGCTCAGTACCCCCTCTGGAAAGCAGGACAGCTCAGTTTTGGAGACATTGCTATTAAAGAGCAATGGAAGGGAAAAGAGAAAGAAAGAATGGAGCCAGGGAAAGGGAAGGGAGGGAAACTCTGCTCACATGACAGAGCAGGAAGATCCTTATTTAGATAAACACCAATATCTTGGGGATGAACAAAAATTCCCTGGGCCACCTATAAATGTTATCAGGTCTTTACCTCACTTCTTTTTTTTTTTTTATTATTATTATCTGTTTTATTCTGGCTTGTTTCCCCCTTACTTCTTCTTTTCTTTTTCTTGTTCTATTCCTTTTATGGGATCAGAAGATGCAGGTCTCTCGTGTTTCCCAGAATCCCAGTTGAGATCTTGTTGGCACCTGGAAGGCAGAGAGTGGCAGGGGTCAGGAAGGCAATGAAACACCAAGTTGAATCATTCCTATTATTTGAGTCTTTCTGGGAAATGCAGACCACTGGGGTTTGTATTTCTGGTTTTTACCCCTGGAAGTTCCTTTCTCCCAGGGAAAGAGCTTGGGTCAAAACCCTGCAAAGCAAGTGAGCACATTTTTTCTTCTGTTTTTCGGACTCAAACAGCTGGATGGAATCAGTAAAGACTCTAAGAAGTTCCTGGTGAACAGGGAAGTTGCAGCATGAGGTCCAAGACTTTCAGAAGATAAAAATTCAACCGGGAAAAAGCTATTTTAGAAAAGCCCCAACAATGAGATCTTCAACTGGTATTTGCAATCAGCCACAGACAGAAATACATGCAAAACTAGGCTTCCTTATTTTTTCATTCTTGCTTCTCATATCAATGCCATCAGTAGTACTGTTTATAACCAATCTGCAAGAGAAATGTCTCTCAGCAGCAGGTTGAATTCTTTATTACATCTATTTCAGTATCAAACCATCCCAAGAATCCTTCTGAGACTGAGCTTCTCCCAGTGCACCATGGAGATGCAGTGCACCTTTTAATCAGGAGGGACATCTCTATTTAGTTTGCAGACTTCAAAATTTCTTCTGTTCAAAATGCTGTGTTGCTACCTGAGTGAAACCAGAGATAAAACTCCAGCTGATACCATGGATTCAGGAATCGACAGATAATTAATTTCTAAAACTCGGGACTGACTAATGCATTTCCTTTGTGGTTTGATTTTTTATCTATTTTTCTTATAAACCAAACTTCACCCTCTCACCACTTAAATTGAAACCATGTCTTTCTGGAAGAGGATGGTGTTGGGACTAAAATACTCTCCTGGGGCACTCTACTGGGCATGTCTTGGCTCCTCTGCAATGTCCTGATGTGAGCAGTTTTACATAGGATATTAAGTTCCTGTCTCTGGATCTAGGATTAGGAAGGCAAGATCCATAGAGGTTCAGTGAAAGGTCCAGGTGACTGCTCAGAGCTGCGAGCCAGTGTCCTGTCCTTGGGAGCTGAAGTGTCAGAGAAGGACCACAGAGAAGGACACAACCTCCCAGCGCTGACTTGCCCAAAGGAGACTGTGTTTCTCACATTGTCATTTATGCCTCTGAACTGAAAGCCTAAAATAGCAAATAGACAGTGGGGATGATCCAGTGACTCAACCATCAGCATTCACTGTAGTCATCTAAGATATCTGCTTCCTTTGGCTTCCAGAGAAACACAGACCACTCCAGGGGACAGCTTGGAAGCCAAAGAAATGGTCTCTTTCTTGAAATGAAGTTGCAATATGAGCACAAATTCTGCTATATCTCTGGTCTTTTGTTCCTCATATGCATAAACAAACTCCCTGTTTCCTGCCTTCCCAAATCAGGGTAAATGTTCCTTCAGGGCAGGAATCTCATCCTTCCTGTTGTCCCTGAGCAGCGTTGGCGTCAGCGCGGGGCCAGGGCAGTCCTTGGGTGCAGTGACAGACCCCAGACAGCTCTTACCACACCACAGAGACACAGAGGAGGAGGTGGAACTCGATTAGATGTGGGACTTCGGTTATCCTGCCCAAACAAACCACCTGAATTTAACAGCACAGAGCAGGGAGGATTTCCATGTCCATCATCCCACCGGGAAGAGCTTCACTCTGCTCCTCTGCTGCTTGTCCCTGTGACAGCACAGGAATTGAATGAAGTGATGGAGCTACAGTTCAAAGGATGTGTGCAGCCAAAAATCAGGCAATAACAGTAACTCCCAGTCCTGAATCTTTTCAGAAAAACATTTACAAGAGGCTTTTTCGGAGCAGTAAAGATTTTTCTCTTCTTCTTCTTCTTCTTCTTCTTTTTTTTTTCTTTTTCCTTTACTACAGTGAAATCTTTAACAAATAATCATTTTACACTGTACAGTTCATCAATAAAAGCAATAACACCAGGTTATGTAATAAATTAAATATGATGTGTAGTTGAAAGTAATCGTGCTTTCAGGCATCAGCTTCTTGTCACATTAAGGGCTCTGGCAAACAGGTTTAATATTCGTGGAATGAACAGAATTATTGACAAGCAGAGGAGGAACTAGACAGCAAGTGAGCATCATATTAATTTTTCAAAGCTCAATATTGCTTTTCCTGCTGACAGTGCAACAAACTTTCAGGGCTGGCTTTTGCAGCAGAGGGTTTTGGTAGTGGTGGCTCGTTTCTCCTTGGTCTGGATTTCTGTCACTCTGCCAAGTTTGTGCCTTTTGGAAGGGAGGAGGAAAGAGGGAGAAAAATTGTGGTAAAAGGAGCTTTATCTTTGGGTTTGTTCTTCTGGATAATTCAATTTGAGGTTAACCCAGATTAACTCCAGTTCTACCTTTCACTATATAAATGGTCATCTTTCAGCATTTCAAAAAGTGGTCCATAATTTCCGTCGCATTTTTGGAATATACAAGGATTTAGGTACTTCCCATTGCTCTTTGGCTTATGGAGAATCTGGTGATTGAAATGTTGGAGATCCTTTGGGACAGAGTTTCTCAGTATGGACAATTAAATTAAAGAGAAGTCAGCTGGGTCATCTGAGCTTCCTGATGTTCAGAACTGCTCAGGGGTCACACAGACATAGAAATTGAGAAGTCAAACTTCCTGAGGTCCAAGAGGACCAATTTCCCAGAGCTGAGTGTAGAAAGTGATGACAATTCACCTTTTTACCTAAGGATTCCCAAAGTGCTACAAACACAGCTGAAGGGAAAACCAAGTGTGAATGGCCACTCTGAGGCTCGTGTGCTGTCTGAGGCAGAGGTAAAAATAGCCACTGACATTTCCCTTGTCTTATACTTGAGCCTTAACCACCACACCCTTCCTCTGGATGTCTCATGCAATTTGTCACCCAAGAAAGAGAAAGAAAAAAAAAAAAGGTGCTAAATAAAATTTTCTGTTGAGAGCCAGAGGAGATTTCTGTGGTGTGGTGGTCAGTGACTGTTCATCGCACAGGTTGCTGATGGAAGTTGTCACTGGAGATGCTCCAGAAAGAGCCTCTGTCTTGAGATTTCTGCACCCCTGGGAGAAACACTTCCCAAAGCAGCTCCTGGCACTGCTTTTTCCATTGTGGGTGGGATGGACTTGAGCTTGTCTCCAGCATTTCTAAGGCAAAGGGTAAGATATTATCTTGTTAAATGAAATGTAAGGATCCCTGCAGGAGGCAGTTTGGGAATGCTCTCCTTCATCTACATCAAGGCAGTCAACTCATTGTTTCTGAGCGTTTTCCATAACCCCAGGAACATGAGGAGGAGGAAAATGGGAAGGAGGTGAGGGCAAATAACAGCTCTGGGCTGGTCAGTGGTGCTCCATGGGCTCTGTTCAGCCCTTTCTCTCTCCTCTCTCCTCCCTGAGGGTGTCAGCAGAGCTGCCAGGACAGGCAGTGCTGGATTGAGCTGGGCAAGCTTTTGAGCTTGGCATCATTTGATTGGCCTGAAAACAGTTATTTTAGAAGGGGGCATGGCTTTGCAGACCCCACCAAATAACACTCAGGTCAGGTCTGCTCATCACAGTGAGTTTTTGTGGGCTGACCTTGGCACACGTGGCCAAATTTTCAGTCATGACCTCGTGTCTCTGCAAAAATCCATCACCAGTGAGTGTGGTCCCAGCCACAGCTTCCTTTCAGCTGTGAAATGTGCCACCTTCCTCCTTCCAAAATAACCTGATATAACTTCATTGCTCCAAAAAAATATCAGAGCACGAGGGAGCCAAAGAGGAGTGGGGAAAGAGCAGAGCTGCTCATCTGATCCCACTCAGACCCATTCATCCCACCCACTCCCACAAACTGAATCAAATCCAAACTCTGGAAGGAACAGGGATTTCTTTTTCACTGAAAGGTGAGGGAACATGTGGGTTCCAGTCCTCCCCTGTTTCACCAGAAAGCTGATGAGCTGATGGATGTTGTCAGCATTCAGATCTGCCCGTGTGATCCTCCTCGCTGCTCTCCTGGGATTTATTTTAAGGATTTTTGTACCTAATTGTATCCAAGACTGGAGAGATCACTGGGCTGACAGAGTCCTGGGAAGGCATATAACTGAGTGGGATGATCTCAAGAGCAATAGACACAAATTCCTTCTCTGCTTTTCTTCTGTTTCACCTCCTCCATGCAGAAAAGAACCCAGGAGTGAGAGATGTTAAAGCACCAAAAAAAAGAATCAAGATTTATCTGGAAGTTTGGGACAAAAGTGGGAGAAGGAGAGAGATATCAGCCTAGGAGCACCCTTTGGTAATGAGCTGTTTCACAAAATGTGGAAAATGTTTGAATTTCAGGCACCAGCTGTGTGTCCTAATGGAGACCAGCAACCTAAAATACCTTGGAAAATGCTGTTAGAGACAGGTAACAGAATAAACACGGGAGAAGCATGAAGGTGTTTGTATCTGAGGCAGAACCTGTCTGCAAAGTGCTGGAAGGTTGGAAGAGAGAACCAAGCAAGGACTCAAACACCCAGGGTGGGACTTGTGCCCACAAACAAACCCCTTCCTGCCAGTGGGAAGGAAATTTCCTGCTCTCATAGTGAGAGAACACAGAAGGAGAGCTGATTAACGTGCTGAACCTGTGGGGCTATCACAGCACAGCAAAGGCTCATGGCTCCAGAAGAGCTCAGCACTCAGAACAGGGCTGAAAGAGTCAAAACAGGAGCTGCAGGAAGCATCTTTAAAAATCCAGACTGAAATATCAATAATGAGAACTACAAATAAGGTCTTTTGAATTGTTTTGAGTGGAGCCCCTGTTCCAAGGGGTGCCTGTTTCCCTCCCTGTGCTGTTGCCAGTGGTACAAAGTCAAAAGGCTGGATTGTCATGGGCGAAAGGTGGGGAGTTTTTAATTTTTTTTTATTTATTTTATAAACCAAGCTCTTTCAAAGCTGGTGGTTATTACCTGTCTTTCCATGTTCTGTGCACCATCTAAGCATTTCTTTCTCATGGCAGGTGAGGAAATCCTGCCATTCCCATCACCTGTGGTGCAGCGAGAGAGAGAGAGAAAAACGTGCAAAGAATTATGTGTAGGGCTGTCAGGCTCTGAAGTGCACCTGAGGATCCCAGTAGGTCTATAAAAAACTGAGGCCATTTAATTCCCCCCAGAAATCAGAGGAAGATCAAGAACATGCACATGGGTTCCTGAATCACAGGGCATCCTCTTAATCTAAGGTGCCTTTTCTGTGACTGCTGAAAAGAGCTGCAGTGTTTCTCTTACAGTGATGAGAGTTAGAAATGGATTTGTTAAAGGAAAACAAAGCAAAGCACAGTCCTTTGTGTTAAATCTGTGCACAAGTGATACTCCTGGGTTCCTTCCAGATTTTTTATTATTGTTAAAATAAACAAGGTTTAGTTTTATCCTCACACTTTGCCTATTCTCTTTAACCCAGGTGCTATTTTTGAGTTGAAAGCGTGCACACACAAAAAAAAAATGCAAATCCCAAATTTCAAAGGCACCTTCCACTTGGAATTGGATCTATTTTTGTCCCTGTGACTATCTTGCACAGCTCTAATTGTCGTGGCCCGCTCTGAAATCCACAGTACGAGCCTCTTGCCAGTGTATTTTTGGATTATTGCTCATTGTGATCAGCCTTTTGTGTTCCTCTTGATATGGGCCAAATTTTGACATGAGGTGCTGAGTCATTCACAATGTGGATCTTATTTGTGTCTCAAAGAAATCTTCCTTTTTCTGTTCCCCTGTACCTGGGCCAGCACCTGGCAGAGTCTCCCCCATTTCCCAGACAGACAAGGGAAAAAAGCACCTGAAACACATCAAAGTGCTGAGCAGCTCAAAACAATTCATTTAATTATTATTATGAAGTGTCTTAGGGAGTGCCAGCTTGGTATTGTAGTTTCTGTGCTCATTTGTTTTGGGAAAAAAAAAGCTGAGCACTGAAAATAAGTCCCAAAGAAGAAAGGGAGAAAGGGAGAGAGAAAAGAAAGAAAAAGAAAAGGAGAAAGAGAGAGAAAGAAGGAAAGAAGGAAAGAATGAAAGAAAGAAAAAGAAAGAAAAAGAAAGAAGGAAAAAGAAAGAAAACTTTTGAAACTGAGGTCTACGGGCTTGGGGGTGAAATATTTAATTTCTGCCCACTGAAAACACAGTCATACCTGAGTGGGAATTCAATGAAAAAAAATGTTGGAATGAGGGAGATGATGATTAATTTTCTGAAGGCAAATTATGTATTACAAGCAGTTTTAGGGAGTGATGGAGAGGGAAAAGGGCACTTGGTGTAATGGGGTGGAAAAGCCAAATAATTCCATCCCTGCTGTAGGACTCTGTTTCCTGGAGTGCTTTCCCCACATCCCAGACTGCAGTACAGCCCTGATTCTGGCACTGCTGCAGCTACCAAGGCTGGTCAAAAAAGTTTCACACCTGTGAAAGGATTTTTTGAGTCTCCTGCAGCTGAGATGGCTTTTTCTCAAGAGGAGGGAATTATTTTAACCAGGCAATGCAAAAAAAAAAAAAAAAAAAAAAAATACAATGGGGGGGGGTGGATCTGTAGCAGTCTCTGCAATGGCCTCTTCATGTGAGGTGTCCTCCCTTTCTCTGAAGGGCCTCTGTGAATGGCTCTTCCCACCCTGAATTTTGGGATGTTGAATGCAAAATGTCTGATATTGGTGCTGCTGCTTTGTGCCCCTCCAGAAAATGCCCCTGCCCTTCCTGCAGAGGTGTGTGGGATGGGTGGAGCAGGCAGGGGCTGCAGCCCTGCTCTTTAACCTGGTGAACTCGTGCAGAACAAGCTCCAGCAGACCTTTCTCTGCTGTTGGTGCTGCCCAGCTGTTCCACAGACTGTTGGGTTATTTTAGTTGTGTTGCCATAACCATTTGGCTCCCTTGGTGCTGTCACATTGCAGATGAAAATGAAAAGCCCTGAAAATCAGGTGACAACGATCCAGCATGTCCAGGGATCTGTGTGTGTGTGTGTGAGCACAGAGCAGGGCAGGCTGTTGTCAGTCCATTGTTACACACCCCAGAAATGGAGGGTTTGACACTGCAGAGAGAGTGAGAGTGTCTAGGAGAGAAGGGGAGAAACACAGCCAAATGTTCTTCTGCTTATTGTGATGGGAGACCAAATCTCCCTGAAAGTGGAAATTTAATTCTTCAGTGCCCAGGGCTCCCAGCACACTGAGTCTGTCTCTGCTGCATCCACAGAGCCAACACACACAGGTCTTAGAACTACAGAGTCCTAGAAGTATTTGGGTTGGAAGGGACTTTAAAGATCATCTCATTCCACCCCCTGCCATGGGCAGGGACACCTTCCTCCATCCCAGGTTGCTCCAAGCCCCATCCAACCTGGCCTTGGACATTTCCAGGGATGGGGCAGCCACAGCTTCTCTGGGCAACCTGTGCCAGGGCCTCACCACCCTCATTGTAAAATCTTCTTTGGGATAAAGAGCAGAAATTTCCCTGCAGTTCTCAGCCTTGTCATGCAGAAGGTCTGTGGAAGAAGGAGGTGGTGGTGTGGATATAAGAAATCAGAATTACATGGGAAAATCCTTACAGGCAGGCCAAGGGGAAAATTTCTGAAGACACTCCCAGCTATGGCCAGAGCAGCCTCTTGGGTGGCTCTTGACATGGTCAGAGATCCCAGCACCTGTGGGTGACACTATGAGAGACCCCTGAGTGGTTTTCTCCTGGGATAGTAAGGGTTGATGAAATCCTACCTGCTACCTATGCAGGTAATTCCTGCCATCTTTCCCCATCTCCATGTTTCCTTCGCGTGCAGATGGAAAGGGAATGAGCAGACTGTGCAAACAGTGCAGACCTTGGACTTGACAAAGGTGTCACCCAGTTTATGTCATTTTATTTAGAAGCTGTTGCAGAGCTGCTCTTGGATTCCATCAGTGCACAGGAGAGGAGAAGGGACTGTCCCAGGAGAGCTGCCCAGGGGCACACAGGTGGGGGTCAGTCCCATATTTCCATCCAGCTGAGGATCTGCATCACTGACCAGAATGGAGTTCACCTTGATTTACACAGGAGGTCGAAAGGGGAGAATTGAGCACAGCAAGCTGAATCCTAGAATAGAATAAGGCCTCTGGAGAGGGAGACAGAGTGCAAGGAGGAAAAGCTAACACTTTGGTCCCTGTGTCTGTCTTTGCAGGTCCCTCAGGCAGCATGGCCATAAACAGTATCTTCAAAAAATGTGAATATTATGCTCCTTTCTGACAGTTTTTCTACCCAATTTCCTTCTGCCTTTACAAGTTACTGGAGGAAATAAATATTTAATGACATATTTCAATATTTTAATGTGGGTTTCTTGGTTAAAACACAACTCCATCAGTGAAAGGGAGACAATAGAATTACAAAGTAAGGAGCATTGCAGCAAGTGGGAAGTTGGCTGGAAAGGGGAGGGGAGGGGAAGGGAAAGAAAAGAGGCAAAGCTGGCGTGGCACAACTTCTCCAGGTGGAAATCACCACTGACTCATTCCAAGAGCTCATTTCCAGAGCTTGCTGGGGAGGAAAGACCCAGGCTGTTTGTTGTTAGACCATTCACCAGCCCTTTCTGTAAAGCACAGCAGAGTTTCCCTCCTCCATGGGTTGGCTGGGATGTGTTACTCTGACCAGGATCCCCACAAGCTCTGAGCCACAGGGACTGAGTGGAGCAAACACAGCCCATGGCTCAGCTTCCCAGCTCCCCAGGGACAGGAGCTCCTGCACTGCTGTGGCAAAGAGCCATCAGTGGCCTGTTGTCCCTTCCCTGGTCAGCCTGTGCTGGTGATTCTTCACTCTCAGTGTGCAACAAAGGGGTTGTAGACCTGGGCAGCTCCACCACATCTTTTCCATCTCTCATTCTGCCCTGGGACACTGAGCCTGCTGCTTCTCACTTTGTACCAAGTGGATTGTTTTTTCTCAGTCAGGTAGAATCATTAAGGTTGGAAAAGGCCTCCAAGACCATCAAGTCCAGCCTTTGACCCATCACCACCTTGTCAACTAAACCAGAGCACTGAGTGCCACGTCCAGTGTTTTCTTGGACACCTCCAGGGGTGGGAACTCCACCACCTCCCTGGGCAGCCCCTTGCAGTGCCCGACAGCCCTTTCAGTGAAGACATTTTTCCTGCTTTCCAACCTGAACTTCCCCTGGCACAGCTTGAGTCTGTTTCCTCTCCTCCTGTCCCTTGTTCTCAGGGAGCAGAGCCCGACCTCCCCCAGCTCCCCCCTCCTGTCAGGGAGTTACAGAGAGTGAGAAGGTCCCCCCTGAGCCTCCTTTTCTCCAGGCTGAGCCCCCCCAGCTCCCTCAGCTGCTCCTCACATGACTGACTGTCCAGACCCTTTCCCAGCTCCATTCCCTCCTCTGGAAGTGTCTTTCTTGCAGTGAGGGGCCCAGAACTGGACACAGGACTTGAGGTGTGGCCTCACTGGTGCTGAGCACAGAGGCAAAAGTTAAGATGTTAAGTCCTCCATGTGGCACTGTCAGGAAGGCCACGTTTTCACTCATCCTCATCTACATTTGAGGTTGTTCTCTTGCACAGGCAGGAATTTGTGTTGTGCACCCACTGCAGTGTATCAGTGGCACCCACAGGAAGGGGACACAGAAAATCACATCCTTGAGTCGCTGTGGACCTCGTGCCATCCTGTGTGTCCCCACTGTGTGTCCCCACACAGTGATTGCCACAAATAACCCCCGTTCCTGGTGCTGGGCCAAGGCTGCTTCATTAAACAACACTCATCAGGGGGTGCATGCATAGAGTGTCAGCCTTATTCTTCTGAGACAGAGGTGGGCTGCAGCCCAGGAAATGTGGCAGTGAGTGGCCTCTGTGCAGAGACAACCTGGGAATGAAATCTTGGGCTGGGAGCTGCAGTGAATATTTTATATCACTCCCTCCCTCCCTTCTCCGTTGGATCTCAACAGCAGTCTCTAGCCAACATAATTCTTTGTGAGTTACTTTCGTTAGCAAAACCTTTCACCCTAGGAAGATGTTCTACTTAATTAGTAAAAGTTCAATTTTTTTGTCACCGACAGGGCCCCATACATCACCATGTCTGGAGAGTCATTAGCTGTAAAATTAATCAGAGTGGATAATGGCTGAATAGAGTCAGAGCCCTTTGTGTTCCTTCCCACATCTCTGCCTCCAACGTGAGAACTTTTTCAAGAAGGGGAATCCAGAAAGCATCTCCAAATATCCAAGAGACCGGTTTCTAGGGTAGCACTGGAGTCAGGGGTGTTCCTGAGCCTGAGGTAGAGGGGGGCAATCAGGGAAAGAATGGGATGGAAAGCCAGAGGCTTGTCAGCTTTGATCCACCTTCGTCAGACCCACCAGGAACTCCAGCTGAGGGACTCTGAAAGGATGTTTGAGGGGTGAGGTTTTCCTTTCACCCACTTGTGGGAACACATCAAAGGAAATCACTTGTCCCTTCTTCATGGGCGAGTTTGGTGTAAATTTGGGTTGTGAAAAAAGGCCAAACAGAAGGGTTTGCCACAGACCATGGCTGAGGGCTGTGTGCCGTGTAAGGGTGTCCTAAGGAAACCCAGGCCTGCAGGAGAAATTCAGACAAGGAGATGACTGAGTTGTACCCCAGCCTGTTCCTGTGGGGCACCAAAGGAGCCCTGACACAGTGCTCTGCCTCCTGGCAGACACTCTGCTGGGTGTTTCTGGCAGCCCCACTTTATGACCCCTGATCATTCTTCAGGGCTGGTGTGTGGGAGGGATGAAACCAAAGTGCCTTTGCTCCTGTGCATTGTCCAGGATTGCTGCCAGCAGAGTTTTCTGCAACACATCACAGCTCAGCCTTGGACTCCTTCCCCACTGGGTACTTATTTCTGCTCAGGAAATCTCTGCTTTAGGTATTTACTGCAATTTCCTACAAGCTCACCTACTCCAAGTGGGTGAACAGACACAAGGAGTCCAAATGACCAGCGGCTCAGTATGAATTTGAAAGTCAGCTTCTTGCTTGTATTTTATCCTTTCATCAGTTTGCTCCCCATTTATGGAGCCTGGGCTTTTCTTCTGGCATCTGGAGCCCCTCTGTAACCACCTGCAGATCGGGAATGTTGCACCAAGCTGTGCAGAGGATGTTGGACACTTTTCAGGAATCTTGGGATGGTACATTAGCTTAAGATGCTAAGAGAATAATGAAATCCTGTGTTGTTCCTGTCTCCTGAGCACAGGACGTGTCAGTCTCACATCAGTTTTTGCTTCTCTATGAACAGGGAGATGTTGGTAGCTAGTTCTGATGAAAAATAGTGATATCCTTTATTTAATTTCTGTTGCTGTTATTATTATTACTGTTATTATTATTATTATTATTATTATTATTATTATTATTATTAGGAGGAGGAGGAGGAGGAGGAGGAGGAGGAGGAAGAGGAGAAGGAGGAGGAGGAGGAGGAGCAGTAGTAGCAGTCCTTACAATTTGATTGGTAGCAAAGAGAAATAATAAGGGATAACACAAGTGACTACAAGCAAGTTGATTTTACTTATAATTTTCCATAACTGATCGCAGGACCTCCTTAAAAGTAAACTCCTCGTACTGCATTTCATTTTGCTACAGAACAAGACCAGACAGGAGGGGAGGAAGGAGATATTTCGTTTGAACAAAAATATATCTTCTCACTCTGTAATTTTCCTCCTCACAAAACGTCTGAGGAGCTGCCCTGGGAACGACTTGCCCAGGCTCTGCTCTGCCTCCAGGACTCGCCAATCCTTGGTTACCTCTGCTGATGCTCATAACACCGTGGCATTCTGGAGTCTTCTTTGACTAACAAGTGGCTCAAGGCCTCCAGCTCTGTCCTCACACTCCTGCCGAGTGCAGTTAAGTGAGTTGTTAACAAATGGGAAGTGATTTCTCTGCCACATCCCCCCCCCCCAGGTTCGAGTCGCACCCAGCCGGAATCACAAACGCCGGGGCCTTGTCCCTAAGAATGAAGCATGTGTGTCTGGGCAAACAATTTTGTCCTTGGTGTCTGATTGATTTATAAAGCTTGTTTTCAGTGTGTTTGTGAAGGGATAAAGTAGGGAAAAAACAGAGCTTCATGCCTCAGAACTCCTTGGTTCCTTGCAGTGGGACATCCTTTAGGCGAAGTGTCTCTGCAGAGCTGCTCTTGTGCTTCCCTGGGCAAAGCAAGGGGGTAAAAATAATGTTAATATTCACCCAAAGCAATATAGATTATGCATTTCTCTCCCCCCTTAATCATTCCTTCTGAAAACAACAGGAAAGGGGAATTTCTCTTAGGCTCAATTGAAAAGTTTTGTTTTCCATTAAGCATAAAGTTCTTTCTCATCTTTGGGAATCCTTAAGCTCAAGACAAATACAATTTGGATAACATAAAGCCCTGTTTTCTTCTGAAGAGACTCTTCATTTCTAAAATGCCAAAATGGGATATTATCTTTCTTATTTGCTCTTGTTTCCAGATTAGCTATTTGAGGGAGTCAAAACAAATTTGTGAAAATCTTCCTGCGCCCTGAAATTACTTTTTTCAGCAAACAAAAAGTTGACCTCTAACATTATACCCAGCTACAGTTACCAAGATTTGTTTCAGGCTTTTTCCAAGCACGTTTCCCTCTTAAGCTTTTATTAACAAGAGCTGAAAAGCTCACTTTCCAAACAATGTGGACTTTCAGGCCACAAGAGGGTTTGACAAGGTCTGTGGTGTGCAGGACCCCAATGGGTGGGCTGTGCCATACTGGAAATCTCACATATACAGGCAGAAAGATGCCCCAATCCCCATCAAGATCCCATCTTTAAAGCACTTAATAGGTGGACCATTAGCACTTTAAATATTGTGCAGATTATCCCTGCTGATTTAGACAAAGAATGAAATGGTATTGATTCAGGATTATGGCCAGGTAAAGACACCATCATGCTGTTTGTTTTGTGCTTGATGTTCATTAAATGAACTAATTTATAGATAGGATTAGTGTGATCTATAGAACAGAGGGCAGGAACTGAAAGCAGTACCAGAGACTGGATCGGGGTTTAGGGGAAGAAAAGAAAAGGAAATATGGGGGACAGATGGGGGAAAGACAAGATGTAAACTGGCCTGAATTCTAGTGTAGTGAGGAAAGTTCTCTCAAGTTCTGTTCTATCTGAAATTCTGCTGCTTTGCACTGAATTCTCATGAGCATAAATACACAACTTCTCATTGCCAGTTTGGGATCAGATAGACTGGGAGAAGGTTCAGGTACAGAGCTGTAATTTGCTTCCCCTCTGCACCCATAAGTTATCCCCAGTTATCCCCAGAGTGCACGTTTCACTCCTCTGGAACATCAGCTACCACAGCTTTCTCCCAGAGGTGCCCTGGTGCCATTTGGCACTTGAGGTAGTCACGAATCTTCTCCCAGATTTAGCAATTAGTTTGATATTTACTTGGGGAGTCGATGAGAACATTTTTAAAATGACTACATCTCAGTGGGGGAAAAAAAAAGTGAGTTTTCCATACAAGTATACACAAAACACAGTAAATTGATTTCCAGATTCTCTTCCTTTCTCCCACCCTTTGGCACTCAGCACCACTCTCGGGCCAGGGAAACCTGCTGTAAGTAGATCTTGACAGCCTGAGAGACAGTGGTCTCTGAGGGCTCAGAAATCACCCTGTGCTCCAGGAGACACATTTCCAGCCTCCCTTGTGAGGGCTGTGCTTATCCTGGCTTTCCTTTTCCCATCTCACTTGTTCCATGCTGAGTGAACATTTGGTCACAGGTCCACAGTGCTCAGCACAAAGCAGCCTTGATCTCACGAGAGGCATAAGGTGCTGGTATCATACCTGTAAGGAAAGCAAAGGTTCTCCATCCCCCCTCCTCTTGTCTGAAGCTGAGAGAGGAGTACATTGGTGTCCACAAGAGGCTTGAAAAACAAATCATTTTTGTGTTTGTTGAGCACTGAACTTCACACAGTACAAAACAGGCAGCAAACCTGCTCAGCTAATTAAGATCCGGGGAAGGAAGCAAAGTGGGGGCTAGTGAAACTTCCCAGGAAGGTTGGAATAACTCACCAGTTATTAAACTCTATTAAGCCAAAGAAATGCCAGCAAAGGATGATCTCACAGCCCAGCATCATGCAGATATCACAGAGAGGGGAATCAGGTTTTTCCAAGTGTTTTCCAGCTTCATTGCAGTATCTGCCCCAGGCACAGAGCACCCAGACAATTTGATCCAATTTGTTAGCAAGATACATCAAGCTTCTCCATAGTCTCTTTAGTCTCCCAGGTTCCAGGATGAAAAACCTCTAAGTGCAATTCTAGAGCAAAAATGGCTCCAAGGCACCCAGGTTAGAATGAATGTGCTTTAAAAGCATCTGTTAACTCTGTATTTCTTTTCAGCAACGAAAATTACTTCACACGCTGCCTGCAATTTCCATACACAGGACTTCAGTGCTTTGGTGGATGGAAGGAAGGAAGCCTGGAGCATGCAGAGGGGAAGGTACAGCACAGCACTGTGCATAGCACATTTTGCAGTAATCACTTAATCTGAGTTCTTTTCAGACTCTTCCCTGCAGGGTGATGTCTATGCAAGAGCCTGTTTTTCAAAGCATCACCCATCCCCTGCTTGTTCCCAAAACACAGACCAGGACTCCTTGGAGGATTTGCTTCTGGAGGATTTGCCACAGGAGGCTGTGCAAACTCACATTTGCCTGAGGGACTCCTATCCCACCTCTGGTTTTTCATCTGGCTCTGCCTGCTTGGTGGTGGCTCCTGGGGACCAGGGGAAGCCCCCCTGGCCAGCAGCTCTCCATCTCAGGTCAGCCAGTGGAGTGGCACAAAGAGGCACAGAGGAGACCTGGAGTGGTGCTGGTGATGTGGAGCTGTAATCCTTGAGGGGTGAAGGTGGCACATTCAGCCCTAAGGGAGATGTGGGGAAGCAAATCCACTGTCCCAAGGTGATCTGCTCCCCCAGCTCTCTCAGAAAGCCTGTCCTTCCACAGGCAAACATTTCACTGGGTGTCACCCACCAAGACTCAGTGGGCACTCACCCTTTCCTGCTACAAATATCTTCAATTGTCATTTGTTCCTGATTCCCCACCCCACAAAAACACAAAAACTTGAGCTCAAGTGCTTTTTTTATCTTTCTTTACTATTGTCACTGTTTTTCCCATTCCTCCTCATCATGGAAACCCAAAAGCAAATAAATAAACCCCAACTTAATTGTACATGTGCATATGAACAGCACAAAGGAGCCATTAACATAATCAGCAAAAAGCACTAATTCCAACAGTCTTTCCCAGGGCCCTTTGTGGAATGTGATGTTGGAAGACCCTCTGTCGAGCTGCTCAGGAGTGAGGTTGCATCTCTGTCCATCTCTGCCTCCATCCTCCTCCCATCCCTTGAAACCCCTGCATTCCCTGGCCAGTCTCCTACTATGACTCTCCTTGGCATCCCAGGGTGGCTCTTCTTCTCTTCCTGCCTCTCCCTGGGCTCCCTCTGCACCCTCAGATGTGGGATGCCCAGGGTGGAAAGGGCATCTCCTGCCAGTTGGCAGATGGAGGGAGCAGATCTGGATGTTGCCACTGGAGATGGCAACAGATGCTTCCTGGTGGAGGCTGTGCTGGCTAATTCAGGGCTTTGTGGTTTGAGACAGAATCCCAATTACTTCCAATTAGGAGATTGCAGTGACAGCTGCTCTGAACAGGGCCTTGTCTTGCAGCTGAGGAACCTGTCTGCACGTTCAGATGGGCTTGGCTACCTGCACTTCCAGCACAGAGCACTCACCCTGGGTTTTATTATAACCTCTTCTTCTTTCCCCTCTTGTTAAGGTTCCTCTCTCCCAGGAAAAACACCACTTCTCATGAGGAATTTGGCAGTGGAAACACTCTTAGCTCTCCCTCACCAAAATCCATTTCTTTTCTCCTTTCTATATGCGGGATTTAATTTTCCTGTTGTGCTGTCCAGCTCCCCCTCTTCCCAGTTCTCCCATTACTCCTGCCTGCCCTGTGATGTATGGCCCTTGTCAGGCAGTTTTGGCCTGACCCAGGCAGCCAAAATCAGAGGAAAACCTGGTTTTATTTTGCCTGGGGAAAATTCATCACAGAAAGTGTCTCATTTAGGGAAATTAAGGATGAAGGAAAGGGAGAGCTGGAAATTTATTCTGGTTTAGTGTTAAAAACATATCTATCTACTGCTGTGTTAAAGGCTGGTATTTTCTCTCCACTTTCCTTTTGCTCTTTTCCAACCACATCACACAGTCCAGAGGCAGAATTCAGGAGAAAGGGGCACAGGGCCCCTTGCTGGCTTGAAAATGCTGCCTGTGGTAGAGAGTAAACAGGATAAGGAGATGTTGAACAAGAAGACACGTTTCTCTCCATTCTGTCTCATAACTACTCATCATAGGCAAACCTAATCCTAAAAATACAAACTAGACAAATCCTTTGGAAGGAGAAGGAGGAATTTGCGGTTGCTGGCTTTGGTTACAATTCAGCTACATCCTTGTTTGTTTGGATACTGAGCCTGTTGAATCACAGCAGGGCTGAGCAAACCCACAGTGAATCCTGAAGTGCACAGTGTGCAGTCCTGGAGAGCCTCTTCCACAGCTGCTGTCTGCCCTCCCCAAGCACAGGCACAGGGATCTTTCCTGATCTCCCTTTTCCACCTCCCTGTCCAAGGTGCAGCGAAAAGTTCATGGTTTCCTCAGGGAGTATTTCCAGAGTGTGTTTTCTCATACAGGGGAAGGTTTGCACTGTGGGCACCAGGGAGCTGTAAAGCAGATTTGGGGCAGCTGAAGGGCAGCTTTGCCATCAGAATTCCTTCCTCTGCTACAGCAAACCCACATCTGGAGGGAGCCTCTGACCTATCTCGAGAACCATTTGTCCTGGGGGGGACACTGCCCATGCTGAGAAGGTGATACCAAGGGCAGGGCAGGTCCTACCTTGATCCAGGTGATTTAAACACCAGTGCTGGGCTGGGAACAAACCTCTGCTGCTGTCAAATTCACTGACACCAACAAGAATTTTGACAGCAGGTTTTGTCACATGGTGTTTTTCTTGATCCCTGCACAGCAGTGGTCTTAATCATGCTTTCCATTTTACCTGGGATCCAAGAGGGAAGATTTTAGTCCAGGAGATTTTTCAGTGTGGTATTGGAATGAGTGTTGTCTATTAATTCATGTGGAGCCTTTAGATGCTGCAGAAGATAAGTGCCTTGTAAATACAGATAAACAGATCAGATTAGACCTTGACAGTGCTTCATGCAAAAGGCATTTTTATGTGCAAAAATAATAACATTGTAGAGAAACAGCTATTATTTGAAACCTTGGGCTAGAGCTCCCATAATTGATATTGTTGGAGGAAAGATGAAGCTAATGGAGAAGAGCTGCTGTGATTGCCCTTTTGTCATTGACTAATTCTTCCAGCAACCAAAGCCACATTACCCAGCTCCCATTTAGACCTCAAAGCAAGTGGTCACATTTTTCAAGAGAGCACAGCTCAGTGAGAGCTGAGTCCTTTCAGAACTCCTCTTGTGAGTGCTACAGTGGCAGGGAGGAGGGGAGGAGAGGGCTTTTGGAAATGTGTCCTCTCTTTTACATCCTAACTGCTTGGAAATCTGGACCATAGCATGGCCCAGAGAACTGTCACTGGCCAGGAATGTGGACTTATCCATGTCCTCCTCAGCAATTTCAAAGGAAGGAGAGGGATGTGGGATTCCTGTATTATCAGGAATTATCAGCCCCCCTCAACAGGGGCTGATCACAACTGCAGGATAACTGGTTCCTGTTCCAGCCCACTCAGGTACAAGCTCCCAGCACATGGGAGATTCCCCCACTGATGCAGATTATCGTCTTCCTAAGCTGCACAGCTCTGGTCTACTGCAAAGGCAGACCCTGGATCTCAGTTTATCCCCACAAAAATAAGAGATGGAAAAGCAGAAAACAAACATCTGAGTGATCTAGGAAATCCTGAAACAAACAGCAGTTTTGTTCCTCAAACAAGTTCCAATTAAGTAACAGCATTACTCCCTCAGCACTGCATGTTCCCCTTGCATTAGGTCCAAAACCCAAGTGCTTAAAAGCCAGGGGATAAATAATTAAGAACATCATGCATCTTTCATTGCCTACATAAAGCATAAAAAGGGTGAAATCCCGACCCATCCGAAGGCAATGTCAAAGTTCTTCTTGACTTTAGATGAACTTGGATTTTACCTAAATTGTTTTGTCAAATACAGTGAAATGTGTGGCATAAGATACCTCAACAATCTTAATTCTGACCCAGGAGAGATAATTTTCTATCATCATTTCTAGAATTTAAACAGAAAACAAAGGCTGTTTAAAAAAGATGAAACACACCTACAAAATGAATGTTGATTTGAAGACAAACAATATTATGGAAATCCTCTCTTTTTCTTATTATAAAAATGGGCACATATTCCCCTATTGCAATTGCAGATCAACTCAGTAATAATGGCACTTAGAAATACTTCAACTAACTGATCATATTTGCCACTTAAGAATATTCCTTAAAAGAAAATGTTTGTGCACCAAATTCAATCAAATAAAAATTTCACATAAAAGAGGGGGAAAAAAACCCTAACAAACAATCCACAGGTAAAGCATGAAGTTGTTTTGTCAAAATAAAAAGTGCACTTCTTTGTACTCAACTTAAAAACATATATTTATTATGTGGGCAGTATAGGGTTTCAGGAGTCCTTAATCATTCATTTCCCTGTTTTTAAGTGTGAGGGCTTTGCAAATGATGTGATAAGTAAGTACATTGTTGTCACTTAGCAACCTTAACTCGTTTCTGAAGTGAGTTGTTTGTTCTATTATAAATGAGGCACTCGGATACCATGGTGATGAGCAGCTGAGACCTTGTCTGCTGTGCCAGAGCCCGGCCTGGTAAATGGGATATTCCTTGGAGGGATGAGGTCCTCGCACAGACGAGTAGCTCTTCACTCTTGTCCACAGCACAGAAAAGTGGTCACTGGTGGTGTTTGTGCTGCCTTGTGAGGACCCAAAAGCTAAAGACAAGATTCCTTCTCCTTTCAGGCAGAAAACCTGGAATGTTGCCCTTATGGTCACCTCCCCAAAGTCTAAGACCCTTTCTGTCCATGGTGGCTTTGCAGCCAGCTCTCAGATGCTTTTGTTGTTATCATCAGCCTTCAGTGAGAAACTTTATTCTTTACTCCACACTCTGAAAACACCACGTTTTCATCTCCAGGCATCCTGTAGAACTGCACTGGGCCTCTTCTTGTCCCCTAATTACTCCTTTATGCACCTCTTCTGGTGTGTCACACCTATAAAGCCAGTTTAAGCAGCTGGTGGAAGATTGCTGGCCTCTGGGAAGCCTGCTGTGATAAAGAACCTCCAGTGTGGTCCCTGCAGATAGGAACTGATGCCAGACCTTGAGGTCTGTGCCTGGGGGGGAAAGGAAAAACCAGACAAATTGTATGGCTGAGACAGAACTCCCTCCCTCAAATGTGAGCTCCTGGTTTCTGCGAGTAAATTAAAGCAGAAGGGTTAATAACAAATGCCAAAATAGATTTTAGACAACTATGTTCTGTTCTAAAACTCTATTTAATTGTACAAGGCTTCATTAAATCCCTGGACACAGTTGATCTGCTAGAGCTCACCTGATTTTTCCAAGTCTTCTCTTCCCTCACTCCTTCCCTGTATTTCCTGACTTCGCACTCAATCTATTTGTATGGCTGTTACAGCTTCTTGAGTTTAAATTAATCTTTTAAAGAAGGCTGAACCACATGAACTTTCTTTTGGTTTTAGAAATCACATCCATATTCATAATCCACTAATCATGTTTGATAAATCAGAATTCATTGTGAAACGCACTAACCCTTCATGTTGCTTCACTTTTTAATCTCGTGGGGAAAGCAATCATCTCTGCAAGGGGGTTGGGCTGGGCTGTCTTGGGTGTCTGCTTGAGTCAGCTTCCCTGTTTGTACCATACAGCTTGTGCTTCTGGATCTAAGCTATCATCTCAAAATGTAATTAAGTCTTCAGCACTTCAGGAGCAAGAGGAATCTTTGCAGTGTGAATCAAACACCATCTTCTCGGCGATGCTGGCCTGAGTCTGCCACTCCTCTGGGAGAGCAGCTCGGAGCTTTCTTCTCATTCCAGCGGTGTAACCACACTGCAACCTCCAGATCCCTTTTGCTTCCCAGTCACAGTGGTAAGAATTGCACCTGGAGCCAAAGAACAAACAGAGCTGACTATTTGTAGGGATCAGTAGGGTTTGTTGTCATTCAGTGGCTTCTTTAACCTGGCTACAGTTCGTGGGTAAGAATGAGGAGATGGCATTTCTGCCCCCTCAGTCATTTGCACAGGAATGTTCATATTCAGATGTTTTCTAACTGTTTGCAAAATGTTTGGGTTTTTTTGACAACATCTACATAAGTGCAAGTGTAGCTATCTCACCTTTTTTTTTTTTTTTTATCCCCATTGGTCCATTAATCCTGATCTTTGCTCTAGAGGAGGAGTCTTCATGTGAGTCCAGATCATCTGATCTGTTCTGTCTGCTTCTCCTGCCACCAGCTCCAAGATGGTCCCTTCCCCACAGGCTGAGACAGGAGCCCACAGAGGGGGAAGGTCAGAGATAAAGGGAAGTACTCTGGACCACGGGCCACCTCCTGAGGATGGTGTCAAGGTGCTGGCTCCACTCCATACACTGGAGGCGCTCTGCTTTCCCACACCCCCAAGTTTTGGGCTCCCGTGCTTTCCCAGAGAAATACAGCTGCTGTTTGCCGAAGCAGATTCTAAGCCTGCCACACTCAATAACTCAGTGGTGAACTTTGGAGCTGCGACCAGGTTGAAAAAAAAATAACTTGCTTTAGTAAGTACGAAATCCCCATCCCTGCCGCCTTCGCCTCTCCCTCCCTCCTCCTCTCGGGCAGCCCCTGCGATCCAACCACTCCCCTCTATTCCAGGGAGCGCAAAGGAAAGGCGGGCGGGGAGAGGGGGAAAATTCATTTCCTCTCGGTGGGATGTTTATTGTTTTTCCTGCCCTGGGCAGCCCGAGGTCTCTGTCGTTTTCCGTGGTGTTTTATAAAGGGAACGGTCCTCACAGGCACCGACGAGTTCATCCGCAGGGACACCCGGAGCCTGGAGATTTGAATTTCCACCTCGCTGACGCCGCTGTAATTGGGGCTCCCGGGAGAGGAAACCCTGACAAGTGACACAAATAAACCCTGCCAGACCCCTCTCAAGACCTGCAGCACGGTAACCCCAGGAGGGCTCCCGTGATCAAATTACCCTTAAACAAATGCTTCTGCAGGAACCGAGGATGGAACTGCTGAAGGTCAGCGAGCTGCACGTGGGACGTGTTTGCCGGGTTTGAGTTCCCATCACCCGCTCCAAATCAAAGACCAGGAGTTGCAACACCGGCAAAACGGAACTGGGAGAAGCTGCAAAGCTAATTAAACCTCGTTTCTCCAATTGTCTAGGAATACATTTATTTAGGCCTTCCCTACGCCTCTGGCTATTCAGGCATAATTACAGCAGCGCTGTTTCCCTGAATATAAATGGATAATATAAAGCACACACGTTTTCTTTCCTGTGAACTGAAATTTGGCAAGGTCTATGATGTTCTTTTGGAGAGCTGATGAAAACATTTTGAAGATGTCAGCATCTCAGTGGAGAAGAGGAGGTTAGGAAAGATTGATAGGCAGATAGATATGGAAATACAGATATATCCATAGATATAGATATATAAAAATGATTTACAGTTTGCTTTCTTTCTCCCACCCTTTTGCAGTAAGCTTTTTAGGGAAGTGACTTATTGTATAAATACATGTAATTTCCATGTAGGAGGAAAAATAATTAATACTGATGTAAGTGTCATTCAAACAGCTGGCAGGGAGTGTATTTCAGGTGCTGCACTGCTTTAACCGATGGTTAAAACAAGAAAAGTCCCCATAACTGACTCACAAACTGGTGTAAAAATTCTGTACTGACCTTGTACAGACCACAAATAGCTCCTGACAGAAATAGTAAAACAGAAATTACAGATGTAATACAAAAATCATGGGATGAAATTCTCAGACTAGATTATGTTGGAAGTTCAAATTTGAAGAGCAAAAGAGTTCATAATTATTGATTAAATTATTATTATATGTTAATTTATTCTGGATTTCCTCCAGAAGAGGCTGCTGGGTTTGAAGCATAATCTTACTTATTAGTTAGCACAGAGCTTTGTTGTAAGCCCAGGGCCTGGAAGAATCTGTAAGTTCTAGGAAAGCTTGATGGGACTCAGGAACTTCAGAAAGATTTTCTTAGAAGGAATTAGTCATGGTGTCAAGGGACTCCTTTGTTCCTTGCTGATTGTTTGTCTCTTAGTCATTAACTGAAGTTCACATTCCTGGAAGAGCCCTGTTGACAGTTCATCTCTTGGAGTTTTGTTGCAGCAGAAGCAAGTCCTGGCCCTGGATCTCCTGTCATTCCATCCTCTCCGTGAGCTGAACTCTTCCACAAGAGGAACAGTTTGTGCCAACAGGCTGGCATTCCCAGGAAAAAAATCCCATTCAGGACTCGCCTCCTGCAGCTTTTCATATCCCTGTAGTAAAGGACAAAGCCCAGGGAACTTTTCTTGGATGACATCCCAGGGGATGGGAGGAAAATCTCCAGCCCTCATCCAGTCCACGTGTCCCAGTGCAGGCCCTTCAAGGTCCTGAGGAGTCCAAAGTGTCCCAGGAGGTGCAGCCACCCTACCATCAACTCACACATTCCTAACAGGCCCAAGTTTTCCTGCTGTCCCAGTTCCTCAGGGCCCCAGGCCATGCTGTGCTGGTGGTAAAAATCACGATCACAGCATCGGACTTTTGTGTGTTACCCTCAGCTCACAATCACCAGAAGATGATTTAATTGCATGAGAAAATGTTCTCTTTAATCTTTTAGAATTAGTCATCTCTTCCTCAGTCATCTCTCTATATTTTTGGTTAGAGAGACTGAAAATCTTAATATATCAGTGACATTTATAGCACATGTTAATATTATAAAACGTCAGAGCTCTATTTGCAGAAATGAATACTGATGTGATGGGAGTGTTTTATTATGTCAGTGACTTTTATTATAAATATGATAAAACTGTGTCATCCTTTATTTTTTTTTTCCAAATAAAAAATAAAACCACCTAGTCATTTATCCCAAGGTTACTGCTCTGCTACCTGGTTAATTTATTCAACAGCACTGCAAAAAAAAAAATAAAAATACAGCCTGCAATGGATTTTGCCGTAGTGTGGTCACTTGATGGATGTTGGCATTGACCTGCACGTTTGTTTAGGATTAGAATGTGACAATGAGCACAGAAACAGGGCTCACAGAGCAGCTTCCTGTGGACACAAAGCCAGGAGATGAAACCTAGTTTTAAGGGGATAATTAATCATTACCAGAGAGTGAAAGGTGGCTTCATATCGTGGCATCTCCACTGCTCTCTCCAGGGCTCCTGAGAGTGCCTCAATCCCACCAGCCCTGTCTGCAGATGATGCTTTTGAGAAGGTTCCCTGCCTGATTCTCCCCTGGCCCTTGGGTTCATTCCCAAACCCACAGAGATCTGGGAGCTCTGGATGGTATCTTGAATGAGCCCATTTTATGGGCTATGATACCATCTTACTAATTAATCTTTATTACTTTATTAGCTGGTGTTTGCTGTGGTGAGTAAGCTGAACTGCTCACAATAGGTTGTTGCACTTCCAGCCCCAAAAGGTGGCAAATTCACAAAAAAATAAGGGCTCATTATAGGGATAATGATATTTGATTGAAAAGATTAGTAATACTAAAAATTCTATACATTTCTGCTCTCTTCTTCTGTTTGAATTTCCTTACTAATTTTTTTTTTTTTAAATGGCAGAACCGTAAGAATCATCTTTACAGGCAATAAAATATCAATGTATTTAAAAGAGAGAAGAGTGAAACTTGATTCAATTCATACAAAGTAACATAACTCCAGGGGCTGGGATTTTTCAGAGTGCCAAGAAATATCAGGAAAGTCCTCCAAAGTTGGGAGCAGCCACCATAATGAACTGGCACATCCTTGGTCCC
Source organism: Corapipo altera (assembly GCF_003945725.1). Taxonomy (NCBI): domain Eukaryota; kingdom Metazoa; phylum Chordata; class Aves; order Passeriformes; family Pipridae; genus Corapipo; species Corapipo altera. The sequence continues at coordinate 7,144,150 of NW_020884901.1, read as the reverse complement.
TGCATGAGGAGGGATCTGTTCCCGTGGGGAGCAGCACAGGGAGGACAGAGATGGCAGCACTGAGGTGCTGTTGCTATGGTTAGTGGTGTGTAAGATTTCAGGATTTTATAATTTTTCTTTTAACTTTAAACTTTTCCTCCTCCCCCTCCCCTTCTATCTCTCTGCAAAGGGAAACCCAAGATTCCAGTCCTCGTAAGGAAGACATCTGTTTTGGGTAGTGACTTGGAGGAAGTCAGGGATGGGCTGCTGGAGATGATAATAAACCCAGAGGGAAATTTAATAAGTGGGTGTTTTTAATGGTTGGCATCTAAAATGTCTATTGAGATGCCCAGTCTGGTTTTGCAGACCCCTCTGCTGCTGCTGAGACCTGGCAGAATCGTTGCACTGTGAGAGGGGATGGCCAGAGGGGTCTGAATGAAAAGCTGAGGAGCCAGAGTGATGGGAGACTCTTCAGATGGCACCAAACCCAACAGCAGCACTGGGCAGGGAGGCTCCCTCAGCTGCCACTTGAATGAAAACCATCCATGAGCTGCCTCTGTCCAAGTGCCCAGTCATGGGATGCTCTGTGGGAAGAGAAACAACTCCACTGGTGCCCAGTGCAGAGACCTCCCAGAGGGGAAGAGGTGAAGTGACCCTCCCTTGGGGCATCACTGATGGGACACAGTGGGATCTGTCCTGGCTGTGCAGGGCCACCCCTGGCCCACACAGCAGGAGCATTGCTGAAATCCTGCCTGGGTTGTCAGGCAGTCACAGTGTGTTTGGGATGGTTCCCCAAGGACTCCAGCCTGGAGTAGCAAGATCACACAGCCAGAGAGGGCTTGTCCCTCCCTTAAGGGAGCCACAGCAGCACTTCAGCTGGAGACAGAACAACAGCTCTTTAAAAGAAAATGCTGCAGCTTCTCTTTTAAATGTTCCACTGGGCTCTTGAGGAGGTTCACAGACGTCTGCAAGGCTCTGAATGCTAAAGGATGCAGTAATGAGCCCTCCTGATTCACAGCACTGCCCAGCCAGCCTCGTAACAGGAGCAAGAGAACTCAAGGTGTCCTGTGGTTGCAAAGCAGGACGTGGGAATCAGCTCATTTCATTGTTTTCTGTACTTTCTTTCCCTGTTCTCAAGCCTTAAGGAGGGAGAAGGGATATAATCCTTCCTCCCCTGGGTTGCAAATGGCTATGGGTAAACTCAGAGTAAGGGAATCAGAGCAAGTTATTTACCACTCAATGAAATGCCTTGTTAAAGAGGCATAAATCATGGTTTATTCAGATGATTTCCAAAATTAGACCTACAAGACCTACAATCCCCTTCCATTTCTACTTGCTCTCAAAGAAGCTGCTCCCAGTATCCTACTGGTGTGAATGAATTGTTCTCTCTGTGGACTTTCATAGGGGTCTTGTTACTGGAAATTAAAGTCTACAGAAACAGTCTTCTGTACAGCAACCCGTTGCACTCAGGAGTTTAAAGACCCATAGGAAATAATGCTGGAAATTAGGTCTCCTGAGGCATATGCAGATTTTTAAATCCCCAGCGTCACTTGGGCTGTTGAGATCTGGTCACAGATCTTGTGGGAGGTGTTGGCCTTGGAGCCCGGCTAAAAGTGGTATTGATGAGGGTGAGAGAAGGGAAAAGAATCTATAAATAGTTTTAAAATATCTTTATCTATCAATACATCTATATATCTGTCTATACCTGCCCAGCTAAGTACCAGAGTGTTTCCTTGCAGCCCTCCTTTGAGCTGTAGTTTAACTCCTGCCCTTTGGCAAGGGTGAAGAGCTCACACCCTCAACAGGGAATGCCAGTCGTGTCCTCACTCAGCTGGGGTTTGTTTACATTTCTCCTTCAAGTGAGCTTTCATAACCCCCCTTTCCTCTCATCTCATGCTCCAGGAGCTGCCACTGGGAGAGAGATCACGGGAGGGAAGAGATTCCCTGCTGTGTGTGCTGAGATTTCAAAGCACAGCACTGGAGAGCAGAGCTGAGTGGAGGTCACCCAGGAGATGCCTTTAGTGAGCTCCAGGGAGAACAGCGTGGTGTGATGGTGCATATAATACCAGCAAAGCAGTGGACCCTGAAGCAGGAGAGTGTCTCCAAGCTGGTGTTACTCTGGAATATAGAAAAGACTGAGTCTGAGTGACTAAAAAGTGATGGCAGGGACAACTCATGGAGAGGGAGGAGCTGAAGGTAAAGGTCAGCCTCTGTGAGATGACAATAGGGAAGAAACCATTATATAATGGCAGAGAAGAGAATGAGGGGATGAAATGAGCAGTCAGAGGGAATGTCTGAAGGGCCTTAATGCAAAGGCAGAGCTGCCAAATCCATGATGTTGCTGATAAACATGAGTAACCCGGGGAAGGAGTTGGGGCATCTCAGGAACTGAGAGAAGGACTGGAACTGAGGATTTTGAGGGGAAAAAAGCTTCAGAGACACTGGAGAAAACCAGAAGCATTGGCTTGAGGCAGAGAAGAGGGGAAAAGGATGTAGGAGTGAGGTACAGAGATATAAGATTGATTTATGGAGAGAGGAGAGCCCGGGAGAGGAGGACAGCCAAGGGGAAGCACTGGCAAGAAGAATTCATTTGAGGGAGGAGTAATGCCATGGACAGGGACAGCCTGCCAGATCTTGGTACTCTCTTCATTTGAGTTTGTCACTTTGCTATGATTTCACCTCCATCTATCCCTTCCACAACCACCTTACTGAGCTTCTTAAGGATGACTCATTAAAAGGGAAAAAAAAAAGGGGGAGGGGAAAGCAAAATAAATGCAATATCCACCTATTTCTTATCTAAAATGAAAGAGCAAGCTCTGCTTTCTATTTGGGCTAGAAAATGCCTTTCAGAGCTCGGCTGGCATTTAATTTGTTTACTCTTTCTCAGGACTCTCACTTACCTCACTCTGCTTCTGTTTTTCACAGTTGCTCCTAAATGGAAGGCAAAGCCAATAATGGCCAGGTTGGAGGTGAACTTTCAAACCCACAGTATTGGAGCAGGTTCAGAAGGAAACAAATGGAAGCTTCTCAGGCATAATTTAGGAAAACACTGGAGACAGATGTGCATTTGGAGCTGAAACAAGAACAGGAAGACCCCGAACTTTGGGGTAGCAGGAGGATTTTCTGCTGTCTCGGGGATAAAGGGGGATGCTGACAACACCCCCAGGTGTGGGATGGAGCCCAGTGAAACTGGCCTTGCCCTGCCTGGAGATGTGACCTCAGCACTGTGATGGCAATGGGTGGCAGTTAATGCTGACAGCTTTCTGAGCATATCTGTAATGATGAGGCTCAGCACCTGGACAGCTCCAAACGGGACTTTCAAATGCCATTAACGGAGCTGTGCAGCATTTTCCGTTTCACAAGAACAGCAGTGGCAAGGTCTGTGCCAATTTTCAGTGTCAGGATGTGCATGTGGACATGTATGTGTGCACTACAGCCCTGCCTGCTTTCCCAGGGAGAGGAACTTTCAGGTCTGATCTGAAGTGGAGCTGGAAACACAGTGTCCTCTGAAGAAAGGAGCATCACTGCTGCGGGTCTGGTCCACACAGATGGGGACACTGAGGGAAAAGAAGACAGATGTTGGCATTGAGGAATGGCCTCATTCCCTGTCATGCTGCCTTCTTCAAACCCCAGACACTCCGACTGCTTCCCCACATCTTTTTCAGGATCTCTTTTCCCTGAAGTCACACTCTCAGCACTTCTGGATGATATTTATCTCCAGAGTTTCTGGTGACTCAAACCAGAAGCCAACAGATCAGCAGGGCCTTATGGCAGGTTGGAGTGGGAGAAACCAGGCACAGGTGAGTGGGTGTGAGGACAGGTTTATCAAGAAAGCAGCTAAGAGAGGCAAAAGAATGTCAGCCTTTGACACTACAGCAGATCACTTAGAAATGGAAAATAAATGTAAAATGTTCATGTTTCATAGAATCATAGAATGGCCTGGGTTGGAAGGGACCTTAAAGATCTCATTCCAGCCCCTGCCATGGGCAGGGGCACCTTCCACTAGCCCAGGTTGCTCCAAGCCCCGTCCAACCTGGCCTTGGACACTTCCAGGGATGGGGCAGCCACAGCTTCTCTGGGCAACCTGTGCCAGGGCCTCCCCACCCTCACAGGGAAGAATTTCTTCCTAATATCTAATCTAAACCTGCTCTCTTTCAGTTTGAAACCATCCCCCCTGTCCTGTTCACCTGGACACAGTCAATTTGAGAAAGGCCGTGTCTGGAGAAATCAAAGGAACACAGTCCATGTTTAACTCCTGGTAGGAGCTTCCCAAGACAGGAATCCCTGGTATTCCATCTATCTACATCCCAGACTGAGTTTTGGGAGTCATCCATCACTCAGCCAAGCTAAGCCTGGCTAAGCCATGCTTTATTCTGGCAGAAAGCTCTGTACTCTGCCTTAGCCCTGCCTTGCAGCAGGAGCCAGCAGAGCAGCCAGGCCGCCAGCATCTCTCTCACTTTGGGCTTGCACAGCCCTTTCCTGGGATCCAGGGGACTTGTTTCTATTAAAGTAATTGGCAAACACATTGTTCAAATATTAGCAGTGGCTGCAAACCCTTTGTGTGGGACCAGTCAAGGCAAGCAGTGCCTTCACTCCAACAGTCAAACCTGGGCACTGCTGCCAGGCATGTCAGGTGCTGAGTGTGATCCAGAAACACCATCCAGCTCTGAAACCGGCTGAGCTGCTCCAAGCTTGGCCATTATTAATTTGACTGGGGACAAAACTACACATAAAGGCCTCTTTCTGCAACTGAAAGCAAGTGAGAAAGCGTTTGGCATGAGCAGCTGCCTCAGGTGTGGGAGCAGCACTGAGCTGAAGGAGCCTTCCCATATCCACGTGCCAGGTTCCCTGCATCCAACCTTTTACTTGCTCCAGTGTGTCATCCCAGGAAGAGGTGAGGTGGGAAGGTTAAGGCTGGGGAAAGTTTTAATCAGCAGCTTCAACACCACAGGAAAATGTCCTGTTGCTGCTGCAAGGAAGGAGCAAGCAGGTTTTGCAGGTACTTCCTTGGATAGGACTTCATGGGAAATGTTTATAGCAGTGAGCCAAATCCCACAACCCTGCTGAAATCAATGGCATTTTATGCCAGGTATGAACTGGGTCAATATTTTTATGATGATGCCTTCACTGATAGACTGTTTGCCTCTAAAAAATGGAATGGAAGTGATCATAAAACTCAGGTTACGCTTAAGTGTATGGACATGTGAGTAATGTAGTTCCTATATGACAATAAAAAGGGTGGAAGGAAGATATTTTAAATTCTTTATTGATGAATTTAATGTAGCAGTTAATACCAAGTCGATGACACAATGAAGGGATTGGAGTTGCCAGGTCCACATCTGTGATTTGGGCCAGTCCAAGGGTTGATGATGATAATTTGGGTCATTAATTGTTCATCTCCCTGCTGAGGCTGCAAAAAGAAGTGTCAATAAGATCATCCATGGCAGGAGGGTTGGAACTGGCTGATCTTTGAGGCCCCTTCCAATCCAAACCATCCCGTGATCACAGGGATTTCCAGGTTGCTTTCCTGGGAAGTGAAGTGCCAATGAGAGGAAGCTGGAGAAAGATCCCTGATCCCTGACCCTGGAGAAAGATCCCTGACCCTGAGGATTAATAGGAGTGTGCTTACATATCACTGTCCTGCCTACAGCAATCCCAGACATCTCCTCCTTCATCCCACTGTCCAGTGGTCCCAGCTTGCTTTGGTCCTTCAGGTAAATCCCCACTTCTTAGAGATGTATATTAAGGAATACTCTTTTCTCTTTTTGGTGTAGGAAAACATGCAGGGCTTTTTTTTTCTCTAGGTGCACTTGGGAAAAAAACCCAACCCAACCCACAACTCTCCACCACCATGATCCCAGGGTATCCTAAAGATTTTAGAGAGAGAAAACACAGAAATGAGAATTCAAAACACACTTGTAAAAACCTAGTACATTTTTTTTAGCTATGCTCTTGCTGTTTGAACACAAAAAGCTGGGAATACTCTGGATACACCCTGGAGCTTTTGGCACATTATTGTGTTCATTTAAAATTTGTTAAAATTAATGGGGAAAAATAAGAAAACAAAAATCATTGCGGGAAGTTTATTCTTTTAATATGTATAAACTCAAAGAGATTGATGAATTGATTTTGGTTTTTTTTTCTACAAAACCCTTCTGTTAATGAAGTGTTTTGTTGTTTATTTACCTTTACAAATATCCAAGGACAGCTTCACAGCAGGGCTTGTATTACTCCCTAGGAAGCAGGTTTGTGGGTCTAGGGAAATGTTTAGATTTAACATTTATACCAGAATATAGACCTGATTCACATGCAGAATTTTGTCCCACTAAGATATTTCAATGTATCAACAGGATTGAGAGCGGAAAAAGTTAAACATAAATGCAATTTTGGTGCAAAATACTTGAAGCATAGTTTGAAAATACTGAAAATTTTAAGTTAAAATCCTCCAGATATGTCAACTTGCCTCATGATAATGATATTTTGGGGCACATTATTCTCTCCCACGGTCTTCAGAGTAGAACTTATACCTGTCTGCTTCAAAGGAAATGTTGAAGCAGCTTCTGTGATGCTGATATTTTTCAGTTGAATTATTTTTTATTTTGATACAAACCAACTACTGTTTTGCAAATATTTTGATGGAAAACCCTTAGCAATTTCCCACAACTCAATGAACTCGATTAGATTCCTTAAACGGTCTAAATTCCATGAAAACCAGCATCCCAAATCTGTCTCCAAGGGAATATGTGTATATTTTTATTGAGTTTATTGCACTTGGATCTTCCTTGGTCATGTCCCTGTGATTTCTGCTGTTCCCATAGATGATTGAGCACTATTATAATTTTGGATGCTCCTCACTGGGGTGTTCTGGCTGCTCGTTGCATCCTGTACACAGTGACCTGGAGAGCTGCAGGGAAATAAGAGAAGAGGGAGGATTCTGTCTGAGGAGCATCATTTCACCTCCAGTCCAAACTTTTGTGACCACCCAGCCCTAAAATGACATTTCTGTCCCACTTCCCCATCCCTGGACAACTGTTGCAAAGAGTCATATTCATTACTAGCAGGTTACCACTCATTTTTCCAGCCTGTAAATACTGATATTCCTGTGGAAAACACAGGAACAGGAGATCAGATGCAGCTGCAAATCTTGGACCATTTGAGATGTTTTCAAGAGGCTCCTTTTATTATCTCTACTACTGAAATTCTTTGGCACCAAAAGCCAACTAAGCATGAGATAGCTGGCTCAGCCACATGAAGCTGAACACATCTCACTCTGTTTTCCCCCTCCCTGTGGTGGAATTTCATACTGAGTTTGGATGAACCTTAGGGATATGTACCCTTGGATGATCCAAAATTAATAAAATAACGAGATCCCAGAAGTACTGGTAGGAAAATATATATGGTGAGAAGAAACAAGCAAGAGACAATATAAAGAAAAGCAAAAAAAAAGAGGAAACGGGAGAAGAGGAACAGGAGCAAAAAGGGAAAAAAATGCAAAAATGACAATAGGGAGAAGGATAAAAGGACAAAGTGCAGATGGAGGAGATGGGATGGAGAAGATGAATGGGTGGGCTGAAGGAAGGCAAAGGATGGGGAAAGCTGAGTAAGGAGTGATGAAAGAACTCCAGAGTGATGGGGTTTGCAGGTGCATCTCAGCAGGTGCCTCTGATCGTCTCTCTCAGGGACACAGCGTGTTACCTGGACTAATTTATAAAGGAAATGAAAAGGAAATGGACTTGTTATAATGAACACCATTAATTCACCTCTTCAGACTTCACTGTTTGAACAGAGAGCATCAAACCACTCAATTGTCATTTGTCTGTTCCATTCTTCTCTGTTGTCTGTTGGAAATGACCGGTGAGCACAAACGCCCCCGAAAGGCTGCACAGCCACTAATTAGCATATATATTGTTTGTCCTGGTACAAATTTATAGCAAACAGCAATATTTTACACTCCAGTAAAGTTAATAAATGAGGCTTTAGGCTATAAAAATTTCATGTTCTTTTGTGCAAAGGTCAATTATAAATACTTAAGCACAGATTCATCCAAAAGCTCTGGGCTTCAGCGCTGGAAGAATAAAATATATTTTGGTCAGTGTGTTTGCCAGCTGGACAAATGACTCTAATGCAGAGCCTGAAACACCTCTGTCCAACACACCACTCAGTTGCAGAGTGTTATTCCATCTGAGATGACTGATGTCCCATTTTAGCTTAGAGGAGGAAGATGATCTGAAGTGTTGGAGGGAGAGTAGGATTTCACTGGGCCAGACTAGGGGAGGCTTTAATGGCTGGAGTTGTCTTCTCTGAGGAGTTCTGGGGTTAGAAAATCAGATACATTCACTCAACAGCTCCACTGATGTTACAAAGGACAAAACCACAGAAGTTAAACTGAGGAAGATGAAAGCCCTTCCTAATTTTCAAGACAGAAGGAAATTTGTGTTTAAAGATATCTTTTATTTCATAGAATCACAGAATGGCTTGGGTTGGAAGGGACCTTAAAGACCATCTCATTCCACCCCCTGCCATGGGCAGGGACACCTTCCACTAGCCCAGGTTGCTCCAAGCCCTGTCCAACCTGGCCTTGGACACTTCCAGGGATGGGGCAGCCACAGCTTCTCTGGGCAACCTGTTCCAGGGCCTCCCCACCCTCACAGGGAACAGTTTCTTCCTAATATCCAATCTAAACCCACTCTCTGTCAGTTTAAAAACATCCCCCTTGTCCTATCACTCCTCCTTGTCCTATTTGCATTATGAGAACATGTAGGACTCACATTGTCCTCAACACTATAAATATATGAAAGAGGTGGCCTGTGCTTTAAAGAGCACTATCTGCATATGAGTGATGGAAGGAGACACTGGCAGTTCTTTCATTATTACTGATATTATTCCTTTATAATGCAGTTCCAACAGTAAGACTATATCTTATTATAGGAGGTCACATGTGAACATATAGACATCTCAAGACTGAGAGTTTATAGGGTATGAGATCAATGATATATGGATTTATCTTCTTTCTAGTGCAGGAGGAGAGAAAAAGTATTGATGTTTCCTGCAATAGCCTTCTGAGAATGGAGGCATTAAATCAGAATTTTTTTTGAGGGACCCTGGGGAAGTTAGTCTGTGACAATGGGACAAGGTAATTCAATTGGAGGACGTTGGAGATTACAGGGCAGACCAGATTGAACAGAGGATGCAGGAGGTTAGTTACCACAAAGAGACACTGTGAACAAGAGCATCTGAAGACTTGACACCACAGGAGGTTGGGAAGAGAGAGGGCTGGAGCCCAGAGCATGGAGGAAGCAGTGTTAAGCAAACTGTCATCCAGCATTTGTCACCAGCCTTAACCTGGTAACCAGGCAACTGAGAGATATGTAAGAAGCTCCCTGAATCACCCAGAGTGAAGGGATGTGTTTGGAAGGGCTGAGAAAGGGCTTGAGAGCTCTGTGATTCCTGGGATAAGCAACTCATCATCAGGGGCTGCCAGGGTGGCAACTGAGGGGACACCCTCAGGCGTTGTAGGGTAGATCAGGGGTGAAGCAGGAAAGCATGGAAATGTAGGGAAGGGATCAGCACAGATCTCTGTACTGGAGATCCCAACTATAGCCATCACTACCTGCCTCTGAGCAACTCCTGCAGTTGTCCAAAATTTTTCACTTTGTTTTTGTGCTTTCCCTCTCCAGGGTTGTGCATCTCCTGTGTCTCTGTGGAGCTTCATTCTCAGCTGTGGGACTTATTCAAGCACATGTATCATCCCTTCAGTGCCCAGAGACCATGACAGGCACCGCCAGCTCCAGGAAGTAAAGCCATGGGACTACAGAGAACTTCCCCACAGCAGCAGGTGGGGATGGAGGAGTAAAGTCATGAGAATAGACAATTGATATCCTGAGACCAGCGTATCTGCAGCTGGGAGCAAGCAGCCCTCCCTGATGCAGTGATGGCATATAGGGAAGGGTTTGAAGTTCCTGCACAAGAAGGAGAAGTTTGGCAGGGAACAGAAAGCTGTGTAGAAGGGAGAGGAAATCAGGAATGTTTGGCACAGACAAAGCCAAAAGGAAGGGGTATGGAGAAGGTGTGGGAGGAAGGGGGAGGAACATCTTGCCACTGGAAAGGTTGTTAATGCTCTGCATACATCCAGGAGGGAGAACTCAGCAGTCAAATCTTGGCTTTCCCACTCACCCTGCTTTTCACTGGGTGAACTTGGAAGCTGTCCATGGGAACAGAGGGTATGCAGAGTTACCAGCTCTCAGCTCTCTGTGAGGAGGAGCACTGAGGAGGCATCCCAGGCACCACAGACTTCTGGAAGGGGCTTAATGGTAAAGTTGACTGAAGTTAAACTCTTTCCATCCTAACAGCCTGGGGATTCATTTCCTTGCATTTCCACCTGATCCGTTTTTCTCTGCTTAACATTAAAGGAGTTGTGCAGCAGCAGGCAATCCAGCAGAGAGTAGAAACAGGATTGGAAGGGAGAAGCCATCACCCAAGATCAGCAGAAGCTGTTGGCTGCAGTGGCAGGGTGGCTCAGCAAAGGTCACCCCAAACAGGCAGAGCTGTGTGTTCTGCAAAAGGCTGGTGAGCAATAAAACAGGCCAGGCCTGAGCTGAGGGGTTTCAGAGGTGCACCACGAAGGGAAGGGCTGCTGATGTCTGCACTTGGTCAGGAGGAGACAAAGCTCAGCAGAGAAGCCAATCCAGCTGTGACTGTCACGTTGGCTTTGCTTCATTTACGGCACCTGTTAATTACTCAGGGTTTGTGTTGGGAACAGCTGGTGAGGTCCCTCCCTCTGTCCTGCTTCTTCATGAGCTGCTCTGGTTGTGTTCTTCTCAGCATGTCAGACCCAGGAGGTTCTTGTCCTTGTGTGTCCAGGCACCAGTTCTCACTGTGGTTCTAGTTATGTAACTTCCTAATTTTGAATTCAGCCATGAAAAAATTTCACAATTTCTTTTCATCTCAAACCATAAAGGATGACAAAAGAAGGGAGTGGGGAGAAGAGCATCTCTTCAGCTTGGATGTTTTCAGGGCTCATGTATTCTTCAAATTACAGGGACTCCTAGATTAATTTCAACTAATTTCATATATCCCTGCTCCAAACCTGTGTTCTCCACGTTGTCCATAGGTGAGGACTTTTACCCTTTACACTCTTGGAATTACTAGAGTCAGAATGGAAAACACTTCAGAAGTTTAAGATACAGAACTTTTTTTACGCCCTCGAATTCCAGAGAGATGATATTTGTTGGGCAGTGGCATATTTGTGACTGGAGAGCTCACTTTCAGAGGATGTTTACACAGATTATTTCAGATATAACTCCTGGGATTTTAAGGCATTTAAATAAAGTTTGGTGAAGACTTTGAGTATGCTGTGCACAAGGAAAAATGACAAGCCTTTTGACAGCACACCACCTTCACAAGGGAAGCTGTCAGAGGTCCTGCCAGCCTGGAGTTCAAGCCAAGTGAGCAGAAATATGTCTGCAAAAGTCCAGGAAAAAAATGGATGTGGTAATATCCTGCATTAAGAGGAGATTTGGATGAGGGTGGCCACTGGTTGAGAAGGAAACAGCCACAGGAGTGTCCTTTTCTGAGACCACTGTCAGAGGTCCCCAATTTCAACTGATGTGTTTTTAAACTTGCCACCGATGGTGTGGGTCAAACCCCTCCCCTGGTACTGCAGGAATCATCTGGTATTGCAGGAATGCTGAGTGCTGGACACTGTACTGTGCTGCTCCTGAAGGCAGGAGGAGATGTCAGAAGGCACATCAGTACCAGAGCACGTCCAGCTCTGCTGCTGTTATTTCCACCTTGGAAGTGGGGCTGCAGATCCAACAGTTCCCTTGAAGGAGCCTAAGGACTGTGATCCACATCATCTCCTGTAGCTCCAACTGTGGTGATCCCGTGGTTGATAGATACAGGTTAGTTGTCCACTTTCTCACCTGGATATATGAACCCCTGAGGAGTTAAAAAACTCATATAGATTCTGAATTTTGGAAGCTCAGACCAGTCTCATCAAAGCTTCCAATTTTATAATCTCTACTAGTCAGAGGCAGATTCCAAACACCCTCAGGAATTCACCTTTAATAAACAGTTTTGGGGTGAGGGGGTGGAGAGCACCCAGCAAGGCCCCTGTTATTATATTTTTCCCCTTGTTCAGTACTGCTCTCACTCAAATATCTCCGAGCTGTAGGAGGTTGCTGGTGGTGAGAGGAATCTTATTGCAATTCATTTCTCACCCAAATTAAATTCAGCACATTGGGTTCACCTTGCTGTGCTGACTGAGAGCTTTTGATGGAGCAGAGCGAGGCCCTTGGCCCTTGGCAGTGACAAAGATGGGAGGTGGACACTGGAGACTCTGGATCTGAGAAGATAAATGATCACTGAGCTGCTACAAAATTAAAGTTTGCCCAAATTACCCCACTGAAGTCCATAGTCAAGCTTGGAAACGAGAAGATTCCCTTCAGACCACAGCCTCATGAGGGAGTGATGTCTCAAGTGTCATCTACAGCTGGAGAAGGCCCAAGTAGAAAACAATATCAATGCTGGGTCAACAGGCCATGAGTAAAGTCATCTGGGTGCCTCAGCTTGGCTGGGCCCTCGAGGTGTTGGTCAAACCACTTTTGTCCCAGCAACAACCATCCTGTGAGAGCTGGCTCTGCTCCAGGTGTCCCCTCAGGCTCTGCTGCCCCTCTCTCCAGTGTGTAGGAGAAGCATTACCAACATCCAACTGTCTGCCACAGCAACAGGTCCCTTCTGGCATCTGATGGTGGCAGCTTAAGGCAGTTTCCTCCCCGGGGCAGGATTTGGCAGGCGATGGGAGGGGGTGTGGAGGGAGCCAGGCTGGCACAGCCCCACTCTGAGTCATCTCAGTGACTTGCACAATTTGACTCAATAGCTCGAGGGGTTTGGGTGGTTGTTCTTGGGCTTATTCCCAAATCTTCAGCAGCAGGAACACAGCCTGAGCATCTTCAGCAGGAAGGAGTCAGTAGCGGGGCTGCTCTGCACTGCTGTTCACAAATCTAAATTACAAATGCTTCCCTTTGAAATCCCCTTTCACAGGGGAGCAGAGCCGTGGGCTCCAGGGTTTTGTTTTATGTTTTACTATTTTATTCCCACTCTTTCTTTTTTGTCTTCAAAAGGTGCTTCTCACAATGCAGAGGGAGGATCTATTTCTTAGTTTAAGAGGGGGGAAAAAAGTCAATGTGGAACAATACCTGGCAAAATAAACCTATAAGGTGAAATCTTCCAGCAGTTTTGCTTTTTGTTGCAAGTTATTATGTACACCCCCTGCTCTACATTATTTTATGATCTTAAATACTGCCACACATTAAAAATAATTAAATACAAATATATCATTACCTCTTTGCCTGGCTTAATGATGGACACCTTGGGTAGGGTCACCTGCAGGGTATAGCCAGCTGGTGTCCCTGTTGCCTTCAACAACTGCTCTTGTCCCTACTCTGACCCTGCCTCCTCATTTCTTTATGCTGCAGGGCCTGTTTCCTTGGGAAACCACCAACTGAGAGAGAAATTTGAGCATATGAAGCAATTTCTTGTCACATATATACAAGCTCTGATATCAGCTTCATTTCTTGTTTTTATTGACCCATTCTGTGCATCTGAAGCCAACTTTCAAGGCGTGTTAGGGGCAGGTGCTCCCATGTCCTTATTAAATGGCCTCACTTTTCCAAGTTCCCAAAGAGCATAACCAAGAAGCATCACCTTATGTCCAGGGCTCAAACTCCTGGTATCAGCTGCTGCACTTCCCTGGAGCTCAGGAGTGGGACGACCTTGGAGCCAGGCAGAGAAAAGCTGTGAGAGGCAAGGAGGAGGGGGAAGGACTGGAACTGGCTTCAGAATAAAGGATGAAAGTAAAAGTATAGCAGGAGAATGTGATTTTCCATGTTGGATCAGGATAGAAAAAAAGTAAGAGAGAAGAAGAGGAGGATAAGATGGTGTTGTAATAAACAGGGTGGTGGATGAGATAGAATCACAGAATCACAGAATCACAGAATGGTTTGGGTTGGAAGGAACCTTAAAGCTCATCTCATTCCACCCCCTGCCATGGGCAGGGACACCTTCCACTATCCCAGGTTGCTCCAAGCCCTGTCCAACCTGGCCTTGAACACGTCCAGGGATGGGGCAGCCACAGCTTCTCAGGGCAACCTGTGCTCAAGGCAGAGTGTTCCATTCTATTCAGAGCAGAACAGATGCTGAAGTGCTGCCCAGAATTGGGGCCACATTGCCCAGCACCTTCCAGGATCAGTCCCTATCAAAGCAAGGGCTTCATTCTCCATGTAATACCCTGCAGTAGCTTTTTTTGTGTCATAGACATCGTGGATACCACAACTAAAAGAATAATGTAGTTAATGAGGCAGCAGGAACGGAGGGAGAATCTTTACAAATCTTTACCTAATTCTGCCATTATTGCCCTATTACTGAGGCAAAAGTGCCTTAAGAGGCCTCTGAGGAAAGTAGTTCCACCTATTTCACTGTCTTTTAGCAGCACTGGGTCCATGGATACACTCATTCCTGGGCCTTGAGAGCTGGAAGTCAGTCAGGGTTGATCAGAGACTCCAACCTTCTCTGGCTTCCTCACTTGAAATCACTACCTGCCACCTCAGGAGCTGCTGAAATATGCTCTCCACACCTCCTCTGAGCTTCCACTGCCAGAAGCCTCCTTGGATTTGCAATTTAACTCCTCCAGGGAGAGTGTACCTGGAAGGAAGGAACATAATCTTACTAATGAATCTCTTAATCACTGTCATTTGAGTTCCCAAAAAACTGGCAAAAACAACGGCATATTTTTTGCAGACAAATAGAAGTCCAGAAGTGAATTCTCCTTTCACCTGATCACATCCCTCTTGAGAAATCTTTCTTGTTGAGATTATTATCTTTATATATATATATATAGCATATTTCCTTTGATATTTTCCCTATTCAGCAGGGTGAAAATGCTGGTCAAAAATGGTTTATTTCTATGCAGAGAGAAAAGTAATGTGTGTGCAAGCTTTGAAGCCTTCTTGACTAAATATACTCATGGTGTTTTTGGAGGAAGCCAAGCCCAGGACATGTGTTGATAGACCAGGCTGTGACTTTGAGTTTGGGTTAAGACTGAGAGGACTTTTGCCTGCCAGTGGTAAGTGCAGAGTAAAGCTGAGCAGCACCATGGACTCACATTTCCAGTTCTCTGTTAATGCAGCCAGACTCAGAATGGTGTCAGTGTTGCCCCCTGCTCCCAGCTGGTCAAAATTATGAATATATGAAATATCATCGTTAAATGAACCTGAATGAATAAAGTCTAAATTACTTTTCATGTTAAACTCTCATAGAATCACAGAATCATTAAAGTTGGAAGAGACCTCCAGAATCACCAAGTCCAACCTTTGACCCATCACCACCTTTTCAACTCAGCCAGAGCATCAAGTGCCACATTAAGACATTTCTTGAACATTTCCATGGAAAGTGACTCCACCACCTCCTTGGGCAGCCCCTTCCAATGCTTGACAACCCTTCCAGTGAAGAAATTCTTCCCGATGTCCCACCTGAACCTCCCCTGGCACAACCTGAGGCCATTTCCTCTTGTTTTATTGCTACTTTCCTGGGAGCAGAGCCTGACCCCCCCCGCTCCACCCTCTTGTCAGGGAGTTGGAGACAGTGAGAAGGTCTTCCCTGAGTATCCTTTTCTCCAGGATGAAGTTCTCTCAACTGCTCCTCATAGGACTGGCTCTAGCCCCAGGGACCAGCAGTAACACACCTTTCTACTCACTCTGAAGCTCACAGGATTTAATCATGTTCAAGTTTGGCCTGGTGATCCTAATGCACCCCTTGTGAGTGAACTGCCTGGTGAGCCTGGGGTTTTGGACAAACAACTGGGACAGATATTGTCTCCTTGCTATTAATTGTCCTGGGGTAAGTCTTGCCACGAGGAAATAGTTCTCCTTGCAGAAAAGTGATGCTACAAGAAAAGAGTGCAATGAAATAGCAGAAAGCTCAGTAGCTGCAGTGCTGTTACCTGCATGCAGGGCATTAAGAGAAGGAAAGGTATGAATTGAAAGCTGAGCCCCTACCTTTCATCCATGCAGTGGGCTTCCCACACCAGGGGATTGTTCTCCCAGGTTCCAAAAGAAGCCTCACTATCCTCTGCTTCCTCCCCCAGCTGGGTTAAAATTGTGCATTCAGAGAGCAAGCTGAAATGGATTCCACTTAATAAATTCTGTTTGAAAGCTGGAAGGTTTGCAGCCAGCAGAGGAGGGAAGCTCTGGGACAGCCTTCAGCAGGAGGAGTGGGTGGCAAGCAGCAGCCTGACTAGTTTTATGATGAGGCTTGATCAGCTCAGGAGTGGGTTTGCGTGGTGCAATCACCCGAGATAGCAGGGACTGGATACAACGACCTCTGAGAGCTCCTTCCATCACGTGTTCCTTGACTGCAATGAAACCACGGGATAGAACAGAGTTCAATATATCTTGTTTCATGGAAGGTACTTCAGTTTACACCAGCTGAGAATCTGCCCCAGTGTGGCCAAAGTCAAGGCTGGCAACCTTTAATCCTTGCAATGTGTGATAACACCTCAGTCCTCTCAGCCCACACCTGGCTTCCTGATAATACCAATGATGTCTTTATTCTGCAGTGCCTTTTTCTATTGTAGAGATGTTAGCAATGGCCTATCTGGTGGCCACATTCAAATATATATTCTTCCCTTTGTCTGGCAATAAAAGATACCTTGAAAGAGCAAGGATGGTGGTGAGAGTGTCAGGTGGGGTCAGGAGGCACAGGCATTCCACAAAAGGGAACAAAATAACAATGAGAAAATACCTCAAAACACTTTCCAGAAATAGCAGCCTAATTAATTCAGCTTTTGTTTGCTCAGTGGCTGAACCTCCTTTTCCTATGCTCCGAAATGACTGCTGGGGAATGTTAGAATGGACCTGACTTTGTTTCTAAGCTTTAGCCCTAACAACCTGCTTTGATAGAGAAACGTGTATGAAATTGGGGGACTGATACACAGCATGTGAACACTGGGTTGTGTCAGAACTAACCAGCACAAAATGAACGTGGGATGCAGAGTACTAACAATGCACTGCCTATTTTATATAGATCTATCTATCTCTATATCTCACAGAGAGACAGTGTGCCCCCAGTCAAAGTGCTGGATGGACAACAAACACAGAACAAAAAAGGCAACCTGCAGAAGCTCACAATTCAACCTAAGTTGTGACACAGAGAAATAATTCCAGGAAAAAAAAATATTTGGCAAATAAATCCAAAGAATTAATGATCTCACTTGTAGGAGGGTAACTCACAGAAAGGCAAAATGAGTCTAATAAATTAGAAAGAATTTCAAAAGCAAAATTAGCCTAATAAACCTGTGGCTAAAAGTTAATCACTGCAGTGCACAGGTTCAGTGTAACTTCCCTCGGAGTGATGCCAGGCATGGAGAATGACTCAGGGTGGAGGCACCAGTTTGGCCATGTCAGAGTTGGGGAGGAAAGCTCTCCCAACCCATTTCTCATCAGATGTCTCAGTGTGTACCCATCCATTCCCCATTCAGGAGACTGGCACCAGCTTTGTAGAACCTGCTGCTAAGCTTTGTAAGACTTCCAGCGTTGTAGGGCTCTTTTCCCAGTTTCTGTGGTCAGCCAAAATGGGATCTGTTGTGCTGTTGTTTCTCCAGGGACCTTCAGAGATCTGCTGTGCATGCACTGCTGGTTTAAACAGGCCGTGCTGGACTCATCACTGTGCAATTGAGGATATAAAAAGAAGGATCTAGTTCTGTAACACCATAAAAGAAATTTGTCCAAGCTGCACAGGAAAGCAAGCCCAGTTGCACATTTTCTTTGGATTAATTTATCCTACAGGCAATGGCTCAAGGGTACAAAAGTTCATTGATTCTCTTACTGCCCCATATTACTGAGAAACACCTCTACCCCTGACATGGGAACAGCAGTGAGGTGTCCCCCCATCTTCCCCTGTGAATCAGAGTCACAGAATGGTTTGGGCTGGAAGGGACCTTAAAGCTCATCTCATTCCACCCCCTGCCATGGGCAGGGACACCTTCCACTATCTCAGGTTGCTCCAAGCCGCATCCAACCTGGCCTTGGACACTTCCAGAGATCCAGGGGCAGCCACAGCTGCTCTGGGCAACCTGTTCCAGGGCCTCCCCACCCTCACAGGGAAAATTTTCTTCCTAATATCTAATCTAAACCTGTGAAGGAGCTGGTTAGAATAGGGGATGTGCCAGGTCAGGACTCTGTGGTCCCTACCTGTAGCCATGAGGGAGGGAATGATGTCCCCAACCTGATGTCCTGCACACACAGTAGCATGTTTTCTCTGCATCCCCGCTGCTGGTGAGGAAAGACTTGAAATACTGTCTAAAACTGCATTTTTAAGAAACCTCAGCAGCTGCCCAAGGACAGCAGTTCAATTAATTGCTGTATCAGTGCATTCCAAGATGTTCCCCATCTCACTATCACCCCGGCAAAACGTGGATTATCTGTTTGTCCTTGAAACGTGGATTATCTGTTTGTCCATCCCCTCCCAAAGTGATTAAAGCCCTCCTGTGCCACATGAACTGTGCACAGCTTTTCCTCCTGCTCCCCCCAAAGATATCACCCCCCTGCCTTCCCACCAGTCATGACAGAGATTCTTCCCTGCAATTTATAATGTTTGCACTCATTTGTTTTTCTCCAGCCAGTCTTTGAGGCTCTGCATCCAGTGACCTCTGGCAAAGGAATGGGAATAGCACACACTTTTATCCTGGCACTCGGCAGCAGCAGTGACAAATTGGTTTACTTTTCTGCCTGACACTGGGGGCTGTGAGTAGGGAAAGGGGGTTTATTAGCCTGGACTTATGCATCTGAAAAATGCTTTGTAATCTCTCCTCTCTGATGTAATTTAGAATACATATTTGGGCTTGCCTCTTACTGCCTTGGAATGCAGTAAGTTTTGCCCAAATGGATGGAAACTTCTGGTTGGAAATGAACTTATTTTCACGATATGCTGGGATTTTTTAATTTTTTTTTTTTTTTTTAATTTAACAGCTAAATATAAAAGTTCAGTTGTGTATGGATGTATTCAGCTATGTTAGGGAAAGGAACAGCACATGCATCCACACTTTCCAGCACAAAAATATCCAGCCTTTTACCAGTGAAAAGAGATTAGGAGGTGTGCACAGCCACAAACATTTCTCGAAGCCTATGGGAACATTTTGGAAAGAAAGTACTGTTCCCACTTCTCTCCTCCTAAAGGGAGCAGAAATAACCCAGCAGATGGGGGACTCTGGGTGATGCTTGGCAGCACAAAATGCTAACAGTGATGAAGTTGGTTTCACTGTTGTGTGTTTTGGCAGCAGCACCCTGCCCTCCAACCCTCACCCCCTGTATGGGGCACCCACCTTTGGGTGGCAGAGGAACTAAAGCAATGGAAATAACTTGTGTGGAATTCAAAACACTGACCATCTTTGCAAAGCCTGTAAGGTCTGCTGATCTAAATTAACAGCTCTAACTAACCTGGGCTGAACTAACAGGTGGATATTGCTGCCTTTATTATATTCCTCATTGATTTAAAAATTAAGCGAAGGTTGTAACACCTGAGGACTTTGCCATAAGAGCCTGTGTTCTGTTTAACTATTTCTAAAAGGACACGTGTATATGTGAATATTCATCTTCCACCCCGGCTGGGCTTGTTGCTGTGGTTCTGAGGATGATCCATCCAACACATCCCGTTTGGTTCACCGTGACAAAACCATTTTCAGTGTTCCCATGTTGTGTCCTGACCTCAAAAGAACGATGTAAATGCAGCCTCCTCAGAAAACTGCATTTGTTTTCCCTCCTCCGCTCTCTTTTTTGTGCCTGATGTTATCTCATGTTATCTTAATTACATGCTTTAAGGGTGCCTGCTGCACAGATCATTGATGGGGTTTGATGTTTGCTACTATCACGTTGCATTATGAAAATCTGGTACATTAAGAGCTTGGTGTCTTTCCAAATTATTCTGAAGATATTAAAAAAAAAACTTAATAAGCAACCCACTTTAACTAATACAGACTAATAAGTTGGGAAGGCAGAGGATGAGTTTGGGAACATGTTTATTTGAGAGGTTGTAAGTAAAATGATTTAAAGAGCCCTTGCAAAAGATTTGCTATTCAAGGCCAAGGTTTAGTGTCAAAATTTGGGTTAGTGCTGGTGGGGACAGTAGACACCAATTTGTGGTGAGATCAGGTCAACCTTCCCACTTGTATTTAATTTTCCCAAACCAGCAATTTGTCTTTAAATATGAACACTTATCTAAATCAGATACAGATGGTTGTTTTTATCAAATGAATGCTGTTTTATCACTTTAAAAGCTTTTGTTTTTAGTCAAGTGAAGGCAGTGGGCAGCACTCCCTTGTTTTTGAAAGAAGAAGAGCATATGCTTTTTAATTTGAAATGTAGCACTAATAGCATTATCCACAGGGGTATAGACTGTGCTATTGTGGATTGTGGATAATGCATTTATGCTCAAATATCCTTTATTCCCTCCTGAGTGAAAGAATTTAACGGCATATTGTATTATCATGCCATGGAGAATATAGTTTACTCGAGGAGTGAATTTCTTGACAGTATTAACTCTTCTTATAAGGCTTTGTTGAAAAAAAACCCTTCAACCTCTCACGAACAATGAGAAAACACTGTTGAGGGGGGATCTGGAGATAACACAGACAAGATCCAGAGACAGTTTCAAAACCAGCTTTACTGGCACATCCTTTTTTTGCCTCTCTCAGTCCCTGCTCTCTCCTCTCCAGAAGTTGCTGCTCATTCCACAAAGATGCCAAGCTGGGGATGCAGCGAAACGGGGAGAACCAGGCTTGAGACACACAAACTCAGCCCGTTTGTGACTTTCTGCAGCAAACTCCTTTTCCCCAGGGCTGCAAGACAAATGGTTTAATAACCCAGAATGCTGTGCTCTTTGCTTCAGCAGAGTTGACTCTCTGCATTCAGCCCTTATTCACAGGTATCTCCAACAACCTCCTGGGAAAACGCTGAACAAACGGAGATCGCGGCTCGGGGGCCCCGGGCTGGCCTTGCATTGTTTGCTTTTTATTATAAGGCTTATCTTGCTGTGTCATATGGTTAAAAACTGGAGCCTTGCCTCCAAGATAGCAATGGGGAGGCGAGAAAAGCTTGTGTGCATTTGTCTTCGGGTCAGTTTTATAAATGAATGTGCTGGTTCAGCCCTCAACGAAAATGCAAGGGAGAAGCTGTGAGCAAGAACAAGCCCTAACTTCGTTCCCCTCGTGTGGTTTTCTGGAAAGGAAAAATCTGAACACTGCTCTCTTGGTCTCCAACCAGAGAACTGGCTGTGCTCCAGTGTTTGTGTGAAGTGCTGGACTGGGTCCTTCCACTCAGAGAGTGTGGCCACAGCTAATCCAGCTGGAGGGATATTTGGAAAGCAAAACTGAGTCTTGGACCCTGTTCCCACCTGCTCCAGGATCTTGGGATGTCCTAGTTGTGTCAGGGACTGCAAACCAAGCCTGTTAGAGATACCAAAATAGAATTAGGTGAAAAAGGATGAGAAGCTCAGTGGAATGAAGGAACCACAGCCCATAGGGTGTCATGTCCAAGTGGGATGGCAAAGGAGAGGCTTTTGAAATCAAGCTGGGCTCTGAATGCTCACCTACTCCTTTGTAATTGCATTACCATGCCATGGAGAATATAATTTAGAAAAATTGCTGCTGTGTTCCAGGAGGATTCAGCTGAGGCTGCAGCTTGAACATGAGCTGTCCAATTGGTAAGCAGCAATTACCTCAGACCTGGTTAGGAGAGGACAGGAGGTCCATCCTGCAGCTCCACTTGCAGGATCACAGAGCACCAGTGGTTTGGTGTCCATCAGATGTTTGATTGTGAAGCACAGTGAGCGTTACTTTTACCCAGTTTTAACCCTGTAGAGGTTTAAATGTCTAAGCCAGTGATCTGGCCCTCCTGTACAGGCTGTGAGCAGAAATGGAGCCATCTCCAGAGAATGAGTCACCTCTTCCAATGTGCAGTGTCTAAAGTGGGTGGGATGACTCATCTTCCAAAGGTAACAGTCTCTTTCCATGACTTAAATGACTAGTTTCAACTGAAAGCCTAACTTTACGCTTTGCTGAAATTAGCCATCTTCACTGTCACCAGCATTTGTCTCAAGTTATTTTCACAATTCAGAGCGAGGTGAGAAGGCTTCCTTCTCAGTAGACAGCATTTCAAAGGACCATTTTGTGCTTTCTCCTGGGATCTGCAGATCTTTGTCCTTCAAAAATAGTTTGCTTAAGTTTCATAGAATCAGAGAGACCAAAGGATGTTGGAAACAGAAAGAGAAGTCACTTCACCCATCCCCAATTCACAGGCAAGAAAACTGCAGCTAAGTGTTTGTTATCCTTAATGTTTCCTTCTTTCAACAATATCTTCCAACAGTCAGTGAGAGAATTTCAGTTGTTTTCAGTGGGCTTTGATCCAAGCCTGCAGAGAGAGCAATAGAGAAAATTCAGCTGCAGAGGCAAATCAGCAGAGGGGAGAGGTAATGGCACGAGAGAGCTGGAAGGTGTAATTGTGAAATGAGGGGGGAAAGGGAAACAAAAAGAGGTGCTTTAAAGACTGAACAGTGGAGGAACACAGACAGTGCTCAGTGGAGAGGAGATCTGGGCACGGGGAGAGGGACAAACTCATACCCTTGAAACACACGTCTCTCCAACACTGCAGCATCACTTCAATTTGAAAATGCCTAACTGCTCTTCAGTTTAATCATTGCTGCACTTTTGGGTATAAGATGAATAATTAAGCCTGGGAGTAGAATACAGCAAGTGTTAATAGGGCAGAAGGTACTGCAAAGTCCTTATAAAAAGCTGTGCTTGCAGCACGAAGTGGCTGCTGTTCTCTGTGTCCCCAATCACAGAGTGAGGAGCATGAAGTACTAAATTAAATGAAGTGCATCTGTATCCATTCTGCTGGACTTTTTTTTTTTTCCCCTGTGTTTGATACTTTTACCTGCTAAATAATACCCCATCTCCAGCAAAGGATGAACAATGGGGTTCTAAATTGTCCTTCCAAATCAAACCAGGACAACATCCTGCACAGCCCTTCCATGCCTGCACCTCAGGACCCCCAAGCACAGCCCTCTCCCTTAGGTAAATTGAAGTCCTTGGTGCCTTGAAGACACAATTTAGTCTGAAGTGGTGACATTATGGGGTTCATCCTCTTTGAGGAGCTCAAGATTGCTTCCTGTTGGTGTCAGAAGACCAAAATGAAGAAATAAATGCCACTTCAAACCATGAGATACAAGATACAACAGTTAAACAAGGCCCAAGAAGATGGATGATCTCTAGGCCAACCCTGCTCAAGCAGGGACGTTGGGCCAGATGACTCCACTGTGATCCCTTCCAACCTATTCTGTGGAGATATTGGGCCAACTAAGCTGCCCAAACCCTTGCACTGCTGGCCACTCCCACAGCAAGGGAAGGAGCATCAAGGAAAAACTGTGACTGGAATAAAGTGCAACCATTAATCCATGTACAAAGAAAATCACTGTTTGCTGCTCTCTCTGATGTTCTCCTGTCCAGCTGAAGTGCCTCCCTTTCCCTGAGCACACTTTTCCTCAGACTGTAGACCACCAGGACAACAAATCAGCTCAAAAGAAAGCAGTTCCTATCTGAATTCCCCAAAATGTACCCGGGGACAGTGTGCAAGGAGTGTTGCTCATTGCTCTGTGAGAGTGACACCCCAAGCAGCAAATGCAAAGCTCTTCTCTCAGGTTTTCATTTTCCACACTCACACAACTGAACAGAACTACATAAGTTAATCAAATCAGGTGGGGAGGAAGAAAGGCAGCTTGTTATTTTTAAATCCTTGGAAGATGTTTGGGAATGGGGAGGTCATAAAAGTAAAGAGGGAGGTCAGTAAGTAGAAAGGAGGAAATTATTTTTAACGGTTGCAGATAAGGTATTTTTAGAGCAATCACCTGAAAGCTCCCTGAACTACCCAGAGTGATAACACAGCTCAACACAGCGGCTGCAGCCTGGCCCACACCCACCTTGCCTTGCTCCTTTCAAGTGAGTTTTCAGTCTAATGATTTTCCTCTTTTCCTTTCCCTCCCACCTCCTGTCCTTCCTGCTCTCCCTGAGGGCACCTCAGAGAGCTTGGTGCTCCTCTGGACATCTGAGGAGATTTCCAGTTGTTGCAAAGTGGGATTCCCCCTTCCCCTCTCCCCCTTTGATTTGTTTTTCCTGCTTTTCTTTTGGGCTGATCTCCTCTGTCTCCCTTGCAGGAAGCAGAAGAGCTGAGCTTCCATGGGCAAGCACGTTAGTAAAGAAACCAGAGGGAGACTTCAGAAGGGCTGGAGCGCCTTGGGAACAGTAGGACACGCCTTTGGCTCAAACATCATGGAGGGGGTGCCACAAGTGGGGCAGGAGCACCCCCTCATCAGAGTCCTGGGCCCCAAACCTCCACACTGGAGGCAGCAGAGCTGCCTGAGGGGTCTGGGTGTGCTTGTCAGTGGTAGGAAAGAGGGAAATAACTAGATTGTTAATTTGATTTTTGGCCCTCTTTGCACACTAACCCACACAGCTTCACCAATTACCCTTGCCAGCAAGGAAATGGGATCAACACCTTCATATTTCATAGTCTGGACACTGGTTCAGGCAAATGTAGGTGAAAGAAAACAGCTTTACATCAGGATAAACTTAGAACAGGCCTCCTACAGACATTCCCCTCTAATGCTGCCGACAAAAGCACGGGATAAACTGACCACACTGTGTAGAAAAGACTTTTTTTTTAATGTCTACTCTTCTAGGAAAGGGGCAGATTTCAAGATGAATCAGCAGAAATCAGACTGTGCCATAATGTGAATTTAAAACAGATGTTTTCAAAGAGAAGGCAAGATGTCCCGGTATCTTTCTCAACCTGAATTAGTGTTTTTCCTCCATGGATGCCAAGCTTTTGAATGTGTCAGTATGTTGACATGTTGCCACAGTTTGGGGAAAACAACTGTTTTGGAGCCATCTTCCCATCTGTTGTGTGAAGCTGATCATCTCTCTGCACCCTTCTGGCCACTTCACTGAAAGTGATGGAGCCTCTGCCTTCCTGGTTTTCCAGAGTGAGGGCAAGGAGAAGGGATTTTTCTCTCTTTCAAGGATCAAAGCATAACACAGAAGATGCCAAAAGATAAATATTTGACTTTGAAATGTGAAAAAAAAAAAAAGAAGAGGAAGAGCAGCATCGAGGGAATAAATCTCTCGGGGTGTCCTGCAGTGTGGATGTACATTTGTATTGCAGAGATAGGAGCTGTGGATGTGCTGTGTAAAGATGAGGGTTTTACAAGAAAATAGAATCAGTCAGGAGACCTCTGGGAAATCACAGAATGTGTGTAAGCTTTATGGCTTGTATAAAATTAAATGATTTTTTTTTTCCTTAGCAGTATTGATCCTTGTTCTTTTATTATTATTTATTATTATTATTTCTTTTTGCCGCTCTCATTTGATTGTCCACATCCCGCTCTTTCAGGTCCCTGATTTGAATTGGTCCTATTTATGTGAAACAGGTTGATAACTCTCATCTCTTCTCTCTTATGCTCTCAATAATTATAGGTCTCTCAGGAATGCCTGCCTTTGGTAGAAATTTTGTGAAGGTTTCCAAAGATTTTATTAGAAAACACTTGGATCCTGCACAATTATCAGTCCTAAAAGGTGCTGTGCCCACCTCCTCCAGGGGAAGGGCTATTGATCATCTCACAAAGGGAAAGCAGGTACTTACAGAGGGAAGAGTTGAGGTCTGGTTGCCTTTTCAACATCAGTGATAAAATTGCATCTAATGTTCACCTCATTCACCTCAAACTCCACTGGTCTGCACTAATTAAGGGGGAGCAAGCAGCGCTGGTTAATAGAGAACACTGTAATTCAGCTTGTACTGGCCAGTGGCTTGCAACAAGAAGAAAAACTCAATAACTGATTCAAAAGAGGGACTTTGATTACCAGGAATATCTGGGGCTTTTGTTCCCTGATTGCAGAGCACACACTGCCAAACCCTGCCACTGTCAATGGCTTAGAGGTAAGACCCAAAATACCTCCTCCACCTTTAAAGCTGGGCTCTAACTCGTCAGGTCGTGCTTTAAAACACTGTAGATGATCATCACAATCGTGCTTTCTATTTTGCAAAAACACTGTTCTGCTTGGCCATATGTGCCACCATCTTACTCCAAGGTCCTATATATCCAGAGCAATCACATCCCACACTTAGCTGACTCCTTTTGGAGCAATCACCTTGTTCCCTCCAAGTTACACACTGGTGTAGTTTACAGGATACTTTGCTCCCAGGTCTATTTTAGATTATCCATATGTCTGCCAAGTTTGGTTGCCTCTATCCAGGACAGTTCTTCACCACTATCAGAACAGAGTGTGCTCCTTCACGCCACAGCCAGCCAGCCTCAAGAGGTGTCCTCTGTGCCATGTCACCAGGGCTGCAACACATTCCCTTTGCTCCTTCCACCACTTTGAGGCAGAAAAATATACACGCAAAATAATTTCATGGAGCAGTGGGAAGTCTCACAAGGGCAAGAGCCAATTTGGGTGGGGTGTGATGTGTTCCCTTCCTGGCTGATTCCCTCCATGGAAAGTGTGATGGAGACCAAATTTTGCAGACTGGCCTCAATATCAGGGTGGGAGTTGGAAACACATGGAGCTTTTCACTCCCCAGCCCTGTCTGGAGCAGCACATTACATCTGTGTAGACAGGAAGCAGAGCAATCAGGGATCACTCCTTCCTTTGAAGCCTCTCAGGAGCAGTAAGAAAGTTCTACTGTACTCAGCGAGGCCAACTTTTCACACCCCATTAGCCCAGATGTGATGAACTTCACTTCTCATAACTAGTTCTGCTGATAGAGCTGACCAATTTATTTTCCCCCAGCTGAACAGTTTTCTCTTGCAGAAATGCAAATTCAGCAAAATATAATTTTTGTTGACATTTGTAATGGGAAATTATTGAAACACTTCATTTCCAGTTTAGCATTTGGCTGGTTCTGTCTCATCTGCCATGAAGTAATCAAAACCCAGCAGAGGAGCTCATGCCTCTTAAATCATTCACCAAAGTTTCCCTGTCCTGAGATTCCTGGGCTGAAACATGAGGGGATGTTGCCTTTCACCCTAAACTTTGACAATGGTGTTTTCTGCTGAACTTTAGAACTTTCCTCCTCAAAATGACAATATTGTTCCAGAAAGCTGCATTTCTAGGGAGGGGAGGTGTCTTTCAGCAGCTGAATCACAGAAATGATAGCTTGACTCAAGGCTTTTAAAGAATTAACAGTTTCCACAACAAGACTCCCTCTTATGAAGCCAAAGCAGTGCAGAGAGGAGTTGGTACAGGGAGTCCTGCGTGGTTTAAGCTTTTTATAGTGACAGGTTTCTTTGCATAATATATTTTGGGTGAAGCTCCAGGTTTATTTTGTACTTATCTGATGTCAGAAAAGTATATATTAAGTCTTTTTTTAAAAAAAAAAAAAAGGAGGAGGGAAGGTTTTTTAATCAGCTTATTACAGCCTTCCATGTATAATAAAGCAGCTATGTGGCAGTAAACCTGGAATCCTACAGGAGTTTGTTGTAAAGTGACAGATTCAGGTCAGAGCTGTTCATGAGCAGCCAGATTGATGTGTGATGCATAATGATGGGAGAAATGGCATTATTGTTTTACAGGAGAGCACAGAAAGGTGGGACATGCAAGGGCTGTTCGAACAGCTGGGTACCCTGGTCTTAAATACCTTGCCTCTGGCCAAAGCCTGATATTTCAAATAAATTAGAGCTATTCCACAACTGGTGAATAAAGTAGTCACTCAGTAGATGTGGTTTTGGCTCCTTAGCTCCCTTCACCCTGGAAACAAACCCTGAATTTCCCAATTAAATCTTGCTCCTGGAGGTCCAGACTTTAAAAACCACTGACATGGGCTGGGTATGACCAAACTTTTTATTTTCCTTCTGCCACTGACTAACTGTGTGATCATGGACAACTCTTTCTGCCCTCTTTTGTGTTTAAAACAAATCCTTTTTAGAGCATGAGTTTGTCATGTCTGTATCAACTAGTTGGCTTTTGTGCTATTTCTTGTACTAAATTTGTTGGCCTTTATTTTTATTAACTGGATCCTGTAATAAATGCAGGAGTAATGCTGACCTGAAGGAAATGCTGCTCACCCCATCAAGAATATCAGAGAGGTATAAAAACACCTTGGGAACAGGAATATATGCAGATGACAAAAACAATGGCTCCTGTTCAACATTTCCTGAGGAGAGAGGGCAGCAAAAAAACACCCTGAAAAAACAGATGAAGGACTGGTCCACCTTTACAGGACTGACCCTTGAAAACCCACTGGGAACTTCAGCTGGTGCCACATGTATCTTCCTCTTAATTAGTGCTCTTCTGAGGAGCTTTGTGACACCACATCTCCTTTTTCTTACGTCTCAGTAAAATGCCAGCTACCCTGGGGTCTTGGTGCACGACTGAGGTCCCTCAGTGCTACATCAGAGATATTAATTCTCATTAAGGAATGATGCAATTGATGTTCCTTTGGACACGTGCTGGCCGTGGGGTGCACTGTGAGTGCTCATCTCGGCCTGAAAGGCTCTGTGCACACTCCATCACAGCTCACTGCACCCCACCAGCTGCTGAGATTAAAGCAGTAATTCAGGCTGGCAGGTTGGGTTTTGATCTTGGGGCTCCCGGGCCTTTACAGCCCTGAGATCTGGGATTCTCCCTGAGCTCAACACGTGTTACCGGTTATTGAGAACTCTGAATTCAAGCCAAAAAAATATATGGGCATTATCTGAACTCTGAGGGGTTTGAACAGTCCCTTTGACTCTCATGCATCTCCCACACTCCTTCAGACACTCAGTATCTCAATGCACCCTGCTCAGCACCCTGCAGGACTGAGCCCTTCACTAATCCTTCTAAACCCAAGTCTATTGACTTTCAAAGCAACCCGTGAGGGTTTCTTATCTACATTTCCTGAACAAGCTGCTTGCTTAAGCTGAGCCTTTTTGCATTAGTCTTCAACCAGAGTTGATTTTGAGCAATGAACATGATTAGATTTTCATATCAAGAGAGAACGAAAGCATGGAGATGGTTCACGGGTATCCTGGAGTAAGGCAGGAGTGATCTACCTTAATTGAGCAGCTTGTAAAAACACAAAAAGATCAGAATTAATGTCTAAATCCAACTCAGCCAATATCCAGGTTTTGCTTTCTTGTCCTGGAATGAATCTTAACAGAAGCCTGAGTCTAAATGTCTTAGGGAAGCCAGATCTCAGTCATCAGATGTATGACATTTGTATAATATGATCCTGTCATCACATTGCAGAACAAGATTCAGTCCCAAGCTACACCCCAGCCCCACAAAGGAGGAGATGCTGCCTGTTGTCAAGGAGCCTATTCCAGAAAACAGGCTGAAAGGAGGATTGCTCCATCTCTGGAAAATTTCTATTATGGAGTTCACTTTGCCCCCAAATCAGGCAAAGGCAGTTCTTGCAGGCTTGACCTGAGCACTGGGGTGTCACAAGTCTGAAACAAAACCCACAGCATGGCAGCTCATCACTGTACATCTTTCTCAAGGTCACTCTCAGTGCCTGTGAGAGTGGGGCAGTCAGACACCAGGAACTGTCAGTGGAAATTAAACACACCTGGAACAACAATCCCTGCCCTGGCATTTCTCCTTGTCTTCATACAAAGGTCAGTCTTAAGGCTGAGACTCCAGATAGACTCTGGTCACAGTTCTGTGCAGGTTTTGCACAAAAGTCCATCCTGGGCTTCCTTTTCACACCTCTAAAAATCAGGTGAGCCCTAAACTGACTGTGTCTATTGAAGTGACAGGATTGTATAAACTCTGTGTATGACCAGGACCAAACACAGACTTGGATTGTGATCAAAACCTCAAAACTAAAATTAAAAGATAAATAATACACACATACCAAAACTCAATAAAATATATACCTGCATATAGAAATACAGAAGGTGCAAGATGTGTTTCTCTCTTCTTGATTCAGTCTCTTGTATTCCTCACCTGAATTTATCAGCACCATAACCCAGTTGCTCTTCCCTCTGTTCCTGGCAGCATCTTCCAGAGCTCCTGACCTTCAGCTCCCCTTGGCACACCCTGTTTAAGGAGATGTGTGAGTGCCTTGGAAAATTATCCCAGTTGAACTTCTTTCTCCTATTTAGACAAATCTATGTTCTAGACAGCATGACTGACAGTATTAAAACACAGGGTAATTCAGATTCTCAAAATGTAATATCCATCCCACGTGTTTCAATCACGAAATCCTGACTTTAAGTTATTTTTTTTTTTTTTTAGACCTCGTTTAAAATTTCAGCCAAAATAATTCAGTTGGACATTTTCTACTGGAAGTTGTTGTGTATTAAAAATTAAGGTATCTCACAGCAATTTATCACTGACAAAAACATCCCTAATAAACAGAATGAGCTGGTGTGCTTTTCCCGTTTAATTTTGCCTTTTTTTTTTTTTTTTTTGCTCAGTTTGATTTAGTTGACTTTTTCAGTGGCATTAAAATATTATTTTAAGCTGCGCTTACATGATGTCTTGTTATATATAATATCTAATGGGCTGGCTTTGTTCATTGCTGAGCCAAAACGCAGTTTTGAGGAGATGATGAGAGACAGGATGGGCTTGGGGAGTGAAAGGAGTCCTTCCCTGAGCACTGAGGTCAGTAATCCAATTTCTTTTGTGCCTGTTCAGGGTCACCTCACCAGATCTCAGTCCTCCACAGATTCTACTGCCGTGATTATTTTTTCCAGCAATACCTTTTGTAGTTCTCCTGGGGAGGAACCCATGGCCTGTTTTTTCTAGGTCTCTACACAAGGTCAAATTTCCTTCTTGTCTGAAAAGCAAGTGCTGGAGGCCAAGAGGAACCCCCTGACAATTGCACTGCTGTGCAGATAAACACTAAGGATGGGGACACAAAATAGGGTAACAGTACCTGGGGCTGTTCCTGTAGGTGTCTTTAATATCCAAGGGGCATAGAGTTGTCTAATTTGCTTTTTTTCTTGTTACACAGAAGGAAGGTAATTCTTTGTTGAACATTGTGCACCCATCTTGCATCAGTTCAGAATTCAGGAGGAAGGACTGAAATTTCCAGCAAGGTTTTCATACAGCTTTTTAGTCCTCGCTGTTTTCCATATTTATTTAATTTACAGAAGAATAATAATCTCGGTGACATTAAGATAAGGCAGTTTTAGCTTATGGGAAAAAAGGTTAGTTGTGAGGGGGTGTTAATTGATATGTAGATTCGAAAAAGTGTCTTGGACAAGAAGGTCTGTAATCTGAATGGGTCCAGCAGGGCTAATGTGTGATTTCAAACTTTCCAAGGCAGAAAGAACATGGAAATGTCTCCCTCATGACTTTGTTTCTCCCGTCAGCCTCTCCCCCAACACACACACCAGAGCACCCTCCCCTCTCTCTGCAGCACCCAACCCTTGTGCCTTCCTTCCAAGGAGGGCTGATTCCTCAAGGGAAGTGCTCTGGCTGGAGGCAGGAGCACACAGCTTGGATTGCCTCTCGGAGTGTCTCCTGCAGGGCTGGCACTGAGCAGCCAGGCTGGGCATCCTGCTACACCCTGGCACAGGAGGCACCATCTGCCAAACGCCCTCCTGAGCAGCACTTCAGCAAGTGGGCTAAACACTGAAAAGAACATCCCACCCGTGGCAGCTGAAGTCCATCACAGCTTGCTCACACGATTCTGGCTCTGGAGGGAGGCTGGGCAAGTGGCCAAGAAGCCTCTCTTACTAGCCCATGTTTCTCTTTGGGGAAAGGGAATCCTGGTTTGGCACGGCCAGAGATGGCTCTGGGGAGCAGGGTGGCACCAGGGAGTGTTGGAATTCCCTCATCCCAGGTGCAGCCCAGTCAAGAAGATGGAACTGCATTAACTGGGTTCACCAGGGACTGGTGGCTGGTCTTGGATTCTTTGAGGTCACTGCTGTAAGTGTCATCAGCTCCAAAAGCAGCAGATCTCTTGTGTTTTATCTGCAAGGGGGAGGGAATGTTTGGGAAAGGAAGGTTTGGGAAGGGAAGGTTTGGGAAGGGAAGGGAAGGGAAGGTTTGGGAAGGGAAGGTTTGGGAAGGGAAGGGAAGGTTTGGGAAGG